>NC_081410.1:140703348-141303348 GCF_030272615.1 Cryptomeria japonica
AGCAATGCGGAGCACAAAGCAGAAAATCAAATAACATGAACATTAAATAACAAACTTCAATATCAGACCTCATAGCTCGATCAAATCACTATGTGAACCACAAAAACTTATACTGAATCAACTAGAGATAAGCATCTCTAAACCCATTAAATCGTAATAGCTCAATTACAACACACTAACAAAAACTAATTGCAATATTGGAACACATAGAAGAATATGTTGACATCAGTGACAAAACACTCTTCTAGCAACATATCAACAATATCCAACAATGTCCCCCTTTGGCATTCATGGCAACATATGAATGTGAAAAATAATCAATGCAAATAAAGAAACAAATAACTCAAAACTCCCCCTGAGATCAGAATAGGATATAGTAGTTTTTCACATGCCTCTCTCCCCCTTTAAAAACAATGCCAAAGAAAAATCTCAACAATATCTACAACTAAACATCTGAACTACCATACTAACTACTCCCCCTGAGTAGGAGCCACCACTCATCAATCTGGAGCACAGAATATCTCTGTAAAGTTCACCGAACTGATACAACTCCATGCATCTTAATACTTATCAAGAGGGGCGATTACCCCTAGCTTCCCTCTAAGATACTAAAAAATATCTTTAGGCAATATCTTCATGAAGATATTGTTGGAAACCAATAACACTGGGAGGGGGGGTGAATCAGTGTTATACTGGAATAGCAAATTTTAGCCTTATTAAAACATTCATACACCAACTGGTATACCAGTACATACAGAATTGAAAGAAGTAAAGAAACCAATAAGCCAAACACATACATGAGAATCATAACACACAGATTTATATGTGCAAAACCTCAAAGAGGAAAAACCACAGTGGGATTTGTGACCCACAATACCAATCCACTGGCCATATGAAGAGATATTACAAAAATATGAGGGGTCTGCACTTGCAAGAAGGCTTACAGCCTAGAGCACACTGCTCAATCACAGTAGGAGCCTCACTAACTACATAAAATTCCATACTGCAATCCAGAGAAGTGTGAACTGCTAAGATAGCATCTTCTATGTCAGAATATAGTTCTGGTTTAAGCTTTGTCTATTCTGGTTAGAAACCCTAAACCCCTTTACCGAAATAACCCTTACAATAAATTCCTCACATACATAATCTCTCTAAATAATTTTGTATCATATTACATTCACATATCCATAATCTCCTATCTCATGTCTATATCTCTATATCAAAATGATCTAATCGTTACTAACCTATACCCTATACAACTTTTATGCCTTATGTTAGCTTACAAAGATATATACAATATCAGATTACATGTCGGCCAGATAACATAAATGTAGGAACATTAAAATCAATTGTCGATGTCGGATCCAAGATATGTCGGCCTCCAATACTGATAACCTTTACTATACCATGTCGGTCTGCATTGCCGGTGCCGGTGTAGAATCTGTGAAGTCTCTACTAGTACACCATAGAATCAAAACATGAAGCCAAAACACAAAACCAAGTTGTCATCAATGAAAACATAGTGAAACCAACCAATAGAGTGTCAATTGCCAACAATCTCCCCCTTTGGCATTGATGGCAACACTCATGTGAAAAATGGTCAAGGTTTCATCTGTCAGTTTCATCCTGTCCCGCTCCCCCTGAGTTGAATATGCAAAATACTCAATATCTCCAAAAACTTCAAAACTCCATAACTCCCCCTAATGTATGCAACTCTTTTATTCTTTTTCACATCTATACTACTCCCCCTTTGACATCAAATCCCCAAAAAAATGTCAAAGAATAAGAATTGTCCAATGAATATTCCCAAGAATGTCTTACCGAAGCTTGACCAATTTCAAAATTTCTGGATAAGCCTTCTTCAGTAACTCCACATAAGTATCCCAGCCGGTTTTGAATGTGTCGAAAATAGATACAAGTCCACCTAATAAATGTGCAAAAGACTCTTTCTCATTTACCTCTATCGATGTGGGATTTCCCACCATATCCATGCATTCTTTCTTGTGTACATAGAGTGAATCCAATCGTGGACTCACTAAGCCTTTCAGACTTCTAGCTCTTCGAATTATTTTGTCTCTTTCCTTTTTAAGAGAAGAAATTTGGTTCTCCAAAATCAAAATTTGACCATCAATTGATGTAGTCAATGAAATTAAACCATCAAAAGAGTTAGCAATACTTGAAATTTTCTCCTAAATCTTTTTTATCTTTTTATCTACATTTGTTGTAAGTATTTCAGTATTACAACATACCCTATATATATTTGTACATTGTTTCAAAGAATTTTCTATTAGGATTAGCTTCTCCTCAATCTTTTTCTTCTCTATTTCAATTACCTGATCAAAAGTGGCTCTCTTAGCCTAAGTAAATCTTTCTAGTGCTTTCTGGTTTAATATTTGTTGTAAGGATTGAAAGTCTTTTGATATGTGCTTAGTGATTACCTTAAGCTTGCTAGAAGGGCTCACTTCATTTTCAATCTTAGATTTTGGGACCAATCTGTGTAGAACATTGATTGATTGATCTATAATCCCCTTGTCTATGGATCCCTCCTTCATTAGTTTTTGAGTAGCCATCATCATCAGTTCAGTGGGCCTCATTTCTATGATGGTTTTCTTTTCTACCTAAGAAGTGTCAATTGACAATAATGATGGGCCAACAACTAGTTCCCTGTCGGATTCCCCTATTTTCTCCTCTGATGTTTTATTCTTTATATTCTCCACACTAACATCGGTGGCTTCGCCACTTGGTGCAGTGTGTGTAACTGTCAATTCCTCTGTAGGAATTGTGTGCATGTAAAATTCATCTTATAAAATATCAATTAGAATCAAAGGGAAATCATGAATCCCTATCTAATCAAAGAATTCTAACAAACAGACAATGAAATAACATAATCAAGCAAAATAGGAACTACAAATGAAAATCAATTAAAGACTCCCTATTTTGTGACTTTGTATAACTTCCATCGCTCTTCTCTTCTCTATGGTATGATGGCTCTCAGATATTGCGCTGGCAACCTGCAAGTGACACAAAGATTCAAAGTTCGTGATTATTGAAAATGGAGATTGAATGCTCAATTTATAGATTTTTGGATGAGATTGATTGAAAGGTGGAACAGATTGATCAAGAGGTGGAACTCAGGTGAGCTCACATGTTGATTGATAGTTGAACTGCTGACTTGGAGGTGAAACAGAATAGATTGAATAGATTAATTGAGTCAACTGATTGAGAAAAAGCTAACTGAAAGAAGAAAAAGAATGATTGGAAGAAATAAAGAAGATGACCAAGAGAACTAGAAGATGGAAATAGAGACTGGAGAGATAAATGATTTAATTAATTAATTTAGCATGTGCTTGCATTTAGACTTAGATTTTCAATTTAATCTTTGCATGAGATTTATTCAAATAATTGAATTTATTTTAATTCAATTTAGCATTTGAATATATTTAGAACTTGACTTTGATTTTCAATTTGGTTTTTGAAATCATGCACATGTAATTGAATTTTGGAAGAAATTAGAAGAAATAAGAAATTAAATGAAATTAGAATTTGGGGATTTGGAAATGGAAGAATTAATTAGTTAATTAAATAATTTAAAGAAATTATTTAATTATATAGAAATTGAATTTTAATTAAATAATAAAGATTATTTAATTAGAGGAATTAAAATCATAATTAATTAATATTTAATGAATATTTAGAAAATGATTAAATGATTAGATGATTAGAGATAGAAATTGAGAAGTAATTTATTTAAATAGTAAAGATTATTTAAATTGGGGAATTAATCATAATTAATATTTAGAAAATGGTTAAAATGATTAAATGATGATAGAATAGGAAATAGAATAATTAGTAAGATGATGAGGAAATATGAAATTAGAAGAAATAGTTAATTAAATTAATTAAAGAATTAAGGAATTATTTAATCAATTAGAGGAATAATTAATACATGATCAATGAGACATTTTTAGGTGTCTACATTTTCCCCTCTTTGAGACAAAGTTGGAATGACATTGTTTCAAAGAAAACAGAATATTCTGCCCCAGTATACCTTGGTACTGTTGTATAGTGTAAATATGCCCTCTCAGAAAAGGCGGTCGGAAAATTCAAAAATTGAGACCATGTTTTCGATACCAGTGTGACGAGTAAGCGAGTGAATTTTCATGCAATTTTGAGATCATTTGAGTAGGCTACAAGTTGTTTGAAGCTGACGAGGACCACAGGGGTCGAGGTGTCAAAAAACCCTAATTTTGAGCTATAAATAAATATTTTAGGTTTTCATTTGCTCATTTGGTATTTGGTAAGTTCTTTGTTTGCTCTATAAATTTTGTTCTTTCTTGTGAGTATTTGATCATCATGGTTGGTTATAGAGCTCGATTGCACCTATCTAACCGACCACGTTCATATCAGAGACCTCCTGGGACTGGTGGCATGGTATTTTTCCAATTTTTTCTTTATTTTTTGCCTATTTTTTGCTATTTTCCAAAAAAAATTCAGTGATCATTTTTTCCTTTGTGTCACGCATTAGTATATCGATTTTCATGCATTTGCCTTAACTATACCGCAAACGCCTTAACTATTATGCAATCGCTCATAGCATTACGCATTAGTGTAGAATGTACTGCATTCGTTCATATCATCATGTTGTAGTGTTTAATGTTACGCATGCGCTCATATCAGTATGCATTAGCTCTAAATGGAACACAAAATCTATAAGTGTACCGCATTAGTAATAACTATCATGCATTCATTGTATCTGTAAATTTTTGTCATGCATCTAAAAATATTTTAGTTTTTTCGTGATCCGATATCTGACATTTTCAACACTTTCTCATTGCAGGAGAACATTGGAGTGTTATACTACCAACAAAACAGACCCAATGGACTTTATCTTCGTGCTAACTTACTTGATGAGGATATTGAGCATATCCACCAGCTCGGTTTATATCATGTATTACACTTACCAAAGGTTACGACCAACAGGGCCATGATTATAGCTTTGATAGAGCGGTGGCATTTTGAGACTTGTTCATTCCATATTCCGATTAGGGAGGCATCCATTATGTTAGAGGATGTATGGCATATACTACAAATTCCTATTCATGGTGATAGAGTTGTGTATGATCATGATGATGGCATTGCTAGATTGTGTGCACTTTTTGAGTGTGAGATACAGGACTTGCAGATGAGTGGCTGATATGACATCCCTTGGGTCTGGTTAGATTATGATGACATGACTATTGTACTATGCGGTGTTGTTGGTGGTTTGTTGATACCTGACAGATGAGGTCATAGATTTCCAGTGGGATGGGGCAGAGTGCTCCATGATATGATTGTTCATTGACGAGTATATGTGTGGGGTCCATGTCTACTGGCCATGTTGTATTATCAGATGCATGGGATTGTATATCTTGGATATCGGTCTATTAGTTGTGGTGTGACACTACTCCAGACTTGGGCATGGGAGCATATTTCTATTTCGAGGCCTATTATTCATGTTGATTTGCAGCCTGGTGAACCTTATGCTTTTAGGTACAACTGGTATCAAAAACAGGGGTTTAGGTAACACCTTGAATTGGAGACATCAGTTGGACATACTACAGCATTTTATTTGGAGACCATACTTAGATTGCCCCAGTTGGGTGGATGACGTAGTACACTTGCCTTTCTATCGACAATGGAGGTATCTGATCGGTAGGACTTTTGAGACACAGCGGATTATAGAGATATATCTCCCAAGTCGAGTATTGAGACAATTTGGAGAGGTACAGGTGACACCAGTTGTTACTGCTTACTTTGCTTGTGTATCTCGGGAGGTATTTGATTGGGGGGTGTGCATACAACCACATGTTTCTTCAGCTGAGTTTGATTCTCTTTAGCCATTACTCTAGGGTTGGGGTAGAGGTGCAGTGAATCTAGGGACTATGCTGAAGTATGATGCATGGTTTGCCAGACACGGGCTGATTCCACTTACTGATCTTGTTGTTCCAATTAGAGCACAGCAAATTCGCCATCCTAGACAGCGCTTGAGGATAGATGTGAGGGAGAGAGTCAAAGGAGGAGAGGAGGTAAGGGAGATGAGTGAGAAGAGGGAGATGATGAGATAGGAGATGAGGGAGGTGGAAACGAGGATGTAGATATTGGTGGAGACACCGAGTCTATTAGCAGTGGGGATAGTGATGATTCTTCAGAGTCATCGAGCAGTGAGGATGGAGATGATGATGATGATGATAGGCCGAAGATAGAGGGCGTGCCTACTGTAGAGGGTGGGAGAGGACAAGTGGGCAATGAGGATGATTCGCAAATTCTTAGAGCATGGATCTAGAGTTTGGAGGAGGAGGTCGCTAGATGAGATGTCGAGCGAGAGGTCTACCGTGCAGACTACGGTGCTTTAGATGCTGAGAGGGATCATCTCCAGAGTGAGAGAGATGATGTAGTTAGATGGTCGTAGATGATTTAGGCTACATATGACCAACACTTTGCTTCGAGTATCGATACACGGAGTGAGTCTAATAGACTTTACTACGTTGCATAGGAGGCTTTTTACTACCAAAAGCTTTATCATAGCATTATTTCTAAGGGATAGAGAGCTCCTATTTTTAGTGTTGTTAGAGGTCATTCTAGTTCTAGTAGGTCTTCCACACAGAGGACCAGTAGTGGTGGTGTTATGGGACCACCTCGGCATCCTAGGACAGGACCTAGTGGATAGGATCCACCTGCTGACAAAGGCAATGTTGGTTGAGACATTTTTTATCATGTTATCTAGAGCCTTCGGGCCTGTTTATTGTATTCATACACATTATCATTTTTGAGTTATATATATATGATATGTAGGTTTTGGCAGCGATCTATTTATGTTTTGCTTTATATGTATGCTTATATGATGCTATGATTTTTATGATGCATATCTATTTGATTCTATATGATTCATGAATGCAATGGTAGTACATATATGTATCAATGATGCTAATGAATGCAATGGTAGTTATATGAATGCATATTAACTGATATTTATAAATGCAATGGAATCTTTTTTTTTTTATGATAATGCTAGAACAAATTTTTAACTCAGATACACTGTGAAGAAATGTTAATCAGATAGAGAGAAGAGATTGATGATAGAAAGAATGTTAGAAAGAATGTGATTTAGAGAGAAGATGAGAAATCAACAAACTATCAATAAACATATGAGATGAGAATGAAATTGAAAGAATCATGAACCCGTGTCATAAATTTTATTGTGCAATGTATATTCATCACTGAGCCTTATTATTGAACAATGAAGCTTAGCACATTAGGGTATAAGGAACCAAGATGTAAAGATATCTCATTGTAGAAACAAACACGTAGCAGACAAGGAGTGAACCCTCCATTCTAGGAATTACACTAGGGGTCGAGATATGTGTGGCATCCAATAGTTGAATGCTCCTATCACAGACACCCACTAGAGCAATTTCCTTATAATTTCATCAATTCACACCACAAACAGCAAACAAAGAAAAAGATAATGCCCATCATAGCTCCTCTAGTCACTTGTGGACATCCCTGAGTAGCATAGGAACATAATTTGTTGCCAAATGATAAAAGATAAAGACTGACCTCGACAAAATTCAGCAACTATACTGACCTTGTGCCTTCCTTCTCAGTTGCTTAATGTGATGGTTGATAATGTGTGATCTCATAAAGTTGCGGACCCTGTTTAAGACTGACCTATCTGATTTTGAGTGTATCCTCCTCTATTTAAGACAAGATAATGATCACTTGATATGGATATAATACGATTGATAAGACAGTTTGATTAGTCGATTGCATATGTTTGACTAGATAGTTGTATCCCTTGTTAACTTCGTGCGAAGTGTTTGTTGAGGTTTTGTGCTAGGGTATTTGTTTCTCACAAGACATTTTATTGCAAGTTTTTCTGATTGATTGATTTTTTATTTTTAGTTCTTTTCCAAGAGCTTTTTCGATGTTTTTGGATTATGTGGATCGATATTTGAATGTTTTTGATTGATTTTTTTCAGGACTTTTTGCAGATGTTTTTTTGGTTGATTTTTCTGCACATTATATGGATGTTTTTGGTATTTTTTCAGGACATTATATGGATATTTTTGGATTTTATGGTTTTCAATGTTTTTGGATTTTGAGTTTTCCATTGTTTTTGGATTTTGTTTAAGGACATTATATGATTTTTAATGATTCTTTCAAGACTTTATACGATTTTTAGGATTTTTTTCAGGACTTTATATGATTTTTTTGTTGGCATATGCACACTCCAATGAGACATTGTAGGTGATTGAAGGTTTTGTCATTGATGGAAACTTTACAATCCTATGGCACCGGCAAGGCATTACACTGACAAGATAGTTCACCGTAATCAACATATCACACTCTATATCGGCACCGGCACAGAGGCCGACAGGATTTTTGTTATATTATATTTTGTTTATTATTGTAAAGCCTTTGTAAGCTGACTTGGAAAGTTGTAAGATGACTCTTATATATAATAGAGATCATTGTAGACATTTTGTAAGTGATGGAAGCGAAGAAAAAGAAGATATTAGGCAGACTTATTATGTGAAATATAGGTTAAAGGTTTTATGTAAAGAACAAAGCAAAAACCGGTACTGGATCAGGCATTATAGATGCTATTGTAAAGCAATACAAGATATTGGATCTGTATAATCCACATTGTAAGTCAGTGAGACTTCCCATTGAGCAGTGAGCTCTAGGCAATTGGCCTTCTTGCATGTGCAGGCCCCTCTTGTAAGTAATATTCTCTTATTGGCCACTAAGTGGATATTGTGGGTCACAAATCCCACCAAGGTTTTTCCCACACCGGGTTTCCTCATTAAATCCTTGTGTCTTGGTGTGCTTTTCATGTGGATGCTTTTAATTCTATTTATTGCATTATTTCTTGCATACCGATACACTATTATAATATGTTCTGCATGTTTTAAGTTGAGAAATTCTAATTACCGGTTAGATACTGATTCACCCCCCCCCCCCTCTCAGTATATGTGGGATTCCTAACATTTTTTATTTAGGGTTTTTTCAGTTATGCCCCCCATTGTCCAGACCTGTATGACATGATGATCTGCAAAATGCATGTGGAGACAAATGAATTTTTGAAATGACCTATGTTAATGCAATATGCATGATGAAGATGAATTTCCTATTCAAACCAGGTTGAATGTGTTTATTTTAGCATTTGTAATACACCAATTGAAATGGAGGTGCAAAACATTTCATAGATAAGTAGTCAATCGATCCCTAAGCCCCTTTGGAACATTCAACTCAACACACTTAGTGACTAGGATTTACAAATGGAGACGCGGAAAACTTCTCCATTGGTTCTCGAAACTTTGATCTTCTTTTTCCCATGTGTGTGCAGATGAGTTAATTCCTACTCTTGTGTTCACTAAAGATCCTTAACATCCTATATGACTAGCTACCTAAATTATCCTAACTTTAAAAGCATCCCGAATAGAGCCTCACTGCCAGCAAGCCTTGAGAGCTCTGATGAGGTTATAGACTGTAATTTCTCAAATATTGCTCCATTGCCAGTAGGCGTTCATAGCCCTGATGGAGTTACTTGCATGGTCCCATATCAAGCTTTTTGTCGCACTTGCATGCATGATATTTCAGTTATATATCATTTCTCTTTTGCCTTGAGATGAATATTTGGCATAGATTTTTTTTCTTTTTGTTTTCTTTTCTTGAATTGTAAGTAATGAAACCTACTTGGGTGTGACAATTACAGTGGCGTTGAAGTAGAATTTTAGATTTTTCACTAGTCATATGATCAACTAGGTTTATAGAATGAATTAGAGATCTTCTTAATATGCTTGAGATATAGAAATTGATAGATTTTGGGTTAACAAGTCTCAAATAGTGAAATCACTACCCAACCATAAGTAAAGCATTGTCACAGGGTAATGTTGAAAATGAATGACCTTAGAACCTCAAAGACTTCATGTCTGAATATCTAAGAAAGGAGATGACCCTTGTTTCTCTTGAATTCAAATGAATGATAAACTTGAACAGTTGCCTTGTTTTATTGGTGCTGCTATATGAAAATGCAGAAACTTTTGAGAATGTGATGCATATAAAAAAGAAACTATATGTAATGCAATGCGGAAAGTAAAACCTAAACTAACCCAGCCCTTAGATATAATATCGTTTAAGGTGCATGTTGTTCATTATGTCAGAGAGTGGATCTCCCTCCATGGTAGCCAAATTATATGCTCCATTACCTATAACCCTTGTTATGATGAAAGGACCTAGCCAGTTAGGTTCGAATTTCCCTGGCTTTTCTCATTCTGCTAGGTTCCTTTGATTCTCATTAAGAACTAGATCTCCCACTTCAAAAGTTTGTGGGCGGACTCGTTTATTATAACTCTATCTCAGTCTGTTTTGATAACCTTGTAAATGATTGAATGTTGTTTGTCTTTTTTCATCAAACATTTCTAGTTCTTGTAACCTTGCTACCCAGTAGTCTTCCACTGATATGATGTTTTGTAAGGAGACTCTTAGAGATGGTATTTCTATTTCAATGGGGAGTATTGCTTCTGTACCATAGACCAAGGAATATGGTGTTTCTCTTGTAGGTGTGTGTACTCTTGTTTTGTAAGCCCAAAGAGCGGGATTTAACTAGAGATGTCAGTCTCGTCCTGTGTCAATGACAACTTTCTTAAGAATTTTTAATATTGTTGTAATTGTTGCCTCTGCTTGTCCATTTCTTTGTGGATAATATGGCGTGGCAAATCTCTGTTGTATGTGAAATTTGTCACACAACTCTTTCACTTCCTGGTTTTTAAATGGATATTCATTATCTGTCATGAAGTATATTGGAATCCCATATCTACATATAATGTAATTGAGCATGAATTTTGCTATCTGTTTTCCAGTACTGTATGTAAGAGGAATTGCCTCAACCCATTTGGTAAAGTACTCAGTGGCTATTAAGATGAACTTGTGCCCATTGGAAGAAGTAGGGTTGATTTTACCCACTAGATCTAATCCCCATTGTGAAAATGGCCATGGTGACATAATGGGTTAAAGATCTTGTGCTAGTGCATGAATGAGGTCTCCATGCATTTGGCATTGCTTACATTTTTGTACATACTTATAAGCGTCCTTTTCCATAGTTGGCCAGTAATAACCTGTTCTCAACAATTTCTTTGACAATGGTGGACCACTTTGGTGAGCCCTACAAATTCCATCATGGACTTCCTTTAAAGCAAGTTGCACTTCATTCGCATCAAGACATCGGAGAAGAGTTCCATCAAAGCCCTTTCTATACAAAGTATCAGCTATAATGGTGTATCTAGATGCCTGATGAATAAAGGTCTTCTTTTGATTTTTGGACAGATCCGGTGACATGTACTGAGTATGTAAATATGTATATATTTCATTGTACCAAGGTGATTCTAGACCCATAATTGCACATACATATTATGTTGGGGGAGTCTCATATGCCGATAGCATCAACTGTTCTATGATGAACTCAAACTGAGTTTTGTTAGCAGGCATATTCAGAAGAGATCCTATGGTAGCCATTGCATCTGTTGCCTTGTTTTGTATCCTTGGGATCTGTTCGAAGGTAATTTTGTTGAAGTGCTCCTTGTAATCTTCTACCAACTTCTTATAAGGCATGAGTTTGTTATCCTTCGTGTTGTAATCATCATTGACCTAGTTTACAATCAATTGTGAATCACCATAGACCTATAATTCTTTTATTCTCCATTGTACAGTTGTACGAAGCCCTATGAGGAGAGCTTCATATTAACCTATATTGTTTGTACATTGGAAATTGATCCTAAATGACTTAGGTATAGCGTCCCCTTGAGGGGTGACAAAAATAATCCCTACTCCAAATCCATGACTTGTATATGACCCATCAAAATATAATTTCCACATTATAAATGCAGTCAATGTAAACACGGATTCGTCTGGAAAGTCTATCAACAACGGGTGACTGTCCTATAAAGGAGCCTCTACTAATTGATTTGCTATAATTTTTCCTTTAATGGATTTTCTATCTATGTATTCTATATCAAACTCACTCAAGATCATAACCCACTTAGCCAATCACCCGGTCAATGTTGCTTTGCTCAATAGGTACTTGAGTGGGTCAAAGCATGCAATGAGTTCTACCTTATGACTTAGCATGTAATGTATGAGCTTTTGGGATGCAAATATTACTGCTAAGCATGCTCGGTCTATAGGGGTATAATTAAGCTCATAGACGATCAGAGTCCTACTTATATAATAATTGGCTCTTTCTTTTCCTTTTTCGTCATGTTGTGCCAACAGAGCTCCTAGAGATGATTTTGTTGCTAATATGTATAACAACAGAGGTTTTCCTAGAGTAGGTGATACTAACACTGGTGTGTTTAGAAGATAATCTTTAGGAGCTTGGAAAGCTTCTTAGCATTGTTCTGTCCATTTAAAAGTAACTCTTTTCCTGAGTAAATGCTGGAATGGGTGACACTTATCCACCAATTGTGCTATGAATCTCCTTATAGATTGCAGTCTTTCTTGTAACCCTCTTAGTTTTTTAAGTGTTGACGGAGGTTGCATATCAATGATTGCCTTGACCTTGGCAGGGTCTACTTCAATTCCTTTGTTTGACACGATAAACCCTAATAGTCTACTTGTTACGCCAAACACACACTTCTTTGGGTTTAGTCTGACATTATACTGCTCCAACCGATCAAATATGTGTACAAGGACTGTAAGGTGACCTTCTCTTGTCTATGATTTAGCTAATATGTCATCCACATAATCTTCCATTATGTTGTGGATCATGTCATGAAACAGCGTTGTCATGGCTCTTTGGTATGTTGCTCTGGCATTTTTGAGACCAAATGGCATCACATTCCAACAGTATGTTCCCCATGGGCATGTAAAGGTCATTTTATGTTGATCTTCTGGTGCAATTTTAATTTGGTTGTATCCTGAAAAACCATCCATTAAGGATAGCATTTCATTCCCAACTGTTAGGTCAACTATCATATCGATATTGGGTAGTGGGAAGTCATCCTTAGGACAAGCTTTAATTAGATCCCAGAAATTGGTACAGATTCTTGTATGCAGGAAAAGTGGGTCAATAAAACTTAAAATGTGAAAATATGACTTGTCCACACACACACACAGGACTTCTTGGTGCAAGCTATGGAGTAACGTAGTGTTACTCAGCTTCCCAAGGAGGGTCCCATGGTTCTCTATCTCACAATGTCCCTCAAACCAATGTTTTTGCTCTCAAATCACTGAGCAAAATGGTTTAGGGATGGCAAATATGAGAACGAGAGATGCTTTTGATTGATTTTAGTATGAGATGTGTTGTAAGCTATATATGATGCTAAAATGCAATAAACTAAATGATAAGATGACAAGATTAGTATGAATACTATCCTAGCATAATATATTTAGTCTATAATTGAATTAAAATGATAAAGAAAGTAATCTAAGCATGCATATTAGTCTAATTTATGATCTAAAAGAGGCTAAATGAAGAGCATAAAGATGATGAAAAAGCTTGAAAGTATTTGAGCATAAGTGTGATGCTTCAAATTTGAAAGATGATTGTTAAAAATGGAGGAATGAGAGCTCTATTTATAGCACAAATAGGGCAATGGATGGTCAGGATTGAAAGGTTTAATCAAGGGCCAAGTTTGAAAGTTGGGGATCCATGTGCACAATTGGCACCAATGAAATGGTGACAAGTGTCAACATAGGATTGGGTTGAGAGAAGAGGTTGGAGGCATTAAAGGCCTGAGAAGACCTCATGGTTATCTAAAGGCTAAGGGTCAAGTCTAGATTAGGTTTACCCACTGGATTAAGAGTTAATCCAAGGATAAACCTTTGTGCAAATGATTAAGAGATAATCATGGTCAAAGCATTAATGGCCTGATGAGACCCTTGGGTTGGATAGAGGTTGAGTCAAAACAAATGTTTTAACCATGTGGGAAGGTTTGAATTAACCATTAATGGTTATTGGAGACTTTAGGGATTAAGTGGTTGAAGGTTGGAAGCCTTTAATGGTTTTCAAAGACTTTAAGGGTTTTAGTGGTTGAAGGTTGAAAACCTTTAATGGTTATCAAAGACTTTAAGGTTTTTGAGAAGTGACTTCCCTTTGCTTAGGGATGTGACAAAATTTAGAGGAGGGTTAAGTTAATTAGAAGCGTTTAGAAGATTCTAGAAGAGATTAGGAAGGGGTTTGGGATTTTGCAAGTGGATGGAGGGATAATAGGATTTAATTGAATTAAATGATTTTCATTCAATTTGGTTGAAATTAAATAAATTTGATTTATTCAATTTGGGATAACTATTTAATTAAATTTGAATTTAATTAAAAGTGGATAGGGGGATTTAATTGAATAAAATGATTTATTCATTTAAATGGTATAGTGAATTTAATTTAAATAAATTGAATAATTTATTTAATTAAATAGAAGAATGTGGATAATTGGATTTAATCAAATAGAGAAATGAACATAAAATATTCATTTAGGAATGTGGTCATTTTTATACGTCTACAATTCTTATTCCTCTTATGGGCTTAGTGACAAGTACTAGGTTGGATATCCATTCTGCATAATCAATAGGTCTAATGAACCTACATCCAGCAACTTTTGTAGTTCTATTTTAACCATGTTAGAATATTTAATCTTTACTTAGCTTAGGTTTATTTTTATTTAGTTTAGGATATTCCTTTGGAATTCCTACATGTAATTTGTCCTCTAGTACATGTGTGAGGACAAGTCATTTCTTTTATTTTCCTTTATTAAGGAATATTAGATTTCCTCCATAAGAGGATGTGGACACATGGCACACACATTTTATGAATGGTGGCATTCATAGATTTGGGAGTTACTTTGTAACTCCTCTCCTCATCTCTATTTAAGAGATGCCTCCTCTCTCATTTCTTCTTAATGACAATATTGTAAAGAGCTTCTTGCTCTCTCTCTCTCTCTCTCTCTCTCTCTCTCTCTCTCTCTCTCTCTCTCTCTCTCTCACACACTCATTTTTAGGCATTGCCTCATTCATAATATCACAAGGGGTTTTTCTTTGCTTTTCCCCTTTCAAAAGTTCTTGTGCCTCCTTCTTCACATTTGGGTGATGCTCCAAGGTTATTGCTTTTCTCTTGGTAACTATTACTTCATCATAAACTTTCTTGGATTAATTTTCCTTTCCTTGCTCTTTTATTTTCCTTTCATGGTATCAGCGCAGGTTTCTAATCCTTGTTTTAAGTTAACATTGATGAAGGTTACCATTCTGTGGAGTTCACCTTGTTGGAGGCATTCTTGAGAGGAGAAGAAGTTCTTTTCTAATATTTTCTATTGTGCAGGTTTTAGTTTCAGATTTTAATTTTTTTTCAAACTTGTTAACAAGTTTGCCTGCAGGTTTAATCTCCTATTCTAGTTAGTTTTTTATTAAAAAAAGGGCTTTGGAAGGCTTGCCGCCAAAGTTCCTCCTTTTTTTTTAGTTTAAATTTGTATCTTTGGAAGGCTTGCCGCCAAAGTTTCTATTTTTTTTAGTGTGCATAGTTTGGAAGGTTTACCGCCAAACTTAGTCTCCTTAATTTATTTGGTCGGCTTGCCGCCAAAACTAATTTATCATTAAACTTCATTTCTGATTCACTTGCAGATTTTAACCTTTTTCTTGCTGACAACTATTCTGATTCAATTTGTTTAAATCTGCCATTCAGTCCTAACATCTTTATTTGCAGGTGTTATTGATAAATAAAAACGATAATCTTTATTTAAACTTAAATTTGTTGAGGATTAAACTCGAACTTAAATTTGTTCTTCTTGTATGATTGTATCTGTTTTGTTTTTCAGTCATTGGACTGTGACTCTATTGTCCCTTTCAACCATACCATGGTTATCATTTTGAGTTGTTTTAGATATTTTATAGTTTATTGTTAAATAAAATAAGTTTATTATTGCTTTTACCAGTGTCGATAAAGATCTGGCAATTTAATTCTTTGTAATTGTTCTCAAACTAATGCATCTGAATACAGAAAGTACACAACACATATTAAATTTAACTGCTAGCTATAAGTCTTGAATTCACATTGTAAGACTCAAAAACCCTACGCATCTGTAAAAGCCTACAACCCCCGTCTATTTTTTATTTCTATATCTTCGTGCGATTTCTTTGGAGTATTCGAGGTTAGATTTCTTTGTTGTCTCTTGTCAAACTGTTATTGTGCCCAGTCTCTGCTTCCAGATTTCGCATACATTTTTTTTACGCCAGTTATAACTGTAGTATATATTATCCATTGCATTGTTTATCCTCAAAAAGAGAAATATCTTTGTACTCGAGAGTTTTGTTGCTTGAGGCCTTAAAATAAATTGTATACTGTCAGCTACCTTTCTAATCACACTATCTAAGAATGATCTGAAACTCATACCATAAATCTGGGGTTTCTAGATTACTATATGAGGTAACCATTTTCTTTCTGTTTTCTGCGAATGAGCTGAAACTCACAGCATAATACCGATGGTTATAGATTGCTATATTTGATATTACCGTTTTCATTCTGTTAATGTATTTTCTCCTTATCCTCGTGGAGGTCCTCATCTTTTCTCCAATCTGGTCAGACCGGTAATCAACTGGAAGCTTCATGTTAAATGTGTAAATAGTTTGCCATACTCTTAGCTGCTAAGATTGGAAGCTAGGTTGGCGTTTTGTAGTGCACCATTATATGAAAGTTATACAAAATTTCTTCAAGAAGAGTTATGTCAGATGACGTGCCCATGGCCTGAGTTGATCTGAGAGATTATAACCGTTGCTTGTTCGTTTTGTCTTTTTAAATTATTTCTCATCAATGATATCAATTGATTGCAGTGTTGGTTATTTAATAGCTTGGTTCTTCTCACCAAAAACCTGTGATGTAACGTCATATTCCCTGTGCACAGAATCATTATTTCTGCACTATTGTGTAACGTTTCTGCAGGTTTAGTTAACTTATTTGCAGTCTAGTTTTTTAACGTTTTTTTAATACTCATATTCTTTATCGTTTTCTGCTCTATATAAGGTTATATTTGTTTTAAGTGTTAATATATTTTTTTTTTATAAAAACTTTTTTATAAAATTGTTTTATTATTAATATTTAAAGTTTTTAATATAAAGTTTGTTTAAATAAAATTAAAGTTTTTAAAATAGTTAAAATTTATTATTAATGATTTAAAACAATCATCCTTTTCGATCTATAATATTTTTAAATCAAAATTGGTTATTTTAATTAAGGAGGTTATTTTTTTTATTCAAGTGTTTTTTTTTAATAAAAGGGGCATTTTTTATTTCGAAACATTATTTTACTATCATGTCTACATTAATCCCAGAAATTAAATTAAATAGTTCCAATTATCATTCATGGAAAACACATATCTCGTTTATTTTTCGTTTCGAACACCTTTTGGATGTTGCGACTGATAAAACCTTTGAATCCGCCACATCTGCTCCTCAAGCCGACCTAGATAGATGGAAGGCTCAAAATGAGGAAGCACTTGGTTTAATTGGTATTTCAATGGTTCCTGATTTGTATGTTTTAATTGGAAATTGTACAAAAGCGCATGAAGCTTGGGAAATTTTAAAAACTACTTATGATAGCTCAAATGAATCCCGAAAAATTCAACTTCAAGATCAACTTGAAGATCTAAGGTATACAGATTTTAAAACTATGGATGAATTCTTATTAAAGTTTGATTCTGTTAATAGTCAATTAACTGGTTTAGGAGTTACTCTAGCTGATTTACGTTTAATTCATCTTATTCTTAAAAAATGTCTTCCTCGTCAATTTCAACAATTTATTACGAATATTCATGCTCAACTTGCTATTCCTAGCTTAGCTACTCAATTAACATATGATATTTTTCGTAATTTATTGCGTCAAGAGGAAGCTAAATTAATTCAATTTGGTACTCTTAAAAGTAGTGAACATGCTTTTATGTCTAAAAATCAAAATCATAATAATAATTTTAGATCCAATAATAATAAACATAATCATAATCATAATAATAATCATAATAATAATCACAAATCTCCTAATTATCAATCTCATTCTAAATCCTATCATAATAATTCTCATAATAATAATCATACTAATAATCACAATAATCAAAGGAATAATTCTCAAACAAGACCCCATTGCACATATTGTGGGAAAGATGGACATATTACTAATAATCGTTTTAAGAAACAAAATGGTAAAAAGCCCATGAATCAAAATAATCAAAATAATCAACATAAACCTCATTATAAGAAGGGTAATAATAATGGTAATTCGTCTCGTCATGCATTTACATGTACTTATAATGTTTCTCAACCACTTGAGTGGATTATTGATTCTGGTGCATCTCAACATGTTACTTCTCATAAAGAATGTTTTGAATCTTTGCATCCCGATACTTCTAATATTCCTGTTCAATTAGCTAATAATCATAGTTGTAAAGTTGAAGCTATTGGTGATGTGAATGTTCCTAATGGGAAATTACATGATGTTCTTTATGTTCCTGAATTAAAATCAAATTTGATTTCAGTTCCTAAACTTTGTCAAGATTATAAGATTAACTTTTATAGGGGCGTATGTTATATCATTGATCCAAACACTAATCATGTTATTGCTACTGCTAAAATGGATAGTGATAACTTATTCAAGTTCTATGAATTTGCTCCTCCAAAGTATTCTTTGCTTACTACTGTTGATTTTACTATATGGCATGAAAGACTTGGCCATCTCAATTCTGATTATATTTCATTGATGCAAAAAGCAAATATGGTTGATGGATTGCCTAGTATTGTTCCTTCTCAAATTGTTTGCAATGGTTGCATGAGTGGTAAGATGCATAGGGAACCCTTTCCTCATGGTCAATCTTGGAGGGCATACACTAAATTGCACCTCGTTCATAGTGATCTCTTGGGTCCCATGGAGAATCCCTCCATCCAAGGTTCAAGGTATGCACTTACCTTTGTTGATGATTTTTCAAGGAGAACATGGATATATTTCCTTCATAGTAAGGATCAAGTGCTTGATGTGTTTATTGAATTTCATATGTTTGTAGAAAGGCAATCTGGTTCTAAAATTAAGATTCTTCGTACTGACAATGGAAGAGAATATGTCAATAATGCATTTAATGCTTATTTGAAATCGTTTGGAATTAAACATGAGCTTACCGTTCCTTATACACCACAACAAAATGGTGTGGCAGAACGGAAGCATAGGACAATTGTTGAAATGGCTAGATGTTTATTACATGCTAAAAATATGGATTACAAGTTTTGGGCTGAAGCTATGTCTTGTGCAAGATATTTAATTAATAGAACACCTACCAAAGCCTTAAAGGATAAAACTCCTGAAGAAGCTTGGTCTGGTAGAAAGCCTAATTTGTAGAATTTAAGAATTTTTGGTTCCATAGCTTATGTTCACAAACCTAAGGAGAAAAGAAAAAAATTAGATGCTAAATCTTCTCCTTTTATTTTTGTTGGTTATGATGAAAATACTAAAGGTTATAGAGTTTACAATCCTATTACTAACAAGGTAAAAGTTGCAAGAGATGTTTGTATTGCAGAAAAAGGCATTCATGATTGTTCTAAAGTGGAGGATGATGAACTTGGTCAGACCAAAGTTGTGCTTGTGGAGGACCAACCTCCTTCTCTTAACCCTACTCCTAATGCATCTCTTTCTATTCCTTCTAGTGATAGTGATGATGATAATAATAACTCTACTCCTCATGACTCTTCTTCTAGTGATGAATCCATTACTTCTAAAAGAAGACCTAAATGGTTTAAATCTTTAATTCAAGATAGTGATGAATACTTAGCTAGAATGGATAAACTTCAAGCTAGAAGAGTTAATTATTGTAATTATGCTTTAATGACTACTATTATGAATTCTAATGATCCTAAAACATTTGATCAAGCTAAAAATCAACCACATTGGCAAAAAGCAATGAAGGAAGAATATGATACTTTAACTTCTAACCAAACTTGGGATTTAGTTCCCTTGCCTCATGGTAAAAATCTTGTTTCTTGCAAGTGGCTTTATAAAACTAAATTGAATGCTAATAATCAAGTTAGTAAATTTAAAGCTAGATTAGTTGCTAGAGGTTTTTCTCAAATTGAAGGCTTAGATTATACTGAAACTTT
The DNA here is from genome assembly GCF_030272615.1 of Cryptomeria japonica. NCBI lineage: Eukaryota > Viridiplantae > Streptophyta > Pinopsida > Cupressales > Cupressaceae > Cryptomeria > Cryptomeria japonica. The sequence continues at coordinate 140,723,503 of NC_081410.1, forward strand.
TGCTCCTGTTGCTAAAATGCCTACAATTAAACTTGTGCTTGCTGTAGCTTCTAGAATGAATTGGCCTATTCACCAAATGGATGTTAAAAGTGCTTTTCTTAATGGTGACTTACATGAGGAAATTTATATGTCTCAACCTCCTGGTTTTATTCAAGAAGGTAATGCACACTTAGTTTGTAAATTAAAGAAATCAATTTATGGATTAAAGCAATCTCCTAGGGAGTGGTATTCAAAGATTAATGAATTCTTTCTTTCTCAAGGCTTTATTAGAAGTAAAAATGATCCTAACTTGTATATTAAACATAGTGAAGATGATATTATAATTATTATCTTGTATGTAGATGATTTGATTCTTACTTCAAGTTCCAATACTTTGATTTCTGATATTAAGTTTCAACTTAATCAAAAATTTCAAATGACTGATTTAGGTCTTTTACATTATTTCTTAGGAATGCAAATTTGGCAAACCTTTAAAGGAATTTTCTTATCTCAAAGTAAATATGCTCAAGATCTCATAGATAAGTTTAAAATGAATGATGCTCATCATGTTTCAATTCCTATTGAATTAGGTACTAAGTTAATGCTTGATATGCAAACTCCTCTTGTTGATCCTACTTTGTATAGACAATTAGTTGGAAGTTTAAATTATTTAACTCTTACTAGGCCAGATATTGCTTATAGTGTTGGTTTGGTTTCTAGATTCATGTCTAAACCTCAACAAACACACTTTAAAGTTGCTAAAAGAATTTTAAGATATATTAAAGGAACAATGAATGTAGGTTTGTTTTATGATGCAAATTCTGATTTTACTTTAAAAGGTTTTACTGATTCCGATCTAGGTGGAGATCCCAATGATGGGAAATCTACTTGTGGTTATTGTTTTTTTGTTGGTTCAGGAGCAATTTCTTGGAATAGTAAAAAGCAACAATCTACCTCTCTTGGATCCATTGAAGCTGAGTACAAAGGATGCACTAATGCTTCCAAAGAAGTCTTGTGGCTTAGAAGACTACTTGAAGATTTGGGTCTACCTCAACACGAACCAACTCCATTGTATTGTGACAACCAAAGTGCCATTGCCTTGGCTAAAAATCCAATTTTCCATGCAAGGACAAAACACATTGCTCTCCAACACCACTTTATTAGAGAACAAATTGAAGACAAGCAAGTTTCACTCCTCTATTGCAAGGGGGAAGACCAAATTGCAGATATTTTGACCAAGCCACTTTGTAAAGAAAAATTCCAATTTCATTGTAAAAATCTTGGATTACAACCCATTGAAGGGTTTGATGTAAGCTCCCCAAGTAAAGCTTAAGGGGGGGTGTTAGAATATTTAATCTTTACTTAGCTTAGGTTTATTTTTATTTAGTTTAGGATATTCCTTTGGAATTCCTACATGTAATTTGTCCTCTAGTACATGTGTGAGGACAAGTCATTTCTTTTATTTTCCTTTATTAAGGAATATTAGATTTCCTCCATAAGAGGATGTGGACACATGGCACACACATTTTATGAATGGTGGCATTCATAGATTTGGGAGTTACTTTGTAACACCTCTCCTCATCTCTATTTAAGAGATGCCTCCTCTCTCATTTCTTCTTAATGACAATATTGTAAAGAGCTTCTCTCTCTCTCTCTCTCTCTCTCTCTCTCTCTCTCTCTCTCTCTCTCTCTCTCTCTCTCTCTCTCTCTCTCTCTCTCTCTCATTTTTAGGCATTGCCTCATTCATAATATCACAAGGGGTTTTTCTTTGCTTTTCCCCTTTCAAAAGTTCTTGTGCCTCCTTCTTCACATTTGGGTGATGCTCCAAGGTTATTGCTTTTCTCTTGGTAACTATTACTTCATCATAAAATTTCTTGGATTAATTTTCCTTTCCTTGCTCTTTTATTTTCCTTTCAAACCAGTAATGCAATACTTGGATGCATTTTTCTCAATTTTTGCTTGTAAGGTTTAACTCCTAGTATCAAAGGTAAATGATGCAACGCTAATTCAAGGTCTAAGCCTGGCATATCTGCGTAGGACCAAGCAAAATTGATAGATCATTTCTTGAAAAATTGAATGAATCCATCTTTTTCTTCTTTTCTTAGTGATTTTTCCAAGTGGATGTTATGTACAATCTCTCCTTCTTCTGTGTTTACTTCTTTTGTTTCTTCTATAAGCAATGCTAAACTTTCTCTTTCAATAGGAAGGTTACCCAACTCACTCTTGCCATTATGGGTGGTTTGATCTTTATCTTCTGTTGTAGAGGTACTTTCTTCTCCAAAATATGTTGTTCTATCCAGGTCTACAGCAAACCCTACTTTGTGATCACCTTGTGGAAACCCCTCTCTGACTCCGAGAAATTCTGCAATTGCTTCATCATTTTCAAACCAATTCAGCATTGGTTTTCCTTCTTGCCCCCAATAAATCAAGTGTGAATGTACAAGGGGTAAATCATTACTCCCTTCCATAGTAGACTCTTATAACATGAAGACTTGATTGTTTGAATGACTTTGTGTATTTTCATCTTGTATAGGCTTTATTTGATACCTTAGTATGACACTTGTTGGTGGGCTAGAATAATGGAGTGATAAGAACTTGTAGTCGTGAGAGTATGTCTCACTTTCAATGCATGTTTCATCATGTGAGCCATCATCACTTATTTCTTCTTGTTCCTGCCGTTGATTCTGTTGTAGATTGATTGGTCATCTTTGGATAGTAGTTACCCTTCTTAAGCTTGGTATAAGCCTTTGCAATCTTTCTTCATCTAATTCGTTAGGTTGATTGTGAGTCGTTTCTCATTGAAAAAGTAGTGATAATAACCATGGATTAGATTCATTTGTTGGTGGTAAACCTACGTCTGTTGTCACATTATCATGTACTATTGTGTCAACAACTACATCATTTTGTGACTCGATGCTAGGCTCTTGCATGAGTTGTCTCATGTCTTCCCCATCTGATTCCATGCTAGGCGATGTGGGTACTTGATTTCTTTGTTTGAGATGAAGATGAAAGCATGTGTGTAGACAAATCCCTTTGTTGTATGTATTCTGATGGTTTCATTGGTCGATTTAGTATATCAAGGGTACATTGTCTTGCCTCTGTGATAAGTGGTACATGATTATACCCCAGTCCTTGATTCCCTGGATTATCATTAGGAACAATAGGCTCTAGTCTTCCTTGTTTCTGTAACCCCAGACCTATGGTACCATCATATCCATGTCTCTGGAGAATTTTGAATCCATTGCCATACTAATCTTTGGGTATTCTAGGTATTATCATATGATCTTCTTCTCTATATATCCAATGGTTACCATCTTCGTTCAAGGATTATTCTTGTAAGTCACCCCATCTAATGAAAGAGCATGAGTTTGTATATCTGACAATTTCTTTTCCTTTAACTTGTTTTTGTACTGTATTGTGAGGTTTCCCAAAAGGCTTAGGAGAAAGAGACAGTTGTTTCCCACTTAAAGTATTTGCCATAGAATACTCTCCACAACCCATATCTTGTATTTGTAAGGAGGATGTTGTAGGCATATCCTTTTTTGTTTATGTGATTGTTAATGCCTCTAGTTTTGTAGTAAGAGGTGTTGTTTGATTAATAGGTACCTAATTATCCACACTTTCTTTCAAGTAATTGCAATGTTGGAAGGGATTTGGATCACCCTTTATGGTGATTTCAATACCATTATATGGGAATTTGACATACTGATGAAATGTGGATGGTAGTTCTTGCATGGTGTGGATCCATGGGCAGCCCAATAACATATTATATCCCAGTTCTCTTTCCAAGACTTGAAAAGCAACCTATATTGTTATAGGTCCCACTTGTACGGGTAATGTTACAATGCCTTTTGATGGACATTCTTCATCATTGTATGCCTTGATATTTATCCTCTTGGATGAATCAATGTGAAGTTTAGAATATCCTAGTGCCTTAACTAGTTTTAAAGTGCAAATGTTGAGACTGGCTCCTCCATCTACGAGTACTCTTCTGATTCTTCTCTTATGTATGTAAGCTTCCAGATGTAGTGGGTCGTTATGAAGCAATCTATCACTAGGAATATCTTGTTCTGTGAATGCAATATGTGTGCCTTGTGTCAAATTTCCTACCATAGACTGGAAGGCATTTTCATCTATATCTTTGTCCACTACCGAATCTTGAAGTTCTTTGTCCAGTATAGCTCTATGAGTGGGTGAAATACGCAAAAGTTTGAATAATGATATATGTGCCAGAGTTTTCTTAAGTTGCTCAACAACATTATAGGTCCCTGCTGTTGGTGGATGATTTTGTGGTATTCCTTGTAAAGTTACCTTTTATCTGCAAGTAACTACTACACAGTCTCTATCTCTGGGAGTTATGGTGATCGTAGCCACTGTATCACATGACTTACAGGTATTGTCGGTATCATATGTTGTGTTACCAAGATTTATGTTAAATCCCTCTTCATAGTCTTTATGTGTAGGTTTGACATCCATGATGTGTTCTATGAGTTCATCTTCAAACCAACCTGAATGAGATGGTTGATCATGCCCCCAGTCTCTAAGACAAAGATTTTTGTCATCATCATATTTTGGTGCCTCTGATATCATGCAAATTTGGTTATCATCTGTGTGAGTGTCTTGATATTTCTCATCTTGATCAAGTGTTTCTTGTGAATCATTGTTTACTATATCTTCTGATCTAATGGCATGAATAGTGTAGTTGTATGAGACCTTTGTGTAGTTAGTTGTATTGTCTTGAGTACCTAATGTGGTAGCTTTCCCTTTGTCGTGCTTAACAAATGGATCCTTAAAAATTGTATGATTTGTGTTTGCTAGGGTTTTATCGGTATCGATTGTGATGTCCCCTTGGTCTATCATATCTTGGACCAAGTTTTTCAATTTGTAGCAACTTGTTGTTTTGTGACCTTTAGTCCGATGATAATCATAGAAATCATTATCATTCCACCATGTGGGTTTGAAAGGACCTGGTTCATATACTCTTATTTTCAATAAAGTGATCATGTTTGTCTGTATTTGAGTGCTGACTCAATAGGTTCTCCTAAAGGTGTGTAATTCCTTCTTGGAGCATTTACTGTGGGGTACCTTGTGTTCATGTTTTGTGTAGCATTTACATTTGTTGAAGTAAGGTTATTCTTTGTACATGGATTTGATGATTGACTCGTTCGCAAAGATAAAACTGGTTGAATTCTATTTATCGTTCTAGCGTCGACAACACAATCATTGGTCACATTTTTGTTTTTCGACCAAAACTTGGATTTGTCATTGTTGTTGGCATTGCCATACTTTATAAGGCCTTGTTCCACTAGTCCCTTTTCACATTTGAGACCTTTTTCCATGATTTCTTTGAATGTGGTTAAACATTGCATTTGTATCGGATATTTAATCTTGGGAATCAAGTTTTCTGTGAACATATCCACTTGCTCTATTTCTGGGATAAATGTTTTGCACCTCCTATAGAGAACCCTCCATCGTTGTATGAAGGATTGAAATGTTTCTTTCTCATATTGTTTAGTGGCACACAAGTCCATCAAAGTAACTGGGGTTTCAATGTTCTGTGAGAAGTTTGCAATAAACTGTTCAGCTGATTCTCCCCATGATGTGATGGTTGGTGGTAAATGTGAAAACCACTCTAAAGCCGGACCCCCTAGACTTTTAGGAAATAGTCTCATTAAGTAAGTATCTTCTATTGCCACCTCTATACATGTCGTAAAAAACTCTTTGATATGGTCTCTAGGATCACCCTTCCCTCGATATTTGTCAAATTTACTTGTTTCAAAATGTTGTGGGAAAGACGGCATGTATAATGTGTGATTGAAAGGATAAGGACGTAAGTCTTGCATTGTGTAGCTCTTTTTATCATTACCAGTCTGCATGATCATCATTTGTTATTGTAAATTCTATAATTGTTGTGTCAGAATATTTGTTTGGGTCAAAGGTACACCTTGTGTTTGTGTATGTCCCACAAAAGGATTTGTGTTTGCATAACTAGAAGGTTGTTGGAAGGTACCATGATTATAATTTTGTGTGTTGTGCAATCTACTAGGTACCGTGAAATAAGTGATATGCAAACCCATGTTTGGTTGAGTTGTAATTGTATTGGTAAGACCTAGATTTGCATTTTGGTGACTATATGTCAATCCTATAGAATAGGAAACTAGAGGTTGGGTTGCACTTGTTGCTTGTGTTTGAATAGGTGTTGAGACACTTGATATTATCAGTATGCTTTGTGTTGGTATACTAACATTGATCGCCGAAGATGATGCACTTGTTTGAAAGTTTGCATTTGTATTGACATTTGTTTGGATAGGTACGTTTTGAGGAAAACTTGAGGTCGTTGCTTGCATTTGTGTTATGGGTGGTCTTTGACTATTATCTTGACCTAAATTTTTTCCTAGTGGTAAGATCTTTGTGACATCAAAATCTTCAGGTAGTTTCACCCCATTTTGTAATAACAACGAGAGATATTTGTCCCTATCACTATGTATAAGTGCATCTAAGATCATAAGGACATGTGGTTCTTGTTGAGCTAACTCAATTTCTTCTTTTGTTAAATGTTGTTGTAATTCATTTAGGGTAGACATTACCTGAGAACCTGATTGTTGACTAGTTGATATGTCCATATTCCAAGTTGCGTTTACAGATTGGTCATTGTTTGGGTCCATTATACCTTTTTCCTTTTGTGACCTTGTGGCAGGCATTTAAGACTACTATATGAGGGTGGTTTTAAGCAAGACGATGATTAATGATAGATTGTAGATGTAGGTATGAGGTATGAAAAACTAGACTAGACTCTCTATTGGCAATTTTGACATGAGACTTGTTGAGTATTTTTGGATTTCTGTAATGCAAGTTTTTCCATGTCTTCTCTTAGACATTCTACAAGAATTTCTCTATCAATCATACGGGCAATTTTATACTTGACATTTATCTCATACTCGACTCCTATATACTGAGGTGCGTTTCCCCTTGACTCCCAAGATAAGTTAGCTAGACCTTCAATGATTTCTTGTTGACCGTCATTTGGCACTAGATTAGGTTGCTAGAAGGGGAGAAAACTATCATCTAGTAGACCCATTATGGCACATACTATGACTTTGTAAATGATAATGGACTAAGATAGATGTATATGAGATCTAGATGAAGACATATATGAGGATGATAATGCAGATGCAAAATGAGGACTATGCAATGACTGTGGATGATAATGAGGACATAAATGAGGACTATGCAAGGACTAAGGATGATAGTAAGGACGTAAGTGAAGACCTATGCAAGGACTAATGACGATAGTAAGGATCCAGATGAGGACTATGCAAGGACTTCCTAGGGTCACAAGTGTATAAACCTTTGAGTTTTGACGTTTCAAAAAATGGACTTTGTTTTTAGTAATTCTGTGTATAGGACTAGTTTCGTGGTTTCTTCAAGTCTGAGAATAATTGTTTGGAGGTAAATAGAGCTGACTGAACTGGTTTTTTAAACAATGTCAGAAAATTCAAAGATACGTAGGATAGGGCATGAAATAGCCCAAAGGACTGACTCAATATTGGTCTGACATAATGATACATAAAAAATAACAGAATATAATCTTAGGCTAGAAAGTGGACACCATTCAATGAGGCCCCCGCAGCAAAATATCGAAACAAGACGGACAGATAGAGAGTCTAGTAGCACTGGCTCCACTCCACGGCACACACTTCTCGGGCATGCTAGTCTCTCTTACCCTGAAGATTTGAAGATCTTATCACCGAGGGATTTCTATCTCATAATGTAAGGTACATGAGGGGTATCTATGGGGTACGATCTGCACTCTCGGAATCACTAAATGTAGGATTTTGGGCTACTAAATTGGTTCATAGTATAAGGTTTTGAGGGGTCTCAATCCAACGATGGATTCTCAGAGCAAGCCAATTAATACTTTAGTTGAGCTTATCAATGTAGGGAAGGCCCCCACATACATCAAATTCACTCAACACTCTAGCCGGCTGACCAGTATATTTATATAGCGGCTCAAAAAACCCACTCGAGAATACGTTGGGAGAGATGATATCCCCAATGCATCCCAATTCGAAGTACCTCTGTGGGGTGATGAAATCCCCAGTCAAAGATACCCCTCACTATGTGGAATAAAATAAAATTGGATGTTGTTTTCACCTCCTTCCTTTCTCCCAAGACCCCAAAGGCATGTGGAAAGTTAGTTAATGCAACACTAGGTCCACCCCAAACAGGATAAAAATTCTTTACCTTAAGAAAATCAAATATGATTTAATCTAATGTAGCCTGATTCACGTTTATTTTATAGCCCAAATTGAGGTGTTGAATACGCCTGTGCATGTCCATTTAAAACACCAAATTGAAGTATGAAGGCATGCATGTCAATTTTAACCATTGTTGATTTTAAGCCCAAATCGAAGTGTTATACATGCATGTCAATTTTAGTCAATGTTAATTTTAAGCACCAAAAGAAGAAGTGTGAGATTATGCATGCATGTCCATTTTAATTATTGTTGATTTTAAGCACCAAAAGATGAAGTGTGAGATTATGAGTGCAATTGATCTAATACTAATCCCATCCTTTCTATAAATTCGCCACAAGCTGAAAACAGATGATTAGTAGTAAAATCAATTCAATAGAAGATAGAGAATAAAAAATTGACAGAAACGAATGCGTGACAATACCTGCACGATTGCGTGACACTGACAGAGCCAATGCGTGAACATAACATAGCGAATGCGTAATTATGACAGATCAAATGTGTGACAATAACATATCAATTACATAATTCAAACAGGATGGATGTGTGACAGACAGGCAGATAACACAAAAAAAATAAAAATAAAAAGCTAAACCCGATCAGAAACCTGCAAAACCAATTGTGAGGCCCTAGCTAAATCTCTCATCATCCATTCAATATTAATTAGATCATATTTAACTTGATATGAGAGAACTAAGTTGTTATATCTATCAAAGGTTGGTTGATCTTCCCAATCTTGTATCTGCTTTTCTGCTTGGAGAACCCTTTGATAGCGTTTGGTATGTCTTCTTTGTTCCTTTGTCCTTCTAGCACTTGAGATCCTGAATTGTACCTTTCATGCCATAAATTGTTATAATAAAATCATAATTTGTTTCCAGATTTACTCAATTTTAGACAGAATTAAACATATCAGAGAACAGAAAGGATATGAGATTAGAAACAATCAAAGATCAATTTTCCCTGCGAATGCGTGATCTGTAAAGGATGATTGTGTGACCCTGTCTGGTCGAATGTGTGACCCTGAAGGGTCGAATGCATAACACTATCTATGTGATTGTGCGATGATGTAAGTGCAATTGCATGATGACAAATCTGTTCTCGAAATCCATGCAAAATCTATAAAAAAAAATGAAAAGAAATCCGTACGACCTGCAAAAATTACACATAAAATAGAGAAGGTAAATTAGTTGTTGTTCATGTCGGGTTCACCAAAATATGTGCATATAAAATTCATCTTATAAAATATCAATTAGAATCAAAGGGAAATCACGAATCCCTATCTAATCAAAGAATTCTAATAAACAGACAATGAAATAACACAATCAAGCAAAATAGGAACTATAAATGAAAATCAATTAAAGACTCTCTATTCTATGACTATGTATAACTTCCATTGCTCTTCTCTTCTCTGTGGTATGATGGCTCTCAGATATTGCGCTGGCAACCTGTAAGTGACACAAAGATTCAAAGTTCAGGATTATTGAAAATGGAGATTAAATGCTCAATTTATAAATTTTTGGATGAGATTGATTGAAAGGTGGAGCAGATTGATCAAGAGGTTGAACTCAGGTGAGCTCACATGCTAATTGATAGTTGAACTGCTGACTAGGAGGTGAAACAAAATAGATTGAATAGATTAATTAACTCAACTAATTGAGAAAACGCTAACTAAAAGAAGAAAAAGAATGATTGGAAGAAATAAAGAAGATGACCAAGAGAACTAGAAGATGGAAATAGAGACTGGAGAGATAAATGACTTAATTAATTGATTGATTTAATTAATTAATTTAGCATGTGCTTGCATTTAGACTTTGATTTTCAATTTGGTTTTTGAAATCATGCACATGTAATTGAATTTTGGAAGAAATTAGAAGAAATAAGAAATTAAATGAAATTAGAATTCGGGGGTTTGGAAATGGAAGAATTAATTAGTTAATTAAATAATTTAAAGAAACTATTTAATTATTTAGAAATTGAATTTTAATTAAATAATAAAGATTATTTAATTAGAGGAATTAAAATCATAATTAATAAATATTTGATTAATATTTAGAAAATGATTAAATGATTAGATGATTAGAGATAGAAATTAAGAATTATTTATTTAAATAATAATGATTATTTAAATTGGGGAATTAATCATAATTAATTAAATAATAAATATTTAATTAATATTTAGAAAATGGTTAAAATGATTAAATGATGATAGAATAGGAAATAGAATAATTAGTAAGATGATGAGGAAATATGAAATTAGAAGAAATAGTTAATTAAATTAATTAAAGAATTAAAGAATTATTTAATCAATTAAAGGAATAATTAATACATGATCAATGAGACATTTTTAGGTGTCTACAGGAATAGTATCCTCAACCTGTACATTTGTATTCGGAGGACAATTGTCCTCAATATTAGTATCATGTACAATGTTAGCTTGTTCATTCTCAGTATTAACCGGTATCTCAGTATTTATCTATACATCTGTATTTACCAGTGGCTATATTTCCACTATCTTAATATTTTTCAAAACTAATGGTGAAGTGTTCATAATCCCCTTTCCTTTTCCTTCAACTGGGGTATCTACACTATCTATCTTGGTTTCTGGTGAAGTAAAGAATCCTCTGTTTTCTCCCAAAAATTTGACCAATGCTTTTTGAGTTTCCTTTATTACTTCATTCACTCTCCCTAGCATCAGACTAGTTATCCTATGTTTTCTATTGAAGACTTTTATGTCTGTCACCTCAAGTGTCTTTTCCATTTCATCTGGAGCTATAGTAACACAAATAGATAATAGCTCTTGAAATTTAATGTGTTTATCTTCTTGCATAGTCGATAATCTTCTAGCATCTAACATGTTATATAACTTTGCTGGTATTTGATTTTCTATCTCTATTAAGGATTTCTTATAGATATCCAAGTATAATAGGATTGCTTCTTCTACCTCTCTATGTTCATCATCCTCTAATTTTTCATAATAAAATTTAACATTCTTCAACAAGCCATCTTTAGTAATTGCATCTACAATTTCTTCAAAAGTTTTAGGTGGTATGATAGTTACATTACTAGTTTCAATTGCTAAGACAATGTCACTCTTCTTCTTCCTCTTGGCAGTATCGGGCGTAGCTGTAGGTGTAGCTTTAGGTGCTTGCTTCTGTGTCGATAGCTTGATTCTGACCTTCCTAAATGGTTGCTTCTTTGCTTCCACCTTTGTTTCCTCTGGTTTCTTTCTAACAACCCTCTTAAATGCTAATGATGTGTCATCCTCTGACTCAGATTCTATAGTAACAGGTTCAATATGAATTTCTGGATCCTTCCTCTTTCTACCTTTCTCTGGGATAGCATCAATTAGTGCTTTGATATCCTTTGAGACCTTCTCCACAAACTTACTTGCCTTTCCTTCCTGGTTCTCTCTTTTCTTTCCATTGAACTCTCTTTCAACTTCTTGAGTTTTATGTTGTGCAATATCATAGGGCTTCTATGCCTCATCTATTGGTGCATCAATTAGGATGTTCGCATAGGCATCAAGAATATGTGCATCCACCTCATAGCCCATTTCCTCAATCCAAATCTTTTGGGGCTTAACTACTTCCATGAGAGTCTCATCTTTCTTTACCATGAAGCATATGTTGGTAGAATATTTTTCTACTATATGCTCAGGTACCCTTACCCTAAACCTCATAGATTTTTGAAATACCTTAAAATAACCCCATATCTTATCATCTTTGTGGCTTCCTAATGCAGCAATTGATTGTTTCAATTGTCTTCCTACCGGAATGTCAAAAGCTCATTGCTTCTTACTAGAGCTGGGTGTATCATTCAAAAAATATAACATTAGGCAAAATAACAAGTTCCCATATCGGAAAGTGCCCTTCTTCTCACCCTTAATCTTTCCTAAGTTGATTAACAACTCATCAAGCATCCAACCACATAGATCTAAATTTACATTATCTCTCATCATTTTGTATTCAGCCAAAATGCATGAACTGGAAACAGAATTCAGTCGATTTGACTGAGTTACCTTATATATGATAATCATGATACCAAATTTTATGTATGTGTTGGTGTTAGTGCTCACTTTCATGGATCTTTTGTCAGATGTAGCACCGATGATCTTCCTCACGAAGTCATTTGAAACTTTCTTGTCTGGATGTTGCCCTACCGATGGCAAACCAGTGATTGCCCAGATGGCTTCCTTGGTGATTTTGTAAGGTTTGTTCAGCCATATGAATTCTCCATGTATTCTGCTTAGTACATATCTAATTATCTCATCCTCAAACTCCAAAATATCCAGAATATTTGTAAACCCTAGTTCTTCAATATGTTTATATGCCGATTTGATCTTTCCAGATTCTCCCATTAGCTCACTCATATACATTCCCTTGATTTCTGAAGTTCCCAAGTCCTCAATATGACAATGAATATATGCCTTAATATACTCTACATACACAACTCCCTCCAGAATGTGAGAAAATGCTCCAACCGAGTCTTCCAGGGTATCCACATATGGATACCACTTGAAAATTGGCCTGGAGCAATCCCTGACCTCTACGACAGTTGGGTTTACAAAAAAAATAGGAATAGAAGATGATCTTGCTTCCATGTTTAAAGATAAATACCTCTTGATCATTCTCGGTGAAAAACCTTCAACAAAATCTTCCAGATGTCGGTGAAATATCTCAACAAGAAATCTGATTGCCTTGAATTGCCTCTGATCACACTTATTCACTCTGAATCACTTTGAAATCGCTCTAAATGTAGGGTGATTAACAATGAAGTGTATTCGACCTTTTAACCTTCAAGAAAAAGCCTAATCTTCTATTGACATAAATGATTGTCGGTGAAAGATACCGGATCTCGCTTAGAACATACCCATGTCGGATAATCCTCTCCAATAACTAGAACGTCTTCCAGAATCTCTCCCTGGGGCATATGCAGCATCTTCATGAATTTTGCCTACCCCTAAGGCATCTACATTAGTTACCGGATGAGCTCATTGTCAATGAAGGAGCAACCTCTTCTACCAGATAAGTAACCGGGACATTCCCATCTGATGAGTGTTCTTGAGTCTTCCTAACCCATCTCTAAGTATGATCTTGCCAGATTTCACTAACCTTCTCCTTCCCTTTTTCATTTGATCCTCCATTACTAACCAATGGATTTCTGCTTCTACAGAACTTACCAATATGTCCAACTTCATTACATGCATAACATGTAACATTGATCTTTTGAATTGCTTTGCTAAAACTGGTGAAATTGCTTGACCTACACTGATTAGCCATATGTCCAAATTTTCCACAAGCATAGCATTTAACATTCATTTTGCAATCTTGTGTCTTATGACCAACTTTATTGTATTTAGAAAATTTACCAGGAGCAGAATCAGGGTTCTGATTTGCTCTGTTTCTACATTGCCTAGCCATGTGACCAAATCTATTGCAAACAAAACATCTACCATTGAATGTATAAGCATTGAATTGTCTTCCTGGTGCCTTATGGTTTTGATTTTCATTAGCAGTACCGAAACTCTATCCTTGCTCAAATCCTGGTCCACTGGAATCTCCAATCTGCCTTTGTCTCTTCAATAACTCATCAAGTTGTCCTGATCTGATCTTGAATTTTTCTTTGTACTCACTTGTAGCAGTTAAACCTTCTCTTAGTATTATCATTTGTCTCTTAAGATCTTGCTCATTACTCTGGGATTGTACCAAATCAGTTCTCAACATATCATTTTCATGAACCAACGTACCACATTCTTCAAACATGTTCTTCAGGGATACAACAAGATTTTCTTCATTTTTCTTTTTGTCCTCAATCTCCTTAGACATCCTCATAGTTATAACTTGCATTTCATTCTTCATAACCATGTTCTCTGAACTCAATTTTTGACATTGCTCCTTAAGTGCATTTTTCTCTTCATCATCCTAACTTTGCAAAAGTTCCTTCCTCCTAGCTTCAATAGATGATAACCTCTCTTGCAGGACAAAAATGAATTCCTTAGCATAATTCAACTCATCTTGTAGCTTTAAGTTCTTCAACCTTTTAGCATCATAATCTTCAAGTTCCATCTCAAGCTACATCTCCAAAGCCATATTCATGGATTATGATTTTAGGATCTTCCTCAAGCTGTTAAACTTCCTCCAAGGCACAAGGCTCTGATACCAATTTTTGGAAACCAATAACATTGAGAGGGGGGGTGAGTTAGTGTTATACTGGAATAGTAGATTTTAGCCTTATTAAAACATTCATACACCAACTGGTATATCGATACATACAGAATTGAAAGAAGTAAAGAAACCAATAAGCCAAACACATAAATGAGAATCATAGCACACAGATTTATATATGCAAAACCTCAAAGAGGAAAAACCACGGTGGGATTTGTGACCCACAATATCAATCCACTAGCCATATGAAGAGATATTACAAAAATATGAGGGGCCTGCACTTGAAGGAAGGCTTACAACCTAGAGCACACTACTTAATCACAATAGGAGCCTCACTAACTACATGAAATTCTAGACTACAATCCAAAGAAGTGTGAACTGTAACATCTTCTATGCCAGAATATAGTTCTGGTTTAAGCTCTGTATGTTTCGGTTAGAAACCCTAAACCCCTTTACCAGAATAACCCTTACAATAAATTCCTCACATACATAATCTCTCTGAATAATTTCACATCATATTAAATTCTCATATCCATAATCTCCTATCTCATGTCTATATCTCTATATCAAAATGATCTAATCTTAACTAATCTATAGACCCTATACAACTTTTATGTCTTATGTCGGCTTACAAAGATATATATAATATCAGATTACATGTCGGCCAGATAAAATTAATGTATGAACATTGAAATCAATTGCCAATGTTAGATCCAAGATATGTCGGCCTCTAATACTGATAACCTTTACTATACCATGTTGTCCTGTATTGTCGGTGACCAAAGAAATCTTTTTGACCTGCCGGTGTCGGTGTCGGTGTAGAATATGTTAAGTGTCTGGTGGTACACTATAGAATCAAAACATGAAGCCAGAACACAAAATAATGTTGCCATCAATGACAACATAGTGAAACTAACCAATAGAAGGTCAATTGCCAACAGATATTTGCAATTTGTTCTTTAGTAGGTAGATACTCTAATCTAACTTCCTTCCCATTCACCCTCTCTCTCAAGAAATGAAACTTGATTGATATATGCTTAGTCTTAGAATGCAGCACCAGATTATTGGAAATATTAATGGCACTTGAATTATCACAATATATAGCAGTAGGTTCATCAAATATAACTTTGATATCCTTCAACATTTTCTTCATCCAAATTACCTGAGTACAACTGCTAGCAGCAGCAATGTATTTAGCTTCTATAGTAGATAAGGAAATAGCATTATGTTTTTTACTTGACCATGCAACTAGTCTCTTTCCAAAGAAAAATGCACCACCACTAGTACTCTTCTGGTCATCCATATCACCAGCCCAATCAACATCTGTAAAATCACTCAAAGTAAAGTTATCATCTTTAAGATACCATAAAATAAAATCAATTGTCCCTTTCAAGTATCTTAAAATTCTTTTTATAGCTACAACATGAGATTCTTTAGGATCAACTTTAAATCTAGCAACAAGACCAACAACATTCATAATATCAAGTCTAGTTTGAGTCAAATACAATAATCCACCAATCATAGATCTGTATCTAGTTTGATTTGCTTTTGGAGATTCGTCATCTTTAGTTAATGTTGGAATTAACACTGAGAGGGGGGTGAATCAGTGTTCTGCAATTAACAACTTTCTTAAATAGATTCTTCAACCACCGGATGCAAATGAATAAAAGAAAAGTTTAGAAACTAAATGCAAAAAATCACAAAACCATGACACCCAAATTTTTACGTGGAAACCTAGAAAGGGAAAAACCACAATGGGATTGAGACCCACAATATTATAATACTATGATCAGGAGTATAATAATATTACAAGAGGGTAATGCACATGCATTCGGGCACACTTCCTAGAGCTCACTACTCAATTACAAAAGAGGGCTACAACTCGGAGGAAGGCTCATTGCCTTACAAAGATTACAAATGATAACAAGAATGTCTGAATTGGAGAATAGCATCTGCAAATTCCAAATTGCAGTTTCGGTTAAGCGCAAAAGATCTTCTTCCATTCTTTTGTCTCTCTTCTCTATTATGTTGCTCTATTATATACTGGAGCATAAAAAATTTCAATCACATACACAAAAATTTGCACAATTGCTCATATAATCTTTTCTCATTCACATCTCATACCAAAATTCTCAAATGAATCGATCTTATATATCTATACCAACAAATAAAATCAATTCCATGTCGGTCCCAAAAACCGCATAACACTCAACATGAAATGTGTAACCATGAGTTGGCTCAATTTGATTACAAATCCATATGAAGACCAAAAAAAATTGATAATAAGCTTCACACATGTCATCTCAACCACCTTGAACTCAAAACCAATCACCGAAATCATCTCAAAGATTCTGCACCACACACTACATCAAAATAACCCTGTTCTTCCTAAATTACCAGATATTGGATCTTCAATCTTGCATGAGAATCAATACTAAAGTCTAGGATTGTGAAATAAGTTATCTCAAACATCTAACCATCTAACTCTTCCACCACAACCAAAACTATGCAAACCAAAATTGATTTCTACTCAATGTACGCATACTATGTCGCATACTGTATTCCACCTTCCAAACAAGCAAAAATGAATATCAAACTTCTAGTAGAACAATTCTACATATACTGGATGTGATATATGATCTGAGTTCCATCAATGACAACCTAAAAACATTCCTCATGCACTAATATCTACTAGTACAATGTCTCTTGCCAACAATCTCCCCCTTTGGCATTAATGGCAAAACTTGATTAAAAATGATACTGTCACTACATCAACAACTTAAAAACTCAATAAGCTCAACAAGCTCCCCCTCAGAATATACATCATTTTTCAATCCTATTTCTCTCCCTTTGATAGCAATGCCAAAGATAGGTATCCACCAAAATTTATGTAAAATTTATGTACAAGGGTATACTCAATAACTTATAGAAAATTAAACATGTCCATAAAAATGGTCTTTAGGGACTGCAAGTGATCATCCCATCCTTTCTTCAAGTTCTCCAAAATGTTTATTAGAGCACTAAATAGATAGGCATGTATCTCTACTCCTCTAAGATCTTTCAGAACACTCTTATTTAGAGCATTCAGAGCATCTTGTTGACTACTCAGCAAAGTGTCCAACAGGGGAGTGATTAGATTCCTTAGTTCTCCCACTCTGCCAACTACTGTCTTTTTCCTCATTAAGGTTCTTGATTTTGTCAAGCAGAGCCCTCACCTGAGCTTCATAGTTACTAGCAAAAATTGATTGAGGGGCATAAGATTGATAAATACCAGCTAACTGCCCTCCACATTCCTTGATCTTCTTATCAATCTCAATTGTAAACTTAGGCAAAATAAGGCATGGCTTGTATATCTTACCACCTTCATCTAGTGCCTCCTAAATAGTCTTCAAACCAAATATCAAACTAACCCTATCACCTTCAACCATTTTCAAAATCATCCTTAACTGCATAGCATTAAATTGACTAAGTACCTTTCCTTTGGCTACTTTCTCTAAAGATACAAAATGAGAATCTACTTCTTTTAACATGATCCTCAGCTTACCGGAGGGTGAGTCTACTAGATCTTGCTTAAAGGATGGCATAATTTTCTCCAACACACTTGTCATCATAGATATCAATTCTTTGTCTTCAGAGTGATACTTCAATAAGTCTTCACTCACTTTGGCATGTACAAGTGTTGCAAGCTTGAGTGCTTGGACCGAAAATAGAGAGTTAAGATCTATAGGTCCTTTGGTGAGGTCTGTGTTGATGATAATTTGCTTGCCCTTGTCCATGGTGTCTCTTGCCGCTAGAACCTATTCAACCTTATCACCATCCTTCTCCTTCACTACCCTCTCTGCATCTTCTCCTTTCTCTACATCCACTCCCTTTACATCACCAACCTCCTCAACTGCCTTCTCAAATTCAATAGTGGTTACCGGAGGATTCTGATCAGCTTCACCAGATTCTACCTTCTGATTATCAACAGTATCATCTACAACTGCATCTTGTACATTTTCCTACTCATTCGAAGTGGAGGTATCATCCTGTGTATGCACTTCTAGAGGGGTGTCATCTTTTACCGAATTTACTTCATATCTATTTTCTTCCAAAACTTGTTTCAAAATTATTTTTGTTTCCTTAGCCACTTCATCTACTTTTGCAAGCATGATCTTATTAAATCTAGTTTTTCTTCTAAATCTACTCTTTGCAATGTTAAGAAGTTTGTCAACTTCACTCTTGGAAATCACAAAGCACAAGTTAACCAATACATATTATTTTCTCTCATCTTAAACTAGCCGCGCATCCAAAATTTCATATAAACCCTTCAGAATCATCGATGATAATTCTATCAGGGCTTTGCTAAATACATTCATCTACTCTACAACGGCTTCCTCTATTGCTCTTTGATCATTCTCATCACAATTTTCATAATATTCAGATATATCCTTCAAGTTCCCTTCCTTTATTACTACATCAACTATCTCACTTAATGAAATGGGGGGCACAATATTGTAATTACCTTCTATCTTCCTAAACTTCAGTGCTTCATCTACCTCAAACTTGGGCTTCCTGCTAGGTTGAGGTCTTCCAGATTATTCACCTTGAACTTTTTGCTTTTTGTGTGGCTAACCTTCACCGAATGGTGGCTTCCTAACTACCCTAGCAGAGGTAGCAGTCTTCTTTACTTCCCTCATTGCTTCATCAAATTATTTATCTTCCTCAATAATGGCTACCACATTTACTCTCTTAGGCTTCCCTTTCTTCCTCTTCTTTGCTTCATCAGATGATTTGGTTTGAGGCTTAGGTGGAGGGACGGGCTTTTGAGCACCAGAGGAAGGTACTAACTTGGTTTACCTTAGCTTTGGTGGAAACACCAGTTTAGTCTTCTTAGGTTTGAACATGTCCTCCTCTTTCAAGATGCTCTTCTCCTGGGCCCTACAGACTACTTCCATTGTTATTCCTATATCTTCAACAAGTTTCTCTACTTATTTTCTCACTCTCTTCTGCATACTGGGCTTGGTGAATTGAGAATACAAGATTAGACTCTTCTCTTTATAGGTTACAAATATTTCTTCATTTTCATCCACCTACTTGCTCAAAAGATGTTGAGCATACATATCAAGAGTATTTGCATCATCTTCATACCCCATGGGCATGATCCATATTGTTCTTGGTTCAACAGCTTCCATCGGGCATTGATCAGTCTCCACCATGAAGCATATGGTGTCCTCATACTTCTCTACAATCTTCTTCGGGATCCTTTCCCTACTTTTCATCATGCCTTGAAAGGATTTGAAGTAACCCCATGGGATAGATTTATGTGCTTGAGCATCTCCTAATCCTTCTAAGGCTTCCTTGATCTACACCACCACCATTTTTCATATGCCCATTAAAGTTTTCCTATATTGGGGATCTCCTTCATGAAATTGTTGGCCCACTTGTGGTCCACCCAATTGAAAAAAATTTAAGTCGAGCCCCTCTAGTTGTGTATCATGTCTCCATAGACTTTTTTCCCTTTAAATTTGTGTGTTAAATTCTAGTTAAGTGAAAAACAACATCTTTAAAACTCTCTGAACCATTGAACCCCCTTGAACCAGTTCAGTCAGGTTCATTCAGTTCAATCGGGTTCAAAGGTTCAATCAGGTTCAGAGGTTCAGCAAGTTCAATTGGTTCAGTGAGGTTCACCAAGTTCAACCAATTCAAGAAGTTCAACAGGAAGTGATTGGAAAGTCATCATAACCGAAACATGGGCGACACTCACTAAAATCATTTAGAAATCCCAAGGAAAGCACCACGAGCATATCTAGATGTTGCACGTGCAGAGAGAAAGAATGCACATAATCTACAAAAAAAATGTTTGTAACCTTAGGCAAAAATAATGATCAGCGAGGTACTCCACATACAACCTGATAAGGAAGTTATGGTGCAGTGTGTTTGAGAGTAGAAGATGTGAAAATCACTGTGAACATTATTTTGACAAGTCTGATTTTATGACAGTCATATATACCCGCACACAATAGCACATATATTTTGACTCAGCCAATATTTTTGAAATCTCTCTAGTTAGAAAGTAGAAAACTAGGTTTTAGTTAACATATCCAAAATTGAAAAAGATCCAATAGTGAAAACAATAGTTATGATCCCCGCACCGAGACAGATTTTGATTGTCACAAACATTTTTAGTCTGCCTAGCATAAAGAATTTTCTCATTTTGGGTTAAAATATTCAAGTGCCACCTATCCAAATATTCTTATAAACTTTAGAGAATTATATATCTAATTTTTATAAATATTTGATGTTATAAATAAGAGTGATGGGGAAAGTGAAAAGTTAAAAGTTAAAAATCTTTTCAAGATCCAGTTATAAAACTACATAAAGATCTCATGTAGCTATTTATTGCAAAATCATTGAAAGAGGTTGGGTTCTTTTTTTCCTTTGCTTCCAGCAGCCTGTGGGTGAGAAGGGGTGGGTTTTTATTTGTAAGGGAGGATTTGAAGCTTTTCTAAGCAATGTTTTGTACAGAAAATATCAATCTTTGAGTTGATTTTCAGACATGAATAGAATGCAGATGATATCTTCAATCTTTTTGTTGTTGATATTATTCTCATGACTGTAGCTAGACTTTGAGCCGTTGCAGTTGTTTATTAATGTCTTTTCTACTATAATCGATTGTGTATGTGGATTTATTACAAGACCGTGTGCTTGAAAGTAAGCCATATTGGAGCAATAGCATTCTCTATTAGTTTTTAGTCCAAATGTTATCCATAAGTGCAAACAATTAAACTTTGATTTAATGGTCTTCATTTATATATGTTTTGTAAATCTTTGGCATTCATTCTCATGGCTATGGATGAATGTTATTTTCCTTTATTGCTTTCTGGTTGAAAGCATATAAGAAATTTAATTCTTTGTAAATCTTCTAAGAGGGAGTTGTACCTCTCAATTCAGAGGAAGATTATCACTTCAATGACAATCTATCCAACTGTTAGTGCTTTTTGTCCTTCATTCTGGGCATTTTTAAATTATTTGTATAGTTATTTTAGAAGGACAAATTTGTTAACTAATAGATTTTTGGCGACTCTGCTGGGGACTCGGAATCAAAGATTGATGCATTTTGTTTCCTCGTATTTTTAGATTTATCTCTGTGCAAGAGATTGGCGACTCTATATATAAACATCATGCTCAAAACAAGAGCAATGAGAAAAGGGAAAAGACCAGATCCTTCTATCTTGGAAATTATTGAAATAGATGATAAAGTACTGCATGACTTCTTGGAGCATTACAAAGAAAGTATTTATCATGTTGTTAGAAATAATATAAGTGTGGAAGATGATCATGCATCCACTCTTCTATGGAGAAGTCTTTGCATTAGATTTCACAAATTAAAAGAATTGAAAGAAAAGACAAGAGTTTTGCAAGTTTATGCAAGGAATATATTGTAGCTGAAAGAGGAGTTAAGGGATAATGATGGTGAAGAAGTTGTTGTTGCCCAAAAGTCATTCCATTTGCAAAATTGCACAGCCTTGAGTGATCAAGAAATCCAACCAAGAGAGAAATTGAGAAAGAAACCTACTGTTGAAGAAATAATGGCTGAAAATGACCCAATGTTGTAATACCTCTGGAATGCTTATAAGCGAAGTATCTGTGAAGCTGAAAAGAGTAAAATAGATCCTGCTAAAGATCACAAATCTGCCTTGTTGCTAAAAAGTGTGTATCAGAGATATCACAACCTCAAAAATCATGAGCAAAAGACTATATCTATTGTAGAAAGATTAAAAGAAAAATCAGAAAATGAAGAGTCAATTTCTTATATCTTCTCAGTTTTTGGAGAAAGAGATCTTGAGCCAACCTTAGTCAAGCCGTCAAAGTCTTGGAATCATAATCAACAGCAAAGAGAAAGGTTATGGAAAGTTGAAAGTGAAAAGCATTAAATTTCTTTGTTAAGTATTTGTAATGGGGAAAAAGAATCATCATGCGCACCTGTTACAAAGCAAGCTTTAGCAGACAAAGATGATCAAAGAAAACAATAGAGAAGTTGTGAGCTTGGAAGGTGAAGATATGTTGGAATCTTTTTCTTTGCCAGAAATGGAGACTTTCAATTTTGAGGCCAGTGAAATTGGACTTGTCCCAGAAAATTGTAAAGATGAAGATTTTCAGATTAACTTACAGCCAGAATATACAACTTTCAGTTTTGCATAAGAAAGCGGTAAGAATGATTATTCACATTCAAAAGTTCGGAATGAATGTATGTTAGAATCATTTTATTTTGATTTATTAGTTGAAGCTAGTAATGAAGATAAAGAAAGATCATGGTTGGTTAAAGATTTGTCAGAATCTGAAAATGAGGGTATAACAGAAATATTTGATGTAAATGTGGGACAAAATGATGGTCAGATCGATAGAATATTGCAGCCTCAAGGATTGTTGAATGGTTTAGTTGACACTTCTTTTTGTGAAGAAGTCATAGATCAATTTTTATCCTCCCTTGAGCAAGAAGAATTTGCTACAAAAGACTTGGGTATAAATTATTACTATGCTTCTATCCTGGATAGAGAGTTTTTCAGATTTGATTAATTTTAAAAAGGATGAATTCTTTCAAACTTATGTTGATCCTATGCTTGATGAAGTTTCCCTTTATACCAAAGGTGATGTAAATGTTGAAATTCCCTTTGAGTATGATGATTTTCACATTGAGAATTGTAAGAATAATGCAGTCATTTCTTTAGAAGTTTCTCAGCATTTCAATGTGCAATCAAAGGTGAAGCATTTCTTGAATAGTGTTATACAAGATAGCTGAGAGAATTCAGAAATTTATGATGAAAGGTGGCTTTTTGGTGACTCTGCTAGGGATTTGAAATCGAAGATTAGTGCCTTTATTTCTCCAGACTTTGAAATATCTCTATGTATAAAGAGATTGGCGACTTTGTGTTTCAATTTAAAAATCTTTGGTAAAAGAATTCCAGTAAATAATGGCTTTGGTTGCAGCTCAACCATGGGGGGCTCAAATTGGACCTTTTGCTTTGCCACAATATTCAGCCCTACCTAAACGATTAGGTGAATATCTTATGAAGTTTGTCGAAGATAGAACTCGAGACCCGGATGATCATATTAAAGTAGTTATTGTTGCATGTGGGATTCTCGGAGTACAAGAAGAGGATGTGTTTGCCAGGCTATTTGTTGAAAGCCTTGTCGAAGATGTTGTTGAATGGTTTCGAAATTTGAAAGAGGGATGCATTATTGGCTGGGATGATTTAAAGGTAAAATTTCTTGGAAGATTTCAGCTTGTGGTTGACATTTATAAATTATTGTTGAATTTCTTTCAAATTCAGATGAAAAAGGATGAATCAATGAAAGATTTTATTGATAGGTTTGATAAGTGTGTTGGTAAGATTCCTCAAGCTTGCCAACTGAATGATAGTAATCAGTTATGTGTTTTTACTGTTCGCATTCTACACTCTTATGAGAATAGTGGTGTTGTCATTGATGGCAACCATCTGGCAACCTCCTAGCATTCATCTGGTAGGCCACCAGCAGGCACCAACACCGGCACTGGAATAGACATCTACATACACCGACGGACACTTCACCGGCAGCGAAAACAATGCATATCAGCACCCCAGCCAACAGGGAATAAAATTTTGTTTATTGTATTTAATTGTAAATTATCTTTTGTAAAGCCAACATGGCATATTGTAAAAGAATCATATATATGTATGAGATCTTATAGGTCATTTGGTGTTGAGTAGAAAAGTAGTATGAATGGAAGTATAAATTATATATAAGGAGATATAGTGGACAGCGAAGGTTTTGGTTATAGAATGAGCTTAAACCGGTACTAAACCTGGCATAGTTGATGCTGATTTGAAGCAGTACATTGTATTGTATTTTATAATCCACTTTTGTAGTCAGTGTGACTCGTATTGAGCAGTGAGCTCTAGTGTTGGGTTGGTGCTTGGGATAGACTAGCCTAGTCTATGCTCTTGGATCCTTTTCTTGGATCACCTGGTGTTCTCCTCACACCCTAGGGTCTCTAGGACTTCCTTTGCTTGAGGAATCCCTTGACCTTTCCCAATCCACCCACCAATGAGTTTCTTTGCTGCTCCTAAGGTCTCACCTACTCATGAGACTCAAAACCCCTTACTATGGCTAATAAGGGCTATGTTTGTTCTACACCTTATAGGGTCTTAGCAAGGTTAAATCATGTCTTAAACCATGTTTTACATCCCTCCATGTGCCCCCAAGAAGTTGCTACCTTCATCCTTTCCACCGATTTCACTGTTTTGTGTTTTTGCTTACAAAATAGGGCTACAAGGATTAGGACCAATTAGGCCTCCTACCCGGTCCTTTAGGGCTTTCTCTCAAAAAAGATGCATACACAACCCAAACTCCCAAAATATACTACCATTCAATTGGAAAAGGCTCAAGGATTTTCTAGGTTTTGGGGTTTTTAAGGGTTTTGTGAGGGTTTTGTGGTCTGCCTGGGTCACAGTGAGTGTTTTGTGTTTTAGCCACCTTTTCTAGATTGGTGGAGGCTCCTCCCTCACACCAATGATCCTTCAAACACTCCTCTACACCTCCTCCAAAGGGTGTACTTTCCTCTATCCAACCTTGCTCTCCAACACCTCTGCAACTTAACCTCTCCTAGCCAGGCACTATTCAATCTCGCCTAGGATTGGATCTCTTGATGGCCTCCCTACATTTTCAAGGGCCCTTCTTGTTTTTCAATATGGTACAAGGTCTATACTCTCATTCCCCATGGTTTCATGGTGGTTCCACAATGAGGAATGGAGTTATGCAGCCATTTACACAATCCTGTCCAAAACTGGATAGTAAGAAGACAATTTACAAACTATTTACAAACACACTCAATTTGCAAATAAACACCTAAAATAATTGCTTGAAATGAAATTATTTACACCATGAAAGACATTCCACATATTTTGGAAGTATCTCAATCCATTAACTTGCTTGGTTGCTTCATTCAAACTGACTGGTAACAGTTTTACAGTCTCAATCTGGTATTTTTTCTAGGGTCATACAATGTTTGATATCCAACCCATCCAATTAGGGTTTGCAACATCTTATACCACCCATACCTCAGTCAATGTGCCAAATTTAGGGTTGTCCATGCCAAACTAAGGATTTTGACCTCCTGGTGAAAAAGTTGCTTGACAACTTTTAAAAGTTGTCATGCAACTTTTGAGCAACTTTCTCAATGTTGCTTTTCATGACTCCTAAACCCACATGGGGCCAACATAAGGACACCACCATGTTATAAAGGACCCCTAAACACCACAAAGACACACATACCCTCCATTTTCAAGAAAATCATAATCTTGACTTATGACCCCTAAGATCTCCACTAGGACCCTAACTAGGACCTATGAGCACATGTCTCATTATTTTATGTGCAATGGCTTCATAAGAAGCATAACACCAACAAAACAAAGAAAGAGAAAGAATTTGGAAGGGTGATCCTGCACCATACTCCCCCTCTACACACAACTAATAAATAGAAGAAGAAATGAGAGCTGGGTCTATTCCAAGTGTCTTGAACCTGCTCTCCTCCACCCATGTAGCTTCAGATACTGGTTGATTTGCCCATTTCACTAAGTGCTCCATGTAGACCTAGTGTCTAGTATACTTCTTCACCCTTGATTCCAAGATCTCATCTGCTTTAGGCTTCTTCCCTTGAGGTAAGGTATTTACATCCAAGTCTTGTAATACCTTAGCTTGGTTCTCAGTCTGTCCTGCTATCTCTCCCTTGTACATTACCAGATTAGAAACATTAAAGACTGGTGAAATGGCTAAGTCTGAAGGTAAATCAACCTTATAGGCATTCTTACCATATATTTCCAGAATTTGACAAGGTCCTACTCTCTTCATCTGTAGTTTGGTAGGCTTACCACTTTGCATCCTGGCTTTGCTCAAATGTACCATCACATAGTCACCCACCTTGAACTAAATTTCTCTCCTTCTCTCATCCACTTTGGCCTTCAGTTTTTGAGTGGATTCAAGGATGGCCTTCTTAACTTTTTCTTGAACTTCCTTGATGGTTTGAGTGAAGTCCTTTGCTTGCCCGCTCTTCAGCTCCAAAGTACTAAGGTCTCTCAACTCACATACTCCCCTTGGATGTCTACCATACACAACCTTAAAAGGGCTTCTACCAGTGGTTCTATTCACACTGTCATTATATGCATACTCTACTTGAGGAATGATTAGGTCCCATGTCTGACCATATTCCTTAGTTAGACACCTCAACAAATTGCCTAACACTCTATTGATGACTTCAGTTTGACCATCTATCTATGGATGGTAAGCTGAGCTAAATGACAAGTTAGTTCCTATTCTCCTCCATAATGTTTGCCAAAAATGACCCATGAACTTGTTGTCCCTGTCTGAAACAATGCTTAAAGGGAGTCCATGAATCCTAACAATCTCTTTGAAGAAGAGATGTGCAACATAGCTAGCATCATGTGCAGTCTTACATGGTATGAAGTGACTCATCTTGGAAAATCTATCTACTACTACATAGATGTTGTCCATACCTATTTTAGTCTTGGGAAGTCCTACTACAAATTCTATTCTTATACATTCCCAAGGACTGTTAGGGACCGGTAATGGTTGATAAAGACCAGCATTTCTTGATCCTCCTTTTGCTCTTTAACACAATCCACATTGCTCTACATACCTCTTTACATCTCTTGGCAACTTTGGCCAATAGTAGTACCTCTGTACTAAATCCAAGGTTTTGTTGACTCCAAAGTGTCCACTTAAATTGCCATTATGTTTTTCTTGGATGAGGTTCTCTCTCATGGATCCTCTAGGTACACACAACTGGTTACCCTTGAACAAGAGACCATTTTGGAGAGTGTAATCTGCATACTAACCATGGAAATGGTTCTCAAACTCTTTGCAAACCTGGTAAGCTAATGAGAAGTCTCCATCTCCTTCATAGAGGTATTTGAAACCTTCTATTCCTATGCTCTGCAACTGTAGTTCTTGAACTGTCAACAACTTCCTGCTTAATGCATCTACCACCTTATTAAGTTGCCCCTTCTTATGCTTGATGGTGAAGGTGAAGGATTGGAGGTATTCCATCCATTTCAGATGTCTATTTCTTAGCTTCTCTTGAGTGTTAATGTAACTCAATGCCTGGTTATCTGTGAACACTATAAATTCCTTTAGGAGCAGGTAATGCCTCCATTTCTTTAGTGACTGCACTAATGCATACAACTCTAGGTCATAGGCTGAGTACTTCTTCTTTGCTTCATTAAGCTTCTCACTGAAAAATGCCATAGATCTTCCCTCTTGACTCAAAACACCACCTATTGCAATTCCATTTGCATCACACTCCAAAGTGAATAGCTTATCAAACGTAGGTAGGAGAAGGATAGGTTTTGTGGCTACTTCCTATTTCAACAATTGAAATGCTTTGTCAGCCTACTCAGTCCATTTAAACTTAGTTTTAAGGCCTCCTTTGATGGTGTCAAGGACTGGTGCACATATGCCACTGAAGTTCCTCACAAACTTCCTATAGAATTGAGCTAATCCATGGAAACTTCTAGCCTCAGTCCCTGTTTTAGGTGCAGGCCAATTCAAGATTGCCTCCACTTTGCTTGGATCCATCTTCAAGGTTCCTTTAGACACCACAAATCCTAAGTAGACCAGCTCTTTCTTCAAGAAGTCACACTTCTCTAGGTTGATGGATAACTTCTCCTCATGCAACCTCTCTAATACTAACCTCAAATGCTCAAGGTGCTCCTCTTTGGTTTTGCTATAGATGAGAATGTCATCTAGGTACACCACCACAAATCTGCCTGTGAAATCCTTCAACACTTCATTCATCAACCTCATGAAGGTGCTGGGAGCATTGGTAAGTCCAAATGGCATCACAAGCCATTCATACAATCCTTCTGTGGTTTTAAAAGTAGTCTTCCACTCATCACCCTCCTTAATTCTTATCTAGTGATAACCACATTTAAGGTCTAGCTTGGTGAAATACATAGCCCCTCCTAAACAATCCATTAGACCCTCTATTCTAGGAATAGGAAACCTATACCTTATGGTAATCCTATTGATTGCTCTTGAGTCAGTGCAAAGTCTCCACTTACCTCCTTTTTTGGATGCTAGCACTACCGAGACTGCACATGGGTTGATGCTCTTTTTAATCAGTCCTTGTTCCAATAACTCCTGCACTTGCCTTGCTACCTCCTTATTTTGATTAGGTGTAAGCTTATATGAAGCCTTGTTAGGTAAGGATGCACTAGGAACAAAGTCTATTTGATGACTTATAGACCTTCTTGGTGGGAGTGTTGCAGGTGTTCCATCACTCACTATGTCCTTATACTCTTGCAACATGGGCTTCACCTCCTTAGGTATCTCTGCCTACAACTTGTCTTCTCCCTCCTTTGGCTTCACAAAGATGGCACACTTCACTATCTCCTCCTCATGTAGCAAGTTTAAAAACTCTTTACGGGTAGCCAATAAAACACTAGGTGTTCTTGAAGTTCCCTCTTCATTCTCTGTCAAAGACTGAATCTTGAAGGTCTTGTTGTCCTTCTTAAAGGAAATGGAGTTCTCCTCTCCATCATAGATCACCTTCCTATCAAATTGCCAAGGTCTTCCTAGAAATAAGTGACATGCATCCATAGGTAACACATCACAAAGGATCTTATCCTTGTATCCTCCAATAGAAAACTCTACCCAAGTCTGCTCATTGACTAGCACACTCTGCTCATGATTCAACCATGTCACCTTGTATGGATTAGTGTGGGGTATCCTTGTGAGGTTCAACTTCTTGACTGCCTCTTTTGATATGATATTGTCAGTTGAGCCTGAATCAACTATCACCTTGCAAACTTGACCAAGAATCTTGCACCTCACCCTAAACAATGCTCTCCTATGCTTAGGTTCACTCTTGACTGGTTGTCTTATCAAGACCCTATTGAACATCAGATTTTCTCCACATTCTGATTCAATATGGTCCACCTCAGGTGTCTTGCTTCTTGATGAGTCTTCATGTGCATATGCAACCCTCTTTCCATTGTTTGATGATGTAGGCTTGTCAAGGCATCTATATGTCGGGTGTCCCAATTGTCCACGATTGTAACACTTCATTACTGCAAAATAGGAGTTACCTCTGCTGATACCTCTACCCCTATTTTGACCACCTTGTGCACCTCTCCCTCTAGATTGTCCTCCTCTAAGATTATCTTCACTGCCATGCTCAGTCAACTTGGTTTCTCCTTGGTTCCTTGGCTCATTTGCCTTGCTTCGGTAACCACCTCGGTGATTCACTTGATCTCTACCTCTGCCTCTACCCCTGTTATTGGAGTCTCCTTTCCTCTTGTTCCTCTCTTCTACCTTGGCAACAAGCTGATGACATTTTTGGACAGTAGTAGGAGTCCATAGGCTTATCTCCTCTTGAATGTTCCACTTTATGTCACTTAGATACCTAGCCACCTTAATAGATTCATCTTCTTGGACTTTGGATCTAAGACATAGCTTTTGAAACTCCTCTGTGTAGGAGGTCACATCAAGATCCTTCTGCTTCAATCCTTGTCTCTTCTTATGAAGTTGGACTTCATAATCCTCTGGTAAGTAGTTCTCTTTAATCTTACTCACCATAGCTTTCCAATTTGCAATAGGTAGCTTTCCCATACTAACTCTTTCTTCTTGCAGGTACTTCCACCATGTCAAAGTTGCTCCCCTTAATCTTGTTTTGGCAACTTTAACCTTTTGAGTCTCTGTCACTCCCTCACACTCAAAGTGGTTTTCCATGCCCTCAATCCATTCCATAATAGTGTCAATGTCCATTCGTCCACTGAAATGTGGCAATCCTTCAAAGGCTTTGGTGTTCAAGGTCGTAATAGCCTTCATAAAAGGTTCTTCATTGAACAAGGGATCTGGTTTAGGGATAATATCATCTATGTCTATAGTCTTCTTGCCTTTACCCTTGGTGTCTTCATCCCAAGGTCCTTGTGTCCTCTGATCCACCACATCCTGCAGTTTATCCCTTATCTCGCTCATAGCTTCTTCAAGGAGTCTATTCTTCTCCTTTTGTTCTTCCACCTCTCTAGCCAGCTCTGCATTAGTGACCATTCTTCTCTCCCCTACTGATTCACCAGTATATAGAGACATACATAGTCCAACAAGTCTTTTACTTGCTCTGATACCAATCTGTTGGGTTGGTGCTTGGGATAGACTAGCCTAGTCTATGCTCTTGGATCCTTTCCTTGGATCACCTAGTGTTCTCCTCAGACCCTAGGGTCTCTAGGACTTCCTTTGCTTGAGGAATCCCCTGATCTTGCCCAATCCACCCACCAATGAGTTGCTTTGCTGCTCCTAAGGTCTCACCTACTCATGAGACTCAAAACCCCTTACTATGGCTAATAAGGGCTATGCTTGTTCTACACCTTCCAGGGTCTTAGCAAGGTTAAATCAGGTCTTAAACCATGTTTTACATCCCTCCATGTGCCCCCAAGAAGTTTCTCCCTTCATCCTTTCTACCGATTTCACTGTTTTGTGTTTTTGCTTACAAAACAGGGCTACAAGGATTAGGACCAATTAGACCTCCTACCCGGTCCTTTAGGGATTTCTCTCACAAACGATGCATACTCAAACCAAACTCCCAAAATAGACTACCATTCAATTGGAAAGGGCTCAAGGATTTTCTAGGTTTTGGGCCTCCAAGTGGTCGTACAGTGCCTTGGGTGAATTTTGGGGTTTTTAAGGGTTTTGTGGTCTGCCTGGGTCACAGTGAGTGTTTTTTGTTTTAGCCACCTAGTCTGGATTGGTGGAGGATCCTCCTTCACACCAATGATCCTTCAAACACTCCTCTACACCTCCTCCAAAGGGTGTACTTTCCTCTATCCAACCTTGCTTTCCAAGACCTCTGCAACTTAACCTCTCCTAGCCGGGCACTATTCAATCTTGCCTAGGATTGGGTCTCTTGATGGCCTCCCTACATTTTCAAGGGCCCTGCTTGTTTTTAAATATGGTACAAGGTCTGTACTCTCATTCCCCATGGTTTCATGGTGGTTCCACAATGAGGAATGGAGTTATGCAGCCATTTACACAATCCTGTCCAAAACTGGACAGTAAGAAGACAATTTACAAACTATTTACAAACACACTCAATCTGCAAATAAAGACCTAAACTAATAGCTTGAAATGAAATTATTTCCACCATGAAAGACATTCCACATAGTTTTGGACGTATCTCAATCCGTTAACTTGCTTGGTTGCTTCATTCAAACTGACTGGTAACAGTTTTATAGTCTCAATCTGGTCTTTTTGCTAGGGTCGTACAATGCTTGATATCCAACCCATCCAATTAGGGTTTACAACATCTTATACCACCCATACCTCAGTTGGTGTGCCAAATTTAGGGATTTTCGCACCAAACTAAGGATTTTGACCTCCTGGTGAAAAAGTTGCTTGACAACTTTTAAAAGTTGTCATGCAACTTTTGCAACTTTTGAGCAACTTTCTTAATGTTGCTTTTCATGACTCCTAAACCCACATGGGGCCAACCTAAGGACACCACCATGTTATAAAGTACCCCTAAACACCACAAAGACACACATACCCTCCATTTTCAAGAAAATCACAATCTTGACTTATGACCCCTAAGATCTCCACTAGGACCCTAACTAGGACCTATGAGCACATGCCTCATTATTTTATGTACAATGGCTTCATAAGAAGCATAACACCAACAAAACAAAGAAAGAGAAAGAGTTTGGAAGGGTGCTCCTACACCATCTAGGCATTTGGCCTTCCTGCATGTGCAGGCCCCTCATTGTAAGTAATATTTATTCATTGGCCAGTAAGTGAATATTGTGGGTCACAAATCCCACCGAGGTTTCTCCCACACCGGGTTTTCCTCATTAAACATCGTGTGTTATGGTGTGTTTTCTATGTTGTCTTTATTGTTCTTGTTTACTGCATTAATTCTTATTTACCGGTACACTATTTTGGAATGCAAAATTCTTAATAAGGTTAAATATTCTGTAAACCGGTTAGATGCTGAATCACCCCCCCCCCCCCCCCCCCGCTCTCAGTATCTTTGGGACTGTCATTAATCCTAATAATTGGTATCAGATCTTGGTCCTCTATTTTTAAAAGCCTAATAGCTTGAGGAAGATTCTGACATAGGTACAGATGGAGAACTTAAGAAAACAATTGGAAGGAGCACTTATAGACTATGATGCAAAGAAGTTGAAGAATATCAAACTTGAAGATGATCTAAGGACTGCACAAGAATTCATTCAAGGACTTCAGGAGAATCTTACTATAGCTCAAAATAAAAGAAGAGAACTTCATGAGAAGATGTAGAATGATAATGATGAAAAGGAAACTCTTAATGAACTTGTGAACAAGTTGAGACAAGAAAACAGTAATATGAAGAATGAAATGCAAGATATGACTATGAGGTTTTGTAAAGACATGGAAGACAGATCAAAATGTTGATGAAACTATTTCTTCACTGGTAGAACAAAGTATTACTCCACCGGCAGAAGATTCTTCATCCTACTGAGAAGTAACCCTTTGGAGGTATTGCAACAAGTTGAATATCATGCAGATTACCCTTGGTTGACGATGAGAAGATATATTTCTTCTTTACCAACAGATGTGTTATTTACCAACAGATGTGTTAAGTTTTCACTTAACCGATGAGCATTTAATGTGGTTTTTGAAAGAAACTTCATTATAAATCATCAGTTTTCCCTCATTTTTAAGATTTACCAAGCATTCAAATTAGTAGAGAGCGCAAAATCTAAGTGAAGGCATTCAAGGTGAAGGTGTGAAGTGATTTCTTTCAAGTATTCAGACATTATCAGGTAGCTAAAGGTATTTTTCAAATGGCTTCTTCTGCTCCCGAATTTATTGCAAACCCTACTATTGTGGAAAACATAAAATGCCCTAGGCCCGTGTTTAAAATTATTCCCGAAGTAGCTAGGAAAGATGATTCCATAGGAGCATTTTTGAAGATTCCTAAAGGTGTAGCTTATGTTGAAGACCCTAGGATATATATGCATTGCATAATTGAAGAATTAGGTTCTGAGGAATTGTTAAAAATGTTTAGGACCGTAATTTGTGATGAAAATGGCACTGTTAAACCTGAGCACAAGATTGTGGAGACTTTAGGTTTTGTTGAAATATTGAACATCCTTGAATTTCCAGAAGTAGTGAGAATTGTCCTAAGTAGGGCACATGGAGAATTTCTATGGTTGGACTCTATCTGCAAATTTACTCGACAAACAATTAGGGCAGTAATAGCTTTACCCTCAACCGGCAGCAGACCAGACAAAACAAAGAAAGTTCCTAACAACAAAGTAATGACCCTAACTGGAGCAACATCTGATAGTAGATCTCTAAGAGTGAATGACATCAATGTGAGATTCATAAGTATGATACTTGGTTACAAGACTACACATGCAAACAGACTTAATTCAGTTTTTAGTCTTTGCATTAATAGTGCTTATGAAATGGTGAACAACAATGCAAAAATAGATGTCTGTGAATGGTTGAAAGATGAACTCATAGGTAATTTTTTAGTATGCTTAATGTTGTTTTTCACAAAGCAAATCCCCGTGATAGGATGGAAAGACTTTGGATATGACAAACCGGTAGGAAAACAATTACAGGAAGCTTTCACCGGCATGGGAACTGCTGAGGAAAACAACATAACTGAATACTTTAAAGCTTTTCAAGCTAAAATGAAAACCAAAGAAAGACTACCACAGAGTGTAGTGGATAAATATGACAAAGAAATATTTTTTTGTCATCAAGAAGGATGAGACATGGACGGAAGTTGTACTACCTAGAACTGTATGGGTAACTGAAATGGGTTATGAGGTAGATCTCAACATTATTGAGACTTATGAAAAAGCTTTGTTAGATGCACCTAGAGAACCAATAGAAGAATTTTTTGGTAGTGAAGAAACAATTGAAAGTGATGTGAAAACAATGAAGAAAAGGAAGAGAAGAGAGAAATATATAAGAAATGCATCAAAGAAGGTAAAGGAAAACAAAGAAAATGTTATGAACATTGCTGGTATAAAGGCTAGTGAGCTGGAAGGCCTGCAACCGGAGGCACACATTTCATCGGTTGGCACATCTTCTGACAGTGAGATACTAGTTGAATTCAAAAGAGTTGAAAGGAAGAGAAAACCTTCACTAGTACCCTCTCCTCCACCCAAAAGAACAAGGACCTTAAGGAAGAAACAACAGGAAGTAAGGCAACTGACTAAGAAACTAACTCCCAAGAAAAAATAGAAAAACGGTTATACCTCCATTGGATAATTTGTTAAATGAAATAAATATTGATGGTAATTTGGCAAATGTGAGTAAATTGTATAACACATTCAAAGATTCAGACAAGGAAAGCATTGAAAATAGTA
This sequence comes from Cryptomeria japonica, assembly GCF_030272615.1. Taxonomy (NCBI): domain Eukaryota; kingdom Viridiplantae; phylum Streptophyta; class Pinopsida; order Cupressales; family Cupressaceae; genus Cryptomeria; species Cryptomeria japonica. The sequence continues at coordinate 140,758,297 of NC_081410.1, forward strand.
TAATTTTACATCTGGATATATACAAGAAAGTTTTAATTGAAGTTGTGGATGACTTGCCTAATGAACTATATAGAAGATTAGATGCAAAGAGGATTGCAGTGATGGAATTGGACAAGAAACTTAAAGTTGAAAAAATTCTAGTTGTACATCCGATTAACTCAAAAGAGGAGATTGATGACCTAATTTGTGAGGTTAACAGATCCATTTTTGCTAGTGGTCACCGGCAAGTAAGTTTGATGGCAGGTAGAGTAAATGAGATTGTAGAGGAGACTGCTAATAAATGGGATATCTTCTTTGTGGAAAAGGAAAAATGAGAGGAATTGAACCGACCAAAGAAAACATTCAAAGTTTATCAGAAGGATAAAGACAAAGGGAAAGGTAAAGTTGGTGGAATACCGAATCAAGATAACTGTTAACTTGCCACCACCTTTGGATATTGCACTGGTACATACTAATTATCCACCAGTTACTGAAAGTGAAGTGTCACACATGATAACACTAATCCTGATTCTGAAATACTATTCACCATGAATGTAGGCACTCAGGAAGTAAATATTGTTGTGGATAAGGACAGTACAGAAGTTAAGGATGATATTACTAGCAGTGGAAACATTGCTGATAAACTGGTAGAGACTATTGAGGTTGAGATCCCAACTGAGAAAACATTACAAATAGAGCAACCATTGGATACTGGAATGAATACTGAAGGTATAGATGCTGGCACAGAGAAACCTACTAAGACTGGGATACCAACAGTTGAGCACACAAAGAAACTGATAGAGAAACCTACAGAGGCAAAGGTACACATTGAAGCAGAGAAACTGGTAATCACTGACAAACCCAAACCTTTACTGGTTGAAATGCAAACTCAGACTGATCCACCAGAGGATAATACAAGCAAAATGGTTACAAATGTTGGAAGCACAGAGATAATTAAGGTAGTTGGTCAGACATTTGGTACTTCATCAAGTGAATTCAGACCTACTAATGTAACAGAGGTACTCTTGGACTCTATCAAGAAGATAACTGATTGTAATGCATTGGCCTACAAGGAAATTGATGACACCATACCAATTCTTAAATTGATTGCACTGAATTATAACATAGATCATGTAAAGGATTCTTTAGGTAAATTGGACACATTTTCCAAATTCATTACTGACAATGTAATAACGGTTGATAAGGTGAATGAAGACACATTCAAGAAGAAAGTTGAAAAGGAGAAGGATAAATTCTTTGAGGATACAATAAAGAAGTGCACAGAACACATGAATACACTTTTACCGGCACTGAACACTACAATTTTGGAATATAAAGAGCTATATAGAGAAACATGCAAACCACATATTTTGACAAAGGACATTGAAAAGGAAATAAGCAGAGTACAAAAAGAAATAGATGACATAGCTGATAACATAATTGGTTCATCCGAACCTATATCAGTTATTGAGCAAGAAATAGCAGGTTTTAAGGAGAAATTGGAGAAATTTGAGAAATAGAAGGCAAGGATTAAGGCTAATGCTAGAGAACTTAAGTATAAAATTGGTCCCAAGTTGGACAATCTAATATCTCTGAGAAATGAAATCTCTAAGGCATTACTTCAAGGAGAAAGATCACTAGAAGAGCACATGCATCATCTCACTGGCACAATCCAATAGACTTAGGCAACCTTGAATGACAACAATAGATTCATGCAAAGTCTAAATTTGGTTTTGGCAGACATATTTCAGATTGTAACCAACCGGTTACAAACTTTGAGGTGAAATTTTTGCACTCGTTTGACAATTTTTGACAACCTTTGTCATTGATGTCAAAGGGGGAGTAGTGGACAGAGAAAAATGGTTAATCAAAGGAGATCACTTGCTCAGAGGGAGCACAATCTTTTTGGTAACTTTTTGGACTTCACTTTTTGGAACAGTTTTTGGATTTTTTCTCATGAGTGTTGCCATCAATGCCAAAGGGGGAGATTGTTGGCATTCTACACTCTTATGAGAATAGTGGTGTTGTCATTGATGGCAACCATCTGGAAACCTCTTGGCATTCATCTGGTAAGCCACCAGTAGGCACCGACATCAGCATAGACATCTACATACATCGGCAGACACTTCACTGGCAGTGGCAACAATGCATACTGGAACCCCAGCCGACAGGGAATAAACTTTTGTTTATTGTATTTAACTGTAAATTATCTTTTGTAAAGCTGACATGGCATATTGTAAAAGACTCATATATATGTATGAGATCTTATAGGTCATTTGGTATTGACTAGAAAAGTAGTATGAATTATATATAAGGAGATATAGTGGACAGCGAAGGTTTTGGTTATAGAATGAGCTTAAATCGGTACTGAACCTAGCATAGTTGATGCTGATTTGAAGCAGTACATTGTATTGGATTTTATAATCCACTTTTGTAGCCAATGTGACTCTTATTGAGCAGTGAGCTCTAGGTAGTTGGCCTTCCTGCATGTGCAGGCCCCTCATTGTAAGTAATATTTATTCATTGGCTAGTGAGTGACTATTGTGGGTCACAAATCCCACCGAGGTTTTTCCCACATCGGGTTTTCCTCATTAAACATCTTGTGTTATGGTGTGTTTTCTATGTTGTCTTTATTGTTCCTACTTACTACATTAATTCTTATTTATCGATACACTATTTTGGAATGCAAAATTCTTAATAAGGTTAAATATTTTGTAAACCGGTTAGATATTGATTCACCCCCCCCCCCTCTCAGTATCTTTGGGACTATCATTAATCCTAACATTTACTGCTACATTACAAAAAGAGATTAAATTCTTGTTGATACGTAAGAAATTGCAAAACTTGGAAGATGCACAAAAAGAGGCTATTGAGGTTGATGATGATATGTTTTTGAGCGGAATGAAGTGTGTTAATGAGTGTAGTGTGGAGATGCCACAATCAAAAATTTGTTTTAATAATCAGAATTTGTAACCCATAGAAAAGCTTCAACAAAGGAAACTTGTATTGAAGGCAACAAAACCAACATCACTCATCTCATATCACCAGAATCTAATAGTCTTTAATGATGAATATTTTTTGTGCATGTCTTATGGCTGAAAATAGCTCTCATAGTGTTGTCTTCAAAATCTGATTCCCTTTAACATCCTTAAAATAATATGGTTTGAAGCTTGGTGCAGAAGAGACATCAAAGATAAAGAAATTCTGAAGACAACATATGACAAGGTTCGATTAGACCTTCTACACTTTGGGCTTACTCAGAGCCCAGGTGGGTATACCTTTGTGAATTAAATTCACGCTTTCAAACATAAACCCATAGCAAACCAGTCTAGAAAGCCAGTGGGTCTATTCACCTTAAAATCAACTGAAAACAAAGACTAGAAATTGTACTTAAGTTCAGCATTTCGATCAACAAAGCATGCAATAAACAACTTCAATTAATACCAGTGCCTTATCCAAGGTCACAGAGTCATCTAAACTCAAATAAAACTCCTCAAACATAACATCTTTATGCTTCCCGTCGGCTTGGTTTCTATCAATCCTTGTATATGCCTGACACCTACAAGAAATTTAAGCATTATAAACCAAGCTATGGTCATCAAAATTCAAAGTTCCTTCCAGAGAGTTTACTGGTATGAGTGATCCCCGCCTCTTTAATTTCCCTCCTAAAGAGAAAAGCTAACGAACACTTATACTAAAATTGCTTTGCAATTCCATTCAAACAGAACAACCCTAGATTATTCAGAATGAAAACAGTAAACAAATTTGTGAACAAACTTGAAGACAACACAGAGCTTTACTCAAAACCAATGGTCTGTATATTGATATTTAGTTCAAAAAGTATTACAAGAAATTTTGATTCTCCATTAAACTTAGAAAAGCTCAGATAAATTTCTGCAGCGTTTTCTTACAATTTTTTTGCGATCTTTTTTCCTCTAGTCCTAGTATCCATTTATAACAACATGGATGCACAAAGCTTCAAACTTCTCGAGGAGAGTTTGTTACAATCATTTCTTTCAGAGTAAAGAGGTTACAAACTTTTCGCAAAAGCGGTTACAAACTCTTTTCAGCCTCTGCAATTTCTTCAACAGTTTGTTCGGTTGCAACCTCTTCTATCTTTTCAGGGGTGCTCTCCAAATGCTCTAGATCATGGGTGGCATATTTAGTTGCCCACTCACTATATACCTCTTCTGTCGGCCATGAGAAATTAATCACATTATCTTTAGTTTTAGTCAACCTTTTCCAAGAATTTCTCATTTTGTTGACTTCTGAATTGAGAAAACCATAATGTGATTTAATTTTCTCTATCTCTTTTATTGTCACAATGAAGAAAGAAGCATCATCAAGATCAATAATTCCTTTAACTCTTGCTGACAATTTAGCTTCTATCTCCTTGAGCCATATTTGTTTGTCTTTTAACTGATCCAGGCTAGCAAAAACTGTTGGGAGCAACTCAAAAACTTGGTCAGTGTATTCCTTCTTGCACAAATTGACCTTTCTATCCACATTATCCACTTCTGCTGCTAATTGAATTAAGATTTTAGCGACATCAGAAGTGGATTTAATAATAGGATTGGCCCTTGCTTCATCACAGGATACACACATAAACTCTAAATCCTGCTCCCTAGGCCTCCATCTGTCAAAATGGCCTTGTCTCTCCTGAGCTCATTCCATATTTCCATAATTTTACCTACATTGTTGTAGAGCAATGAGGCATTTATTGTATCTACAAAACTGGAAATTGTAGCCCTTACTCTCTCCTCATACTTCTTTGCATACAAGGCCTGAGCCTGTTTCAAATTTTCTAACTCTTGGGGAGTGATTTCAATCATTTGAGAGCTGGAGGGTGCTGGAGATGGTGGAAACTCAATGATAGGGCTAGTAGGTGGAGGTCTTGTAGGAGAAGAGGAAATCATCAGTGTTAAAGACTCACCTTGATGGTATTGTCCAGTCAATTGACAATGCAATTTGGCAATGATGCTATCCTTACCTCTTACCTCCTCCTTGGCACTGTTATAGGCCTTTAAAACTGTTTCCAACTTGATTTGGAGGGCCTCTTTCTCTTTGGCTTCTTTCTCTGCTACTGCAACACTGAATTTTGCAGTCTCCAACACAGTGCTGACAGCCTCTACTACCCCTATACTCTGCACTCTCTTCACCATCATTCCACCAAGGTAACTTGACCCTGGGGTGTCCTTGCTTTTCTTGCTCTAATTTCTCTTGAGAGACCACAAGACAAGTGCAGCATTGTCCTTATTGAAAGTAACCCCCTCCATGGGTTTTGTCTCTTTTCTTACTGCATCTAATACCAGGGCATCTGCAATATCCCATTCAGGTAATATGAGCACTCCAGCTTGTGCTACCATGTCTCTTCCCTGCTCAGGGGTGATGGTTTTGAATTCTTCCATCATCTCTTGCTTTATTTCCTCTTCCACCAGGAGTGGATGTTTATTGGGCTGCTCAGTCTTTCTTGTTTCACATCTAGCATTATATCTATCTATGTGTTGTTTCCATATAAACTACATAAATGCTTCTGATGTGACAAAATTGTTGTCAGCTAGAAAGGCACTACTTGCCTGTTTTATTTCAGGATCCCACTCCTGGCCTTTAAGTTCAATGGAGGTAATATCCATTCTAGCAGCAATGGGTTCTTCTGGCATCCCTTCCTCCACTTCATCATAGGTGTATGCAATTTCCCCTAGACTACCCAATTGTATGAGTTGCTTAGCTGCTGCTTGCTCATTTCCTATATGGATAGGGGATTGGGATGGGGAATACAAAGGTGTATCTGATTGTATTTCTTTCCCCACCCTTTGCTTCTTTGGGCTCTCTTGGATGTCGATGACATCTTGCATCTTCCTCTTTCCCTTGGAGGTAGAGGGCTCCCCTGTTGTAGGCACCAGCACACTATAACCTGATTTCTTATGCAGTGTGTAATCACCAGGAGGGATTGGCTTGCTAGAAGCTGACCTACTAAGGATCATTCTAGCTTTCTCAAGGTTTCTCTTGATTACATCTTCCCTCTTCTCCTTCAATGTCTGCATCACATCTTCAAAGCAAACAATTAAAAACTTTATTTTCTCTTCTAGTGGGAAAAAGCTAGACAATGGGTCATAGCTAGCATCAAACTGATGCACAAAATCCAGGGCTTTCTTATAAGCCACCCACTTTTCTTTTCTTAGCTCCTGCTCATCTAGATCAAATTCATTTCTGATGAGGTCTTCAGGAAACTGGAATTGATGAGGCCTACCTCTGCATGCTACCTTCTTCCTAAACATACCATTGAAGAAGTCCTCTAGATCAACACACCTAGACACTGCATTGGATAAATGATAAGGTTTGAGGAAATCCTCAAAGCAATTCCAACCTCCCTTTGTTATTACAAATTGGTGGGCTATGGTAGCTGCAGGGAAAATAGTCCCTTTACCCCTGCCTGTCAACTCTGCCTCTTGCAAGCCACCAATTTGTCTGAGGATCTCTGCGATTCCCACTTTGAGAGGGACCTAGTAAGGTAACAAAAATGGAGTGCCTCCGAAACCAAAAACTCTGAAAACTGTGGAAACTAGATATAAATAAATGTCACCCCAGTTATGAACAATGTTTATGTTCTCTGCGAATTCTTTTGGTCTTATGAATTCTAGAAGAACCTTGGGGATTCTTGGGTTATTTGAGCAGAGGAGAGTCCTTATTTTAGATGCAAAATATTTATCAAACTTCAAAAAACTGGCATCCTCTCTGTCCCATGACAATACAGTACTCCATAACTGTACTGGCATTTTTTCTCCTTCCTTCTCCTTAACCAGGTCCAGTCCATTGGCAAAGTAATCACCACCTTTGAAGAGAAAAAGATGCATCAGGAGTGAGTACCATCCGAAAGGCCTATCCACCTTTCCATTCTTGATTCCTATCAACCCTCCATGAATAGCATCAACAATATAAGCGGCATAATCAAATGTGATTGCAAGAGAAGGATTCAAAATCTGAGCGATCATTAACAAGTAATGATTCGACATATTTGCTTCAGCATCTTCTCCCAAAACTTGGCAAAGTGCCCAATACATTCCTTTAGCCCTCAAGGTAAACATACTTAATGAGAAGGGCTCTTGTGTGTTGGGTCCTACAACTGTTAACCCTCCTATTTTCACAAAAAATTTCTTAAGAGGCCCATTCCTGAGATGACTCCTCTGTGCACCATAAATTTGGGCTAATGATGTGAAGTTTATTGGTTCTAGAAAGTTTGTAAACTCATTAAGCCTAAATGTTGTCCTAAACTCTTCAGCATTAATTTCAACAAGGGTTTTCCCATTTACATCCCGAATGCTTCTAGTGACTGGATCATAGTTGAACGCAATTTGGGTTAGCAAATCTATGTCCATGAATACTCCTAGGACAACTAATCTCCCAACATCTAATTCCCAGATACTGTTTTGCGGGGCAGGAGAATTTCTCATTCCGAATCCCACTTTAAACAATCCCAACCCAGACAGTTCAACCTGTGGGTCTCTCAGCCAACTACCCTTGTCATATAATCCTTCTCCTATCTTTAGATGAGGAGCCTTGGGTACTAATTCTTTTGCCTTTGAAGCTTGATTAGTTGACAACGTCAACTGTTCTAAAAAATCATCACATACACTCCTCTCTGAATAGCTAACCTTACCAGAAAATTCTCTTTTAAGAGCCATTTTGAAAATGCAAGAAATAAATGCCACTCTTAAACAACTCTGCGAAGAATTAATTATCTATTTTAGAACACTGCACAAGAATTGCTACACAAAAATACGAGAGAACCTGTTCTTTGCTTGAAGGAATTTGCTCTGCAACTGAACCGACTTGCTTTGTATATGAGGAAAATAACTCTGCGTCTACTGTTCTGCAAAATCCTTTAAAAGATATCTTTACCCGGTTGTTAGGAAATCAAATATTTGTACTTAGGGCCTTAACTATAACATTGATTTTGCATGCTTCGGTCATCCCTTCAAAATTGAATTCATACAAGAATTCATATTTTTCACTCCAACGGGTCACAACATTCCTGCAAGTGTTTCATTCTTCTCTTTCGCAACTTCGCGAAGCATAACTATCGGGCAGCTTGGTCCTGCAAAATAATGCCAACCGTTTGATCAAAAGAAACTTGATCAAGCGTTAGGTTAACTGACGGCTTTGGCTTTACTCTGGGTCCCTCTTTTTTATTGGCTATATGATACCACATGGTGTTCAACCATTGGACTTGAAATTCCCTTCGCATTCCACTTGATACTGGCCACGTGTCTTTCTTTCATACCACTGGTTCCACCTTGGTGGGCCCACACTTTCTTCTTAGACCACGTGTCATCATGACATGTGGATGGCTTGCATTCACTCTCACTATTTCCTGAGGTATAAAGGACGTGCATCTTACCATTGTGAAATAGTGTGGGCCGTCAGATCGTCTCTTAAGCTGATCGGCTTTTAATCCTCTGAAAAGGCTCTCAGGAGGGGTGGGCCCGCTGACTCGTCGTGAACACCTGGCACCCAGTCACTTTCGGAGCTGACTTGTCACTCTATTATTTGCCAAAAGGAAACCACAGGGCCCCACTCTCTTCGCAACAGCTACATCTTCCAGGTCATCATCATGACACGTGGACGGCTCGCGTTCACTCTCGCTATTTCGCGGGGTATAAAGGACGTGCATCTTACCCTTGCGAAATAGCGTGGGCCGTCGGATCATCTCTGAAGTTGATCGGCGTTTAATCCTCTAAAAAAGCTCTCAAGAGGGGTGGGCCCGCTGACTCATCATGAACACCTGGCACCCAGTCACTTTCGGAGCTGACTTGGCACTCTGTTATATGCCAAAAGGAACCCGCAGGGCCCCACTGTCTTCTTAACCTCCAGGTCATCATTATGACACGTGGATGGCTCGCGTTCACTCTTTCTATTTCACGGGGTATAAAGGACGTGCATCTTACCCTTGTGAAATAGCGCAGGCCGTCAGATCATCTCTGAAGTTGATCGACATTTAATCCTCTGAAAAGGCTCTCATGAGGGGTGGGCCTGCTGACTCATCGTGAACACCTGGCACCCAGTCACTTTTGGAGCTGACTTGTCACCTTCTTATTTGCCAAAAGGAAACCACGGGGCTCCAGTAAGTTATTAACAGTTGTACCTGCCAAATCATCTCCACCTGCGACCTGACTCACCTCTAGGGCCCGCCTTTTTAGCCTTTAATCCTGACCCGCTGACTGTTGTGACTTGTGCCACGTGCCACCAATTTACTCGCTGTCAACCACTAGCTGGACCGTCTATGTGGCATGCCATGTGTTTTTTTGCAACTTCGCTGGTTTTAAACTACATGCAACTTTGCCTAGTGAAATAGCACGAGCCGTGGATCCACTCGCGAGATGCGCACTAGTTACTAGGCCTGACAACTTTAGAAGAAAAACATATAAGGCATAAATTTTTTGATTAATTAACATAACCACCTAGGCAAACAACAAGGGGGAACACTTCCTACGACCCCATGACCCATTACTTAAGTGAATAAAGTAACGAAAGATTAGAAACCAGAGGTTGTAGAACGAAACACAAGAGGATCTAAAATCAAAAATCCCTAAACCCTTGAGGTCTAGAACAAAGCTGAAGCATTTGGAACTACACCTTATTCAAAAAATCAACAAAACCATAGCCAATCATGGGAAAAGAAAAACCCATTTTAATTAGTGATAACACATAGTATTGCAGGCATCTATCATTTGCATGTTGAGGAGGATGATTCTTTTGAAGGTGGAAAAGATCACAATTCAAAATCAGAAAATTTAATATCATGTGTAAATGCATCTCTCGTTGAGCGAAATTTTGGTAATGAAAAAGTACATGAAAGATTGTTGGAAGATATTTCTTTTTCTGAATTTGATTTTTTTACATTTGAAGCTTATAATGTGATTCCTACTAGTGGTCTTGATCAGGCAGACATGAAAGATCAACATGGACAAGAAATGTGTATTGGTGATAAAGTAGGGAATATTTCTCATCTTAATGAGCAGGCAGAATTTCAATCTTTTTAATTTGATTGCATGGAAGATAATGATGAATTTTTGCAGCCCAAATCATTGGAGACTCATGAAGGTATTGAAGCACAAAATAAGGAGAACTTATTTTCCCCCAATACAACATCATACACTCAAACTGAAATGGAGGTATTTAAGTTTGATTGTAAAGATGAACTATTTGTTAGTCCTCCCATGATGGAATCCTTTTCCTTTGAAGATGGTGTCTTTAATACATCCTTTGAGAGTGAATATTCAGAGGACTCAAATTCTTTTACAAATAATAGTTTTGCAAATCACCCTCGTCATCTTGGTGAGAACTGCCATGATAAAGGTTTATTGTATTTCTCCAAGACTCCTATGGAAAGCATGAGTGTTTTTAATACAAATCAACCTATTCAATGTGATGCTAACACATTACAGCCAGAAGTCTATAAAGTGGAGTGGCTCCTTAGACCTAATGTGTTATTAAGAAATATTTCATAGTATATTATTATTGGGTCTTCTATCATAGCACTTGCAAGATATCTAATGTGAATGATGCTCTTCACATTTCGGCCACTTTTCTGAACTGGCAGGTACTTCTCTCAACCGGTAAATGGTTTCACTTGAGCAACTACTTGCATCTCTTAAGGTATGGGCTACTTGCCCTATTCCTTGTAAATAATTTTTGTTGTGTTGTAGCTTTAGGTGTTTTGGTGTTGGTGTGTGTTTGCCCTGCTCCTCTCCACCGCCTGCAAGTAGCTCCTTGTGCTCTGTTTCTCCTTGATTTTGTTGCCCAATGGTGCTAGGAATTGTTCCCAACCAGATATTCTGAAAGTTCTCTGAATTTTGTATGAAAAAGCAACCCCCAGACAGAGCCAGTTGTTGGCCCACTTCTGGTCCACCCAATTGAAAATTTTTAAGTTGGGCCCCTCTAGTTGTGTATCATGTCTCCATAGACTTTTTTCCCTTTAAAATTGTGTGTTAAATTCCAGTTAAGTGAAAAAGAACGTCTTTAAAACCCTCTGAACCATTGAACCCCCTTGAACCAATTCAGTCAAGTTCATTCAGTTCAATCGGGTTCAAAGGTTCAATCAAGTTCAGAGGTTCAGCAGGTTCAATTGGTTCAATGAGGTTCACCAAGTTCAACGAGTTCAAGAAGTTCAACAGGAAGTGGTTGGAAAGTCATCATAACCAAAACATGGGCAACACTTACTGCAATCATTTAGAAATCCTAAGGAAAGTACCACGAGCATATCTGGATGTCACACGTGCAGAGAGAAAGAATGCACATAATCTGCAAAACAAATGTTTGTGACCTTGGGAAAAAATAATGATGAGCAAGGTACTCCACATACAACCTGATAAGGAAGTTATGGTGTAGTGTGTTTGAGAGCAGAAGATGTGAAAATCACTGAGAACATTATTTTGACAAGTCTGATTTTATGATAGTCATATAGACCCGCACGCAGTAGCACATATATTTCTACTCAAATATTACTTTTGAAATCGCTTTGGTCAGAATGTTGACAACTAGGTTTCGGCTAACATATCCAAAATTGAGAAAGATTTAACAATGCAAACAATAGTTATGGCCCTCGCACCGAGACAGATTTTGACTGTCACAAACATTTTTAGTTCACCTAGCATAAAGAATATTCTCATTTTGGGTTAAAATTTCCAAGTGCCACGTGTCCAAATATTCTTATAAACTTTAGAGAATTATATTTCTAATGTTTATAAATATTTGCAACTATAAATAAGAGTAATGGGGAAAGTGAAAAGTAAAAGTTAAAAAGTTTTTCAAGATCCAATTATAAAACTGAATAAAGATCTCATGTAGCTATTTATTGCAAAATCATTGAAAGAGGTTGGGTTCTTTTTTTTCTTTGCTTCCACCAGCATGTGGGTGAGAAGGATTGGATTTTTATTTGTAAGGGGGGATTTGAAGCCTTTCTAAGCAATGTTTTGTACAAAAAATATCAATCTTTGAGTTGATTTTCAGACATGAATAGAATGCAGATGATATCTTCAATCTTTGTGTTGTTGATATTCTTCTCATGACTATAACTGGACTTTGAGCCTTTTCAGTTGTTTATTAATGTCTTTTCTTCTATAATTGATTGTGTATGTGTATTTATTACAAGACTGTGTGCTTGAAAGTAAGCCATATTGGAGCAACAACTTTCTCTGTTAGTTTTTAGTCCAAATGTTATCCATAAGTGCAGACAATTAAACTTTGATTTAATGGTCTTCATTTATATCTGTTTTGTAAATCTTTGGCATTCATTCTCTTGGCTATGGATGAATGTTATTTTCCTTTATTGCTTTCTGTTTAAAAGCATATAAGCAATTTAATTCATTGTAAATCTTCTAAGAGGGAGTTGTACCTCTCAATTCAGAGGAAGATTATCACTTCAATGACAATCTATCCAACTGTTAGTGATTTTTGTCCTTCATTCTAGGCATTTTGAGTTTATTTGTATAGTTATTTTAGAAGGACAAATTTGTTAACTAACAGAAATAGAAAGCTAGATAGATAATCAAAGTTCCAAAATTTAAAACATGCTTCTTATCCTACTTAATCTTCTTCAAATTTCTCATAAGTTCGCTCAGAAGTACTCCACACAGATCATACAACTTGTCCTCAAGAATTTGATATGTTGCATATATAGTCGTACCAGAGGCTGAGTTTGCCCTGCTAGATTGGTATGCCTTATAGCTTGTCACCATTGATGCTAATCTCACATCATACTCAATTATATCACTAATTTTCATTGATCTGCTATCATGATGAGAACTGGTAACCTCTATCATTATTGTGTTCTTCACATTTCTCAAACTAGGGACTTCACCAGTTGTATTCAAACATGTCACTGCCTGGATAGCACTCTTAGTGATCTTGTATGGTTTATCAAGCCATATAATTTGATCTTGTACTGTACTCAAAATATACCTAACCCATTCAGGTTCATCAAAAACCAAAAAGTTCACAAACTGAATGAAGCCCTTATCCTTCAGAGATTTGAAATCAGATTTTAGGTTACCCATACTGCCTATCATGTGCTTGGTATATAGTTATAACATTTCAGCATTTTCAATCTCCTCATTATTGCAGTGGATGTATGCCCTAATGTCCTCAACATGCAATACCTCGTAAGGAATAGATGAGAATGCACCATTCAGATAATCTTCCATTGATTTATATGGATGCTTCTTGAACTTAGGCCTTGCCCTATCAGTTATCTAAGCAACTAGTAGAGTCACCACACCAGAACCAGAAGATGCCATTGTCAAATTCTAGGTTATGAACAAATATCTTGAACTTAGAAAATGCCTTTTTGACTTCAACTAGATGCACGAAACCTTCGCCAAATCCTCACAACCTTTGTTTTAGCTACACAATCATCTTCGCCACACTCTTTTTCTCTGTTACTTTGAATGCAATGTAAAAAAATGAATGCTAAAATACCTTTTTATCCTTTGAATACCTAACTTTAAGGTACTATAAATGCTCAACCCTAAAGTCCTTCTGGATGCCCTGAGTCTTATGAACATTGTACCAAAGCATCAAATCGGCATCAAATCTTCTGAATATCTTTCAGGATCAAACCATCTACAATCATTTTCAACCATCCACAGTCGGTAACAAATCTCAAAAGGGGGTTTTAAGAATTTGCATGAAAAGCTTCCCCCTAAGGCCAAATGCCTTAGTTACCAGATGAGGTTCCAACATCAGAATCAAGTGTGGAGCCATTTTCTGCATTTGAATCTTCCTTTTTAACCTACATCTTCTTGTGTTTCTCTTTGATCTCTTCAACCTTCGCTTTGCCCTTTTTATTTATTTTGTTCTTGGTTGTTAGAGCATTCTTTCTCACATTCTTGCTTCTACAATAATTTGCAATATGACTGGATTTGTTGCAAGCATAACAAACAATGATGTTTCTCTGATTAGGTCTGAAATTGCCTTGATTTCCTTTTGAGCTGCATTGGTTAGCAATATGTCCAAATCTTCCACAAGCATAGCATCTTACACTTTTGCATTCAACTGACTTATGACCATATTTATTGCAATTGAAACATTGTCTGGAGAATGATGATTTATTCTGATTGGGTCTATTTTTGCATTGACTGGCCATATGGCCAAATTTATTACAAGTAAAACATTTACCATTGAATTTATAAGCATTACGTTGTCTTACCGGAGATTTCTTGTTCTTCTAATGATTGCTTTGACTAGATCTAGAGCTTTCTCCTTTCTCAAATCCAAGTCCTCCCATATCACCTTTATTCTTATGACTTTGTAGCATCTCATCCATCTTAGTCGAGCTAGCATTAAATTTTTCTTTGTACTCATTAGCAGTGGTAAGTTCAGAATTATGATTTGTCTTTCAATTTTTTTCTCATTATTCCAAGACTGTATCAATTCAAGCTTCAGCAAGTCATTTTCATAATTCAATCTGCACCATTCATCAGATCTATACTTCAATGACTAAGTCAGACTTTCTACATTCTTCTTCCTATCTTCAGTCTCCTTTGTCAGCTTCATCACAATGGATTGCATTTCATTCTTTAGGAGTGCATTATCTCTAGCAAGTTTTTCACATTCATCTGTCTTGTCTTGATTATCAATGCATTGCTCTTTTTTCTCCTTTAGTTTGTCCATCAACTCCTTTCTCTTCTCTCTAGATGTGTTCACTTTTTCTTTCAATGACTCAATAAAATTTTTAGCATCACTCAAATTTCTTCTCAGGTTACTCGTTTCTTTCCTTGTTGCATCGAGGTCTTCAAGTGTCACAATAAGTTGTCTTTACAAGCCAGAGTCTATTGACTCAATCTCTCGGATCTTCCTCAAGTTGATAGGCTTCCACAGAGGAACTAGGATTTGATACCAATTATTGGAATCAATGAACACTAAGGGGGGGTGAATTAGTGTTTTGCAATTAACAACTTTCTTAAACATATTCTTCAACCACTGGATGCAAATGAATAAAAGAAAAGTGCAGAAAATAAATGCAAACAAGCACAAAACCATAACACTAGAATTTTTACGTGGAAATCCGGAAAGGGAAAAACCATGGTGGGATTGAGACCCAAAATATTATAAAACTATGATCAGGAGTATAATAATATTATAAGAGGGGGATGCACATGCATTGAGGCACAGTATCTAGAGCTCACTGCTCAATTACAAAAGAGGATTAAAACCCAAAGGAAGGCTCACTTCCTTACAAATATTATAAATGATAACAAGAATGTTTGAACTAGAGAATAGCATCTACAAATGCAAAATTGTAGTTTCGGTTAAGCACAAAAGATCTTCCATTGTTTTGTCTCTCTGCTCTATTTTGCTACTCTGTCATATACCGGAGCACAAAAACTTTCAATCACATACACAAAAATTTGTACAATCTTCACTCATTCACATCTCATACCAAAATTCTCAAATGAATCAGTCTTATATATCCACACCAACAAATAAAATCAATTCCATGTCAGTCCCAAAAACTGCATAACATGCAACATGAAACGTGTAACCATAAGTCACCTCAATCTGATTACAAATCCATTTTGGACCAAAACAAATTGATAATAAGCTTCACACATGTCAGCTTGACCACCTCAAACTCAAAACCAATCACCAAAATCATCCCAAATATTTTGCATCACACGCTACATCAAAATAATCATTTTCTTCCCGAATTATCAGATATCAGATCTTCAATCTTACATGAGAATCAATACCAGAGGCTAGGATTGTGAAATAAGTTGTCTCGAACATCTAACCATCTAACTCTTCCACCACAACCAAAACTATGCAACCAAAATTGTTTTTTTCTCAATTTACTCATACTTTGTCGCATACTGTATTCCACCTTCCAAACTTAAGAAAAAAATGAATATCAAACTTTCAATAGAATAATTCTGCATATATCGGATGTGATATTTGACTTGATTTTCCATCAATGACAACCCAAAAACATTCCTCATGCACTAATCTCTACATGTATAGTGTCTCTTGCCAACAGTTAACTTACATTCGGTTACCATACAAGTACCAACAGGCTTAACATCATCAAGACCAAACTTTTTCAACAATTCCTTCACATACTTAGACTGACATATAAAGATACCTTTACCTAACTATGAGATTTGCAATCCCAAGGAACATTTCATCTCACCAATCATATACATTTCAAATTCATTGTGCATATCATAAGCAAACTTCTTGCACAAACCATCATTTCCACCAAAAATAATGTCATCAACAAATAACTTAAAAATTAAGATGTTATCATTATCAATCTTGAAATACAAATTACTATCAGTAGTACCTTTATTGAATTCAAGCTTCATCAAATACCTGTCCAATATTGCATACCAAGCTCTGGGGGCTTGCTTTAATCCATACAGTGTTTTCTTCAACCTGCAAACCATATCCTTTTCCTTTGTCAACTGAAATCCATTTGGTTGCTCAGTCTAAACTTCTTCTTCCATCTCACCATTAAGAAAGGCTGACTTCACATCCATCTGATACACTTCAAAATATTTGGAAGCAACATAAGCAAGAAATAATCGAACAGCTTCATTCTAGCTACTAGAGAAAAAGTCTCCTCAAAATCAACACCTTCCATCTGTGAATAACCCTTACAAAAAAGTTTGTCTTTATTCCTAACAACCTCACCTCATCATCTATAACACCTTCATTAGTAGCATAGTAACACTTCTTCTGATATTTAAGCTTATGAGGCTTCAATGGCTTCTTAGGATTTAAGAGGCAACTTACCTTCATACTTACCAACACCCTTAGGCAATCTTCTAGCAATCAGGGCTTAAAGCTCTTCAAGCTCTTTCATCTCCTTCTCATATCTAGATATTCTTGTATAACTTCTCTTGGATCATACTTCTGCTTCACGGATACAATATCTTTGAATGCAGATTCAGATTTAGGAGGGACTTCACCAAATTCGCTCAACTCAAAAGCAACAAGCTTTCCAATCAACATGTCTCTGGTCACATCTGTCACAGTGTAGATCTCTTCTATAGCAGCAGCCTTATGCTTATAGGCAGGAGGCAAGGATCTCAAAACTTTGGCTACAATCTCATATTCTTCAAAAACTCCATTGGCACATCTGATATTCAATACAATCTCGTTCACCCTTTGCATAAAGGAGGTAATGTTTTCATCTTCACCCATATTTAGCATCTCATACTTACCCTTCAAGCTCTACAATTTAGCAACTTCACATGACTATCACCTTCATATAAAGTCTCTAGCTTCTTCCAGAATTCATGTGTGGTTTACAAATCCATTATATTAGTCATCTCAGAATCTGTTAGGGCAATCAGCAATGCTTCATTTTCTCTTATATTGAATCTAGCTTCATGGAATTCATCCGGAGTAGTAGGACCATTTGAAGGAACAATATACACATTCTTAGTGATCTTCCAATAGTCTTCATTGATGCACCTCAAATGACATTCCATCTGGTTCTTCCAGAGAGTATAATTCCTTCTATTGAATCTCAGACTATCTTTCTTAAAAGCAAAGGTTGTCATCCCAGATCTCCTCAAGTGGCCAAGCTTCTTCAGGAGGATCTAGTTCTGATACCAATTGTTGGCAATAGTGCAAAAACTTGAGAGGGGGGATGAATCAGTTTGCACAAAACTTTACACAATTCAAACTTAAATTATGATCTCATACTTACAATTAAATCATAGATTAATACCACATCAATATCAGACATAACACCAAGATTTTTGACGTGGAAAACCCAGTTAAGGGAAAAAACACGATGGGAACCTACCCACGATGAGATAATACCCTGTTAGGAGTGAGTGAAATATTACAATGGGGAATGCACATGCATTTAGGCTCATTGTGTAATGCCCGCCAAAATACCCTAGAAAAATATACATATACTAACCACAAATAGAGATATTGTTTTTTTCTAAAACATCTATACAATAACATATGCAACTATATTTATCTAACATATACATATTGAATGCATCATTTACTAGTCACAAGAATGAATAGAACATCATAACCATAATTATCAGATCATATTACACAAGAAGAAATTAACATGTCATCACATCCATTCCCCTAGGGTATCTCAACAACACTACTTAACAATAACGTCTCAATCTCTAAGTTCATTTTATAACACCAAACCAAATGTTCCTATATTACCATTCTTACATTAATCAATTCAACACAATACATTATGAATCTATACACAACTATTACTACGATTAAGACTACATAATTTCCTTATGAATCACTTTACATATCATCAAGATTACTAATCATATGCAAGTGCATGAATTATATGTTGGTATTATGGATGACTTTATCATGTGTTGCATTGGTTTTGTCATTGATGTCAACACTTGTCATCTTAGAGGTTTACATTATGTTCACCGGTATGGTTAGTGGCTTATGCACAGTCACTGGTATGTGTTCACCAGCAGGTTATACTATTCACTGACAGCAATGATGACTTGTTATCATCTAGAGATCATTTGGTTATGTTGAAGACATGGATTGGAAGTTTGGTTTTGGTGTTTTTCTTATTGGTCTAATCGGGTTGACAAATTTTCCTTTACCAACAGATAAGTCTAGGTTATGGACCGGTACATGTTATTTATTCCAAATCAGCATGACACATCATGGAGATTGATTATTGATTGGTTATTATGGTAAATTTATTGAGCCGACATGTTTTATCATTTGTAATTGATTTAAATGTAATATCTTTAGTGAGACGACCTATTCATTTTGGTCTTAGGTTTTGTATATATGATTGTAAGATCTTATTGAAGATCATAGTCATGTCATGAGTGAGTGTAGATATTGAAGAGCAAAAATAAGAAAATCCTTGTGCGAATCATGAAGACATTATTCGAAGGTTGAAGGAAGGTTATGAAGGTGTTTTGACACTCATGTTCAGAGCTTAACTGGTACTGAATCCAGAATTAGAGATTCTATTTTGAGCCGTACATTATCATTGGATTTAACCATCCAGTTGTGTAGTCAGTGTGACTCCTATTTTGTGATTGAGCAGTGAGCTCTAGGCAGTTGGCCTTTCTGGATGTGCAGACCCCATTTGTATACACATACTATCTGCAGTAGTATCATCTGATTGTGGGTAAGGTTTCCCACCGTGGTTTTTCCCTTACCGGGTTTCCACATCAAAATCTTTGTGTTATGTGTTGTGGATGTTGTTTATCTTTATGTTTCATGCATTACGTTATACCGGTACTGCTATATCTGTTAATCTATTTTACCGGCACTTAAGTTGGGTTTATCGGCATTAAGGTTAAATTGGAATAACTTGCATTTGGATTACAATTTATTGATAACTAGTTCACAACTGATTCACCCCCCCCCCTCTCAGTTGTCCTTCTCGGGACCTAACAATTGGTATCAGAGCTAAGTCCTCTTTTTGCAGAAGCCTAATAGCTTGAGGAGATCCTATGGCAACAAATATTTTCAAGAAGTGAAGGACAGTCTGAAGCTTGATGGAACTAACTATGGCATATGGAAGATCAGAATGGAAACACATTTGAACTGCATTGGAAGACATATATGGGATGTTACAAAGAATGGCTATGTTTCTCCTATTCTGAATCAACCTCATCCACCAACATTGGTTAAGGATATGGACAATGATTGCAAAGCAAGAGAAGCACTTTTGAGTGCATTATCAGATCAGTAAATCATGGGATTATCTGACCAATCTACTACTAAAGCTATTTGGGATAAGCTAGAGACACTAAATGAAGGAGATACCACTACCAAAATTGCAAAACTGGAATGTTACCGGTTCAGGTATGAAAATTTAAAAATGGAAGAAGATGAAAGAATTTTTGCATTTATGGAAAGAGATAATGAAACTATTTTAGGAATACACTGTCGTGGAGGATCTTTAAGTGAAGATGAAATTGTATCTAAAGTTTTAAGAGCATTGCCACCGGCTTACAAAATGAAAGTAACTGCTATTAATGAAATGAGAACAATGCCTAATACTTCAGTTTCTAGAGATACTTTGGTTGGAAAACTTTTAGCATTTGAACTTGAGGAATTTGGTCTTGTTGCTACTATAAAGATTGATTTAGCCTTCAGAGCATCATCACTATCATCAGCGTCATCATCATCTGACAAAACTAAATGGAAAGAACTTGAAGATATGAGAAGAGAAAATGAAGAACTTGAAGAACTTGAAGCACTATTTGCAAGGAAAATGCCTAAAGGTCTAGCAGGAAGTATGAAGGTAAAGAACCTTTCAAATGTTTTAATTGCAATAAAGTTGTTCATATGGCATCTAGATGTCCTGATAGACATGCAAGATTAAGGGAGGAAGCAAAAAGATCAGATAAGCCTAACCCTGAATATCAAAGATAAGTCATGTTACTATGCAAATGAAGGTGTTACAGATAATTCAGATGAAGATCCAGCAGATAACAGATGGGATTTTGTTGCAATAAAGGAAGATCAACTGGCACCTATTGTCAAACCGGTAGAGCAGGCACTGGCAACAAAAATTGAAGAAAAAGATAAATGGATTATAGATTTCGGATGCTCACATCATATGACTGGTGATAAAAGAAAATTCTTATCATTTCAAGAAATTCATGGAGGTCTAGTAAGGTTTGGATATGATAAAGCTTGTTTGATCAAAGGAAAAGGAACTATATCTTTGGATCGTAAGCATAATACTGACAATGTTTATAATGTAGAAGGTTTAAAGCATAATCTTTTGAGTGTTGGTCAGTTAGTGGAAAAAGGATTTTAGTTACAGTTCAAGAATGGGAAATGCAAAAATCATAAACAGAACTATATTGGAGATTGCAACTGGTAATCAAACTAAAGGTAATATCTTTCACTTGAATACCAATGATAAAACATGTTTGATTGCACATATTGAGGAAAGTTGGTTATGGCATAAAAGACTCTGTCATGCAAATTTTGATTGCATTGTAAAGATTAGTTCAACTAAGGCAGTAAGGGATTTACCTAAAATTGTGAAACCTCATAATCCGGTATGTAAGGAATGTCAAATGGGAAAGCAAGTTAGAACAACATTTAAGAGCATTAATGAGAAATCAAATAGTATTCTTGATTTAATTCATATTGATTTGTTTGGTCCTGCAAGAACAAGAAGTCTACAAGGAGATAGATACTTTATGCTAATAATTGGTGATTATTCTAGAATGTGTTGGGTTACTTTTCTCAAGGAGAAATCAAAAGCTTTTGGAAGATTCAATATATTCAAGGAAATGGTAGAGAATGAAACCGGCAAGAAAATAAAATGTTTGAGATCAGATCAAGGAGGAGAAGTTACATCTAGAGAATTTAATGCATTCTGTGAAGTGAATGGAATCAAAAGACAACTATCAGCACCCCGGACACCCCAGCAAAATGGAGTTGTGGAAAGGAAGAATAGAACTATTTTGGATGCAGCAAGAACAATGTTAATGGAAGAAAATCTACCTCATGTGTATTGGAGAGAAGCAGTAAATATAGCGGTTTATACTGTCAACAGAGTTCACATCAAAAGTGAAACCGGTAAGACCCTTTATGAACTATGGTTTGGTCATATTCCTACTCTTAAATACTTCAAAATATTTGGAAGAAAATGTTATATTAGAGGAGATGAGTACATTGGCAAATTTGATCCTAGAAGTGATGAAGGAATATTTCTTAGTTATTCACCTAAAAGCAAGGCATATAGATGTTATAATAAAAAGTTACATAAAATCATTGAGAGTACTAATGTGAAGATAGATGAGCACTTTAGAGGAGATTCAAGATCTGTAGAACTAGCAGTTGAAATGATTATAAATGAACCAGCACAGACTCCATCGGTACAGAATGAAGACCCATTCACACTGGCATCATCAGAAAACTCAACAGTGACTGAAGAATAGCAACTTGTGAATGTTAATTAGAACAAACCCAGGTATGTAAGATTGAATCATTCAGAGAATCACATAATTGGAAACAAGAATCAAGGTGTTATGACTAGAGGAAGATTGGCAAATGAAGAGGTATGTTTAATTTCTCAAATTGAACCAACATCTGTTATTGAAGCATAAAAGAAAGAACATTGGATAAAAGAAATGGAAGATGAATTAGAACAAATTCAAAAGAATAATACTTGGACATTGGTTCCCCGGCCTAAAGACAAAAATGTAATTGGAACTAAATGGGTATATAGGAATAAACTTAATGAAGATGGAGAAGTAATGAGAAACAAGGCAAGATTAGTTTGTAAAGGTTATTCACAAAAAGGAGGAATTGATTATAATGAAACCTTTGCACCGGTAGCCAGAATTGAGGCAATTAGACTATTTCTTGCATTGGCAACTTATAAGAACTATAAAGTTTATCAAATGGATGTAAAATGTGCATTTTTTAATGGAGTTCTTGAGGAGGAAGTTTACATTGAACAGACTGATAGATTTTCTTTGATAGATAATAAGGATATGGTTTGCAAGTTAAGGAAAGCTTTATATGGATTGAAGCAACCTCCCAGAGCTTGGTATGCTAGATTGGATAAATATCTTTTGAAGCTTGGTTACACAAAAGGAAATGCTGACAGCAATTTGTATTAAAAGGTTACCAATGATGATATTTTGGTTATTGAATTCTCTGTAGATGATATCATTTTTGGAGGTGAAGATGGATTATGTAAGGACTTTGCTAATCAAATGCAAAAAGAATTTGAAAAGTCTATGATTGGAAAGATAAAATTCTTTTTAGGTTTGTATATTTCACAAACTGATAAAGGTATATTCATATGTCAAACAAAGTAATTGAAGGAACTTTTGAAGAAATTTGGTATGGAAAATTCCAAACCGGTAAGTACATTGAAGGATGATTCAGCTCCTATTAATCCGATAAGGTACAAATCTATGATTGGAGGATTATTGTATTTAACACAAACAAGACCTGATATAATGAATGTAGTATGTATTGTTTCAAGATTCAATCCTAAGGAAAATCATGAATCAGCAGTTAAAAAGATTTTCTGAAACCTACAAGGAACAACAAATCTTGGTTTATGGTATCCTTAAGATGAAAATTTTGATTTATGTGCATACACTGATGCAAATTGGGTAGGTGATGTAGATGATAGAATGAGTACCACTGGCGGTGCATTCTTTCTTGGTAGCAGATTGATTTCATAGATAAGTAAGAAGCAGACTTGTACATCATTATCAATAGCAGAATCAGAATATGTTGCAGCAGCAACTAATTGTATTGAGGTATTATGAATTAAGAAAATGTTGAAGGATATAAAGGTAAAATGCAAAGAACCAATAATCATTTATTGTGATTTTTTAGCAGCAATTGATATATCAAAGAATCTGGTATTTCACTCTAAGACAGAGCATGTTTCTATTAAGTATAATTTTCTAAAAGAGAATGTTGAAGCAAATGAAGTGAAATTGGTTTATGTGAATACTAAAGAGCAAATTGCAGATATATTTGCAAAGCCTTTTCCTAAGGAAACATTTGAATATCTCAGAGAGAACAGCTTGGGGTAATTTCCCCACCGACAGAGACTTAGATGTTGAAGATTGGCATCAAACCAGCAAGAACTAAACAGAAAAATCTTTTTCCAGCTTTGATGGAGGAGAGATACTTCTCAGGGGGAGCAGTTGGCAGAATGTTAAGTTTGGAATTCTTAACTGCTTTGGCATTTGATGTCAAAGGAGGAGAGATATCTATGGAAAAACATTATTCCTTTGGGGAGAGATTGTTCATTGAGTGAGAGATATACTCTTTGGATATTGGTTTTGGTTTTTGTTTCTATTTCAAAACTTTGTATTGATCTATCTTTGGGAGATTGATTGGTTTACTGGTTTTGGCATTCTATTTTTGGCACTTAGATGTTTTTCCATCTAGTGTTGCCATCAATGCCAAAGGGGGAGATTGTTGGTATTATGGATGACTTTGTCATGTGTTGCATTGGCTTTGTCATTGATGTCAACACTTGTCATCTTGGAGGTTTACATTATGTTCACCAGTATGGTTAGTGGCTTATGCACAGTCACCGATATGTGTTCACTAGCAGGTTATACTATTCACCGGCAGTGATGATGACTTGTTATCATTTGGAGATCATTTGGTTATGTTGAAGACATGGATTGGAAGTTTGGTTTTGGTGTTTTTCTTATTGGTCTAATCGGGTTGACAGAATTGCCTTTACCGGCAGATAAGTCTAGGTTATGGACTGGTACATGTTATCTATTCCAGATCAGCATGACACATCATGGAGATTGATTATTCATTGGTTATTATGGTAAATGTATTGAGCCGACATGTTGTGTCATTTGTAATTGATTTAAATGTAATATCTTTATTGAGCCAACCTATTCATTTGGTCTTAGGATTTGTATATATGATTGTAAGATCTTATTGAAGATCGTAGTCATGTCATGAATGAGTGTGGATATTGAAGAGCAAAAATAAGTAGATCCTTGTGCGAATCATGAAGACATTATTCAAAGGTTGAAGGAAGGTTATGAAGGTGTTTTGACACTCATGTTCAGAGCTTAACCGATACTGAATCCATCATTGGAGATGATATTTTGAGCAATACATTATCATTAGAGTTAACCATCCAATTGTGTAGTCAGTGTGACTCCTATTTTATGATTGAGCGGTGAGCTCTAGGCAGTTAGCCTTTCTGCATGTACAGACCCCATTTGTATACACATACTATCTGCAGTAGTATCATTTGATTGTGGGTAAGGTTTCCCATCATTGTTTTTCCCTTACCAGGTTTCCACATCAAAATATTTGTGTTATGTGTTGTGGATGTTGTTTCTCTTTATGTTTCATGTATTAAGCTATACCAATACTGCTATATATGTTAATCTGTTTTACTGGCACTTAAGTTTGGTTTACCGACATTAAGGTTAAATTGGAATAACTTGCATTTGGATTACAATTTATTGATAACTAGTTCACAACTGATTCACCCCCCCCCCCTCTCAGTTGTCCTTCTCGGGACCTAACATTATAACCACAAGCATTATCCTTTCCTAGTCCATCTAGGTTACTTATGACAAATCCACTTTAATCTATACATAAAGACATTTCATAACATAAACCATATGAGTAAAATCCTCTTATTACATTCCAAATCATAGTTTTACAACATCAAATTACATGATATTACAAATACAAGAATACACAATCTTCTTTACATTACAATACCATTATGGATACTAAGTTATTCCAACACATAGAAATTAGTTACAAGTCTTCTCACGTAATGACGAACAATAGAATCCATATCCATGCATGCTACCACCAACAAGGAACATCCCAATGGAAGAAGGCATCAAACCACTCGACCATGTGGAACCAAAGGAACCTCCCCCCATGCTAGGAGATGACATGGGGTTCCAACTCACACCCAAGAACTAGAATGACACCTACTAACCAAGGACTCAACATGACATAACAAAGATATACAACATAACCATAAAAAAATCACACCACATGGCTAAAAATAAATCAAAGAACTCCCCCAGAGGCATAGCAACAAATCAAGGCATAAGGACCATGGTCATATGTAGAAGTGGAGTGTCATCACATGTTATCCTCACAAAGAAGGGAATATGGCCAGCCTTGATAGACGCATCACTACATGTTATCCACATAAAGAAGATAAATATAGACCCATATTATACATGCATGCTATCCTCACAAAGAAGAGTAATCCATACTCCTGATAACATACAAGCTACTCTCACACAGAAGGGTAAAATCAATCCCTGATAGACATGTGGAGCCATCTCAACCTATGTGAGAACAAGGGAGATTAGCTTGCCATCTCAATGGCCTCAATCCAGTTATCATTATTATTATCTTATTGAGTGAATCCCAACCCAATCAATTTAGCTAATAAATTTATCACTTGTTAAGATCAAGAAAACTTTCAATGTGCACTGGCGGTCTAGGTGCTAAACAACCTATCTCACATGACCTCGGTCATCACATAAAAGCCCACTCCCTCTACCATATGCCAAGACCTTAGGGTAAAAAAACATCCAAAAACATCATAAACACATAATGAAGGCTCACAAGGGATATAAAAGTTCTCAAAACAAATCTGAGAATAAACTGAACATAGTAGTATACATAAGGCCACATACAAGGCAAGAGTCTTCACCAACGCATATCAATCAAAAGCCAAAGCATGATCATAATCCATAAGTAAATCCAAATCCATTTCAAGTCCTCGACAATGAGTCAAAACACATCCCATTGGAGCCATGATATCAATCCTCAACAGCAATGAATTCACCCTCTTGTTGGAGCAACAATAGTCCATCCTAAAACAGCAAGGATTCACTCAACTTGTGGGAGCAACATTACCAAGCCTCATCAGTCAAGTATAAAACTTGTTTCTAGAGCTCAAAAGAACCCAAATACATCAAATATGAATATCACAATGCCCAAATAATCTCAAACACTTCAACATAAAGCCTTTGGAGTCATGGAGAATCAGAAAATCCAACCTAGAAGGCTCAAAACTTCAAAAAACACCATAGAATGCAATATGGTACATATGCTAGGTACTTTGGAGCATTTGATCAATAAAGTGGCACCTCTGACACTTACTTTGGCACATTTGATCAATATTATGGCGCATTTGATCAATAAAGTGGCACCTTTGACACTTACTTTGGCACATTTGATCAATATTATGGCTCATTTGATAGTTCTTTTGGCACCTTTGAGATAGAGAGATAGAAAACACAGAACGGAAGGAGAACCAAATCAGAAATAAATAATAACCCGGCAACATTCACAGAATGCTCAATAAATAAAATTCAAACCTCAAACTATAGAAAAATTCTGACCAATCAGAAAATTCGGAGAAACAATATACCATACCTAACATTACAAAATTCGAGGAAAATATTATTTAGAAATATTATTTACTTACCCATTCAAAATTGACCAATCAAATGCAATAGTAGGTAAACTTTATATTATATTTGTTTATCCAAACAGTACTAATGTAACAATATAATTACAAATAGATTATTAATCAATGATAAATAGTTAAATAGTCAAATTAAATAACAAATCAATAATAAAACAATAGATAGATCATACAACTATATTTAATCAAATAAATTAATCTTCTATAATAAATTAATAATTAAATAAATAAAAACAATAAATCAATCAATAAAAATAAATCATAAATAAATAATAAATAAACCATTTAAACAATAAATTAAATAAATACAAATCTCATTACTAAATAATCATCAAATAATTAAAATAAGTAAACAATAGACATACTAGAGGATAAATGAATCTAAACATTAATAAATCATGTCATCCCATTAATTAATTAAACAATAAACATACACTCACATACCCAAGCAACTCAATGAAAAGAGAACATCAACACAAGACTAGCAACCAATTTATGCCACAACATGACTGACAAGGTGAACAACTAAGCCTAGAGTGAGTGAGGGAAACTCATGCCATCTTTGACAACTTTCCATTGGGATAGGACATGCTTAGACTTGTGAGACCAGGTGGAGTCGATGTTCAGTACTTGCAATCCTACAATCACCACTACAACACAATACAATACATATATAACTTCTATACATCATGGTAAACATGCAAGTGAAAAGAGAAACACAATACCTTATCATTCTCACAATGAGTGATAAGGCATCATCCATTTCATGAAGACAGTCACACAATACAACATCAATACATCGCATAATACCATAATCATGAAATAGGGGTTAGAATCATCTTGGCATCATAAATCATATAATCCACATAGGAGTATCTAGTGCATATAATTCATCCAATATAAATCCATCCATCA
Source organism: Cryptomeria japonica (assembly GCF_030272615.1). Lineage (NCBI taxonomy): Eukaryota > Viridiplantae > Streptophyta > Pinopsida > Cupressales > Cupressaceae > Cryptomeria > Cryptomeria japonica. The sequence goes on from NC_081410.1 coordinate 140,786,174, forward strand.
AGTAATCTAGAATGTATCATCAATCACATGAATCATCCAGAATCGTCAACAGCATATGTCCATATAAGGTATCAAGCATCGTCAATATCATCTAAATAGAAACAGAGTCATAAGTAATCACCAAAACATCATTTAAATGTATAAATATTCTATCAAAGCATAAATCAAAATGTGAGTCTAGGAGGGACACTACACACACTACCTAGAGCTCACTGCTCAAATACAATAAGGGCTACAACCCTAGGGAAGACTCACTGTCTTACAAAGATTTGGACAATAATCCAGATTGCGTGAACTGAGAAAATGTCATCTCCTAATGCTTGATTACAATTTTGATAAAGCACATATACTCAAACTCTTCTTCTACACTTTTGCACACTCTTTCACACCTATTTTCTCTTCTCTTCTGGAAGCAAGTGATCAATACAATATACGCACATGCAGATTCCTTTTACAAATGAATATTACATGAATATATACAAATCACCAACCTATATTTCAAGGTCGGCTAAACCCTCAATTCAAATTATAAAATAATAACCTCACATGTTACAACAAAATATATGGACCAAAAAAATGTCAGCTAAGACATAGTCTAGACCCAAATCATCACCGCAATTATGAAACACCTCCAAGAATTATGCCTTGAACATCCACAACACGCTACAACTCCATAAATATCGCATAACATGAAGAACACCACCAGATCAATAAAATGATCAACAATGCACACAACGATCAATGCAGATGAACAAAATGGATAGAACATGATCTAGGAACTTTCACAAGCAGCGTGAATTGCACCACAACAACCGCAACAACTTGGATTACTAGAATCATCAACATCTCTTTATCAGGACTTAAGAACACCAAAACAATTGATTGTCAACCTGAAAGATTCACTTGTTGAATTCCAAATCATGAACCACCAGAATTGAGGACACACCTGAATGTCCCAAATACTCTGCCAAAACCGCAAACAAAGATATTGCAATTTCATAGCAATGCGGAGCACAAACCAGAACATCGAATAACACGAACATTGAATAGAAAACTTCAATACCGAACCTCATAGCTCATTCAAATCATCATGTAGACCACTGAAACTTATACTAAATCAACTAGAGATAAGTATCTCTAAACCCATTAAACCGCAATAGCTCAATTGCAACACACTAACAAAAACAACTCATTTAATCTAACTGTAACACTAGAACACATAGAATAATATGCTGACATCAATGACAAAACATTGTTCCAGAAAACATCTCAACAATATCCAACAGATGGAACTAGGCAAGACACCTTACAAAATGAACAAACAACTCAAACCTGTATTGAACCTTCATGACCAATTTCTTATGCATTATAGTAGCATGACAATAGGGCTACAAGGCTAACAAGAGGATCCACTTTTCCACACATTGAACTCACTATCCTTTGATAATTTTGGACATCAAGACACAATTAGACAAACTTCTCCAACACTTAACATTGATAGGTAGGCACTAACCAGACCACTTCGTTGATACAAGGCTTCTAGGCCTATTAGGATAGTCCAGGCAGTTTGTTGATAATAACTTAGAGACCACTGGCCATGGAAACAAAAAGAGGAACCTTTTGGATACAATTGATCTTTTTCCAGTCAACCCTCCCCCTAAAGATAACTGATATGAGAAATCTTTTTGTTTTGCATTACTTGCGTGTTATGCACACTATGTTGGCAGTGAGCAGTTGGGGTGTTTTCATCTATTCGGGCTTTAAGTTCTATTCTTAAGTTCACCGATCATGGTGGTCAAATAATTTAAGGATCACCAGTTGAAGGGTCCTAAGTCCATGGTAGGACTGACCTCTTTTCACCTGCTACCGGCTAGCGGAGTTCCTTGTTATCTCTTTGTTGCATCGAACAGGAACACTTCCACTTTTGTTTCCTATTCCGATCTTCCATTTTTGTGAGACAACATGATAAGCGATGTTGAGAGGTTATGAGGTTGTTAGCTAGGGGTTTCCTTTTGTTATATCATGCAATCGGGAACTTTCCACTTCTGTTCCCTATTGCGACTATTCCACTTTTGTGTGACTGCACGATAAGAGATTCAGTTGGGAGAGAGAGAGAGAGAGAGAGTGTTATCATTGTTTCCCAGTGATCAATAATGTGGGCCCTATTGGAATCAGGGATCACTGAGAGGGGGTGAATTAGTGATCTATAGGTTATCAGATTTTTTAACTTAACTTTAAACCACCATATGCAAACACTTAAAACTGAAATACAGAAAGATGAAACAAACAACCACAAGATCATAACACTGGTATTTTTACATGGAAACCCAAATGGGAAAAACCACGGTGGGATTTGAATCCACAATATTATTCCACTATGGCCAGTAGTAAAACAATATTAAAAAATGGGAATGCACAGGCATTCAGGCACACTGCCTAGAGCTTACTGCTCAATTACACTAACTCGAAAGGCTACAATCCTCAATGAAGTCTCCCTGAATTTGATGGTATGATGAAAGAATAAGGATTCGGTCAACTACTAAGAGGGGGGGTGAATCAGTAGATAGAAAAATTGACATTAACTTTCACCAATCTCATAATCAACCTCTCAAAGTAAACATTAAATTGAGAAGTTAAACCATTGAACTATAAATGCAATATCACTGTCAAGCTTAATCGGTTGACTTTTACAACAGATTAATAGTAAAACAACTTGAAACTCACAAACATCCAAATACTTTACTGACATAATTAAAACCTCATTCCAGATTGCTGCTAGTTAATCATAACTTATCAAAGTGGATTAAGCAATTAAGCAAATTAACCATAGTAAACATAACCAAAAAAAACATTCACCACTTGTCATAATATTTTTGACGTGGAAACCCAAATGGGAAAAACCATGGTGAGATGAGACTCACAAGTTAACTATCTAAACTCCTCTGAAGTTCACCCTATTAGGAGCCAAGCCTGTTAAAGCTTTACAAAAAGTCTTGTTAAGAACAGATCCTGTTAGGGACCACCCAGTTAAGGGATTGACTATAATACCCTATTAGAAGCAATACCCTGTGAGGAGTAACCTCAGTAGAGGATTTGAAATCCAAGCTAATGGACCACCTAGTTAGAGGATTTGAATAGCACTAAGCTTGTTAGAGCTTACCCGGTTAGGGGATTTTACGATCGTAATTGTTAGAAAACAACAAGGGTTTTCTGACCTATTTGAATAGCACTACACTTGCTTGTTCAAATCCTTTTCATGCTCCTATCTGCCATTATATAAATTGTAGATACATCATCCGGTTTGGCAACCACACACTCAACTAAAACTTTGCCAACTCTGATACAAAACAACTCATTGACCTTATAAACAAATCACTAGGTCGGTAACACAACAAAAACCTAATTCTATCATAGAGATTACAAACAAATCGGTTCAAGTATGACCGTTGGATTACATAACAATCTCTACACATCATTCAAGATAGCCTCGACCGCTCCTTGATCACCGCTTCATCGAACTCAGTAACTCATCACACGATTTGCATTACATGCAATATACTTGCTCATTCCCAAGATAAAAAACCATTATCTCAACGCACCAAAAACACTTTGAAACTCTTCTCATACAATTTGCATGTGTCATAATCATTACCGCTCATCATTAGATCATAAACCAACATAAAAAACTTCATCGGTTAGGGTTTATCAAATCAACAAGTAGGGTTTACCGGTTCAACTCTCCAATACTTAGTAATACTGATTCACTCCTCGAACTCACCTACCAGTTACAATTCCCTTCTCTAGCTCTTTCTACTAGTTGCAAAACAATATCATAACAACATCATTACCGGTTAATTGACATCAATAACAATATAACATTTCATTAATGCAATCTTCATGCAAATGCCAACAATCTCCCCCTTTGGCATGATGGAAATACAAATATTGTGAGAATTTGCCAAGATCTAGAGGCAATGGAAAGCACAAATAAGAGAGACAAAATAGATGATAGGAATAAACTGTATTCTATCAAGATGAAAAATATGATCAACTGGATCATTACAAGATGTTCAATGAGTTGTTTTTTCAATGTAGATGAGCCTGCTTATATAGGCAAGGCTATATGGATATGTGAGCACACAAACATGACATGTGGCTCAATAAGAAACAAGGGTAGGTAGGAAATAGGTGTGGGTAGGTAGGAGAAACAATAAAATATTCCACATGAGGTGGATCACCCACCAAAGGTGGAATTATCACTCCATAATAAGTGGATATGATAAAGTAGTAACAAGATCAACACCATAAAAGGTGGAAATTCTCCTACACACACTATCCTAATGTGGCACAAACACCCAAGTTTCTCATACCCAAACTACTATGAAATGTATTTCCTAAGTAAACTTAAGTAAAGTGTAATAATATTCATGATGAATATTATTTACACCAAAAAATATCAATACCATTGATTGTTATGATTGTGAATAGGAATCATAGTTTACATTTTACCGTGTACTCTCCTTGTCTCCAGCTGGTAGCTGGTTGTAGATCTTATATCTATCAATCATACAATTCTTCTCCCCAATAATTATATAGTTATTCTCCCCCTTTGACAACAATGCCAAAGTGAAAGTAAAACATGCAATGTCAAACTTCAGTGTTCGACATCAACAACCTACAACTTGATCATCCTCCTGTGGAATAACTCCACTCTACACCAATCTTGCTGTAAAATTCTGCAAGTAGCTTCAGGACTGATGTACTCTACATCATACTCAATTCACCTCATGAAGGGGTACAACCCCTAGCTGACTTCTAAGATACTCAAAAGTAGTCTTAGGCAGAGGTTTAGTAAAGATATCTGCAAGCTACTCCTTGGTAGAATCATGCTCCAATATCACATCTTTACTCTGCACTTTTTCCCTCAAGAAATGATACTTCAACTCAATATTCTTGGTCCGTGCATGCAAAACATGGTTCTTGGAAATATTTATGACACTGGTATTGTCACATTAGATCTTTACAGGTTCTGTAAACTTCATCTTGAAACCTTCCAGAATATGCCTCATCCAAATAGCCTAGGTACAATTCATATAAGCTGCAACATACTCAGCTTCATTAGTAGACTGTGATATACAACTATGCTTCTCGATACTCCATGAAACAAGTCTTCATCCAAGAAAGAATGCTCCATCAGTTGTTCTTTTCCTATCATCAACATTACCTGCCCAGTTTGCATTTGTATACACCTTAAAATCAAAGTTACCTTCATATGGATACCATAATCCATAGTCAATAGTGCCTTTCAAATATTTGAATATCCTCTTGGTTGCTATCAAATGTGTTTCCTTTGGATTCTTCTGAAATCTAGCGACTAGACCAACTACATGAGCTATATCCAGTCTATTATGAACAACAGTGTAATTTCCTAATCATTGACCTATACTCCTTTTCATCAATAGATGTGGCTTCATCTTCCTTAGAAAATTTACATCCTGTAACCATTGGTGTCCCAACTGGTTTACAATCACTCATACCAAATGTCTTTAATACCTCTTTCACATACTTTGACTGTGTGATGAAAATACCACTCTTCATTTGTTGAATTTGAAAGCCTATGAAAAATTTTATCTCTCCAACTAGAGACATTTCAAACTCACTTTTCATTTCATTTGCAAAGTCATTGCTCATGTCATCATTGCCTCCAAATATGATATCATCTACAAACACTTGACTAACCAGTATCTTATCTCCTTCATATTTGAGATATATATATTTCTATCTTCACTGGTTCTTTGAAAACCTATCTTCATCAAGTGTGAATGAAGTCTTTCATACCATGCTCTCAGTGCTTGCTTTAATCCATATAGTTCCTTGTGAAACTTGCATACCATGTCTTTTTCATCATTTAAAGCATAACCATCTGGCTACTCAATGTATACTTCTTCTTCCAGTATTCCATTCAAAAATATTGACTTCACATCCATCTGATATACTTTGAATCCCTTATGTGCTACAAATGCAAGTAAAGTTCTGACACCATCTAGTCTAGCAACTGATGCAAAAGTATCACCATAATATTCTCTTTCTTCCTGTGCATAACCTTTGCAAACCAATCTAGCTTTATTTTGAACTACTATACCATCTTCATTCAGTTTGTTCCTCAATACCCACTTAGTACCTATCACATTTTTATTCAGTGGTCTGGGTACTAGGGTCCATGTGTTGTTCTTCTCAATTTGAGAAAGCTCTTCCTCCATAGCTTTAATCCAATGATCATCTCCAAATGCTTCCTTAGCAGTTCTAGGCTCAATAGTGGAGATCATGCAATAATTCTCTCTAATTCTTCTTCTGGTTAACACTCCAGCATCCTTATCTCCAATAATCTGGTCAGGATTGTGATTGAGTCTCACATACCTCGGAATAACATGATCATTATCTTTAGGTTCTTTTTCTTCATTATTTTCTACAAGATCTTTACCTCAAGCTGTTAGGATTAGACCTTAGAGGACCTGAGAAGATCTGATACCAATTGATGGTATGATGAAAGAATAAGGATCTGGTCAACTATTGAGAGGGGGGGGTGAATCAATAGATAGAAAAATTGACATTAACTTTCACCAATCTTAGAATCAACCTCTCAAAGTAAACTTTAAACTGACAAGTTAAACCACTAAACTATAATGCAATATCACTGTCAAGCTTAACCGATTGACTGTTACAACAAATTAACAGTAAAATAACTTGAAACTCACAAACATCCAAATACTTTACTGACATAAGTAAAACCTCATTTCAGATTGATGTCGGTTAATCATAACTTATCAAAGTGGATTAAGCAGTTAAGCAAATTAACCATAGTAAACATAACCACAAAAACATTCACCACTTGACACAATATTTTTGACGTGGAAACCCAAATGGGAAAAACCACAGTGAGATGAGACTCACAAGTTAACTATCTAAACTCTTCTAAAGTTCAACTTGTTAGGAGCCAAGCCTATTAAATCTTTACAAAATGTCTTGTTAAGAACAGAGCTTATTAGGGACCACTCGGTTAAGGGATTGACTATAATGCCCTATTAGAAGCAATACCCTATGAGGAGTAACCTCGGTAGAGGATTTGAAATCCAAGCTAATGGACCACCTAGTTAGAGGATTTGAATAACACTAAGCTTGTTAGAGCTTACCCGGTTAGGGGATTTTATTGCTATAATTGTTAGAAAACAATAGGGGTTTGTTGATCTGTTTGAATAGCACTACACTTGCTTGTTCAGATCCTTTTCATGCTCCTATCTGCCTTTACACAAACTACAAATACATCATCTGGTTCGGCAACCACACACTCAACTAAAAATTTTCCAACTCTAAAACAAAACAACTCATCGACCTTATAAACAAATCATTAGGTCGGTAATACAACAAAAACCTAATTCTCTCATAGAGATTACAAACAAATCGGTTCAAGTATGACCGTTGGATTACATAACAATCTATACACATCATTAAAGATAGCCTTGACTGCTCCTTGATCACCGCTTCATCTAACTCAATAACTCATCATGTGGTTTGCAATATACTTGCTCATTCCCAAGATAAAAAAATTTATTCTCAACATGCCAAAAACAATTTGAAACTCTTCTCATACAATATGCATACGTGTCATAATCATTACCGCTCATCATCATATCATAAACCAATATAACAAACTTCATTGGTTAGGGTTTATCAAATCATCAAGTAGGGTTTACCGGTCCAAATCTCCAATACTTAGCAATACTAGATCACTCCACAAACTCACCTACCTATTATAGTTCCCTTCACTAGCTCTTCCTACCAGTTACAAAACAATATTATAACATCATTACCAGTTAATTGACATCAATGACAACATAACATTTCATTAATATAATCTTCATGCAAATGCGAATAGAATTACAATATATGAACTCTAAAATAGCATCTACTATGCCTGGATGAGTTTCGGTTGAGTGCTAAATACATTGATTGGATCACCTTCTCTGTTCTGCTTTGTTCTGCCCTGTTCTTTGTCTCAGTCAACTACTGGATCAAGAATGCGCACGTGAAACTACACCAAAATGGATTCTCGATAACCACTCGCTCGCATATAATTACAGCATTCACCAAAAAGATCATCCATACCAAATTTATATACCAGCAACCACAAAAATAGATCATACATCATGTCGGCTTGCTAGTGTAACGTGTAGTCACATGTCATCTTGACCGGATCCAAAAGATAAGTGTGAATCACCAAAACAATAAAAAAATGATGTGTCTAAGTTGGCCCAATCATCCCAAACACATTTCAATGCATCATAATCACCGGAAAGCTTATGGACCCAAAAATGCTCTGTTCTTCCTAAGATACCAATTAACACCTGCTTTCGAATAAGAAGAATTATGACCACTAGATCAAATCTCTACGAAGAGTTGCCATCAATGACAACCCTAAACCAATAATCAGCCACTGGAAACCATCGGATGAGTGTCAATTGCCAACACGCCCGAGGGGGCACATCAGTCATATGCAGTCGTCAGATCTTCATAAAGGCCCAATCCGATAGCCATTTTTTAATCTTTCATTGGGCCCAATCAATGCTTACATGGAGAGATCTCGGGAATCCATCTTCATGTGAATCTCTCAGATCAACGGTCAGTATTCAATCTTCTCTGAGCTGTTGGCATTTAAACTCTTCTTTGCATGGTTGGCACCTAATTTTGGATCAGATTTCGTCCAGCCACCAAATTTATTCACCATTACTCCAGACATGACTTCTGCATGGAGTTTTAGATGCTGCCCATGCCCATTCAATGCAAAATAATTGCAAAAGCCATCTCAGACCCATCATGCATCAATCTCTTTTTCTGCAGAGGGGTTTTGCTTCTTCCCAGGTGGGGAAGATATTTTCAAAGCCGAATTCAGCATGCTATCAGATCATTCTTGATCTAATCTTCCTTCCCTCTGATATTTTGTAACCTAACCCTAACTAGGGTTAGGATTTCTTGATTATAACCATATGACTTATGCTTGAACTATAAAGGCAAATATGTAACATTTGTATAGGATCTTCTTTATTTTCTTCTACAAAAAACTTATGTTTCTTTGCACTTGTAAAAATTTGTTTTACCTTTGCATGAATAGAATTTTCTTATTTTGCTTTCATTCATTTCATTCAACTTGTGTAATGTTTTTAGCTTTTTGTCTGAATGCATTTTAATTTGTTTCCTCAATATAGGTGAGTGTGTTGATCCCTTGTTGATATCATATGTGAACGAGATCAGTTCCTCCTGCTATCTTGCAAATTCCAACCTTCACTCTGCATTTTGGAAGCTAATTAGGATAGAATCTTATGCATGTCTTAGGTGGTCTTATTGATTTTTTGTGCAGCTATAGGCAAGGAGATCACTTTTAGTCTAGGTGCAAACCTCTTTCCCTTCTCTCTCTCTCTCTCTCTCTCTCTCTCTCTCTCTCTCTCTCTCTCTCTCTCTCTCTCTCTCTCTCTCTCTCTCTCTCTCTCCCTTTTCCCTATTAGATCTCATACATTAGTTTTACCAATGTTGGGTTGGTCCAACGCTTTGCATTTGGATTGGAAAGGAAGTCGGCCTTCTCTAGAGATTCAACCTCAATGTGCAAGGTCCCACACTTGGAGGTTGTTTCCATGTTTCACAGGGTTGATGATCAAGTCTGATCATTTAGGGTGCAAACTTTGGTGACAACAGTTTTTGGCATGCCCAGTGGGACAGATTGAACTAGCTTTGGTTCAAGATTTATTATCTTTTGTTGATAGTTGGTGTGGCTATCAGCAAACTTAGCCTTTGGAGACAGCATCCTACATACCTGGAAACTCTAAAAGGAAAAATATACTGGTTATAGCAGATAAGATCTCAAACAACTGAATATTTGGTGCGTTCTTCAATCTCAAGCCTTTGGAGGCATCATTCTTCAAGCACTTGGCAGCTCTGCAAGTCTTGGTATGTCATCAACCTCTGGTTAGGCAAACCCTTTTGCCTTTAAGCTTTTTATGTAATAAGTCATCTTTTTTATGCTTATGTCATGAGCTCATACCAAGGGTGTAATTTCTATTCACCCCCATTTTTTGGAAATGCCAATCATCCCTCCCCATTTTACCAACATGAGCAAACTAGGACTGCACCTAGTTTTAATCCAAATACTTTTGCTCTAGCGGCAGGTGGGTATTTCCCTAGTGCTTTCCACCCATCCACCCCTAATCTACCTCATGATCAGCCTCAAAAGAGTGAGGTAGGTCTTCTTGTAGAATCCACTATGGCTGAAATGGCAAACATGATGTAGGATTACAGAACACATCTTGATGAAATCAAGCAACAACTCTAGGAGCAATAGCAGGAGGAGGCATTTTACCAACAACAACAACATGAAGCCTTCCTTGCAAAGTAGCTTGCTTCTACTAGGAAAGAAGAAATCAAGCAATTGGCGGTCATGGAGTTGCAATGTATACAGGCAAAGGCCTTTGTCCCCAGGTCCCCTAAATTCAAAGTTACAAGCTTAAAAAAGAGGAGATCTCCTATATTTGTTGAGGATCTTGTCCTTGAGAAAATCCACCCTTACACTGAGCCTATCTAGGATATCTAGGAGAGCTCTAGTTTCAATGTCTCAAGTTCCATGGGAATGCTAGCTATGGATGTGTAGGAGCCTATTTTCCAGGCTCCTCTGTGGTTTGGCCCTTTTGAGATCCACCTTTGTAAAGATGGACCTATTGTCTAGAGGGCGGATGGAGCCCATCCTCCCCACATATGTACCAAGCGACCTATTGTTGATGAAGATGACATTAAGGAGTTTGAGATGCTACAAGAAGAAATCAAGAATGAGAAATTGCAACCAAAAATCACCACACCAGAACAAATATACAATGAGGAGGAAGTCTTGGTCATCTCTGATCACCTTCCCTCCTTCATTGAGGATAAGGAGGAGCTTTCTTCACCTGGACCGATGGTGGACATCCTGTAGGAGCCTGTATTAGAGGACGAAAATCATGAGGATTGTGGGACAATGGGAGATATCAGTTCTTTCCCCATTCCAATATTTGCAGAGCTTCAAGAGAGTTGCGACAGTGCTCAAATCAGTCTCATTTTATTTAAAAGAGAAGAAGAATTGCAAGAAGATTCCTTTTGGGATATTGTGGAGGGCTTTTGTTCAGATTTGGACATTAGGCCAACCTCTCACAGTGAGCTGATTTTTTAGCAACGTGGGGAACAAATCATGGAGGTTCCTGTTTTGACACCATGTCATGTGCAAGTCCAAGAGCAGATAAGTGAGGACTCTCAAGTTTTAGAGAGTCAAGAGGAAAACTTGTAGGAGATTATTGTTCAAAGTGAACGAGAACACAAATCAGAGATGATAGATGAAGATAAAATTTATGATATCTCTGAATTTTAGAGCTATGAGGTTGAGGTAGAACATGTGAGGGTTGATCATGTTTTTAATGATCACATTTTCTTACATACCATTGACACTTTTTGTTCCAACCTCAATGATGAGTTCATTCCTTTGGGATGGAAGCAATCCGGTCAGCATGATCATATTTTGGTGGAGGAGACGGTTGAACTTGAGCAAGCTAGTAGGGAAGGTTCAAATTTTAGCATATCAAGAGGATGCCCAATCAGATATCTCTCCATGATTGGGGCCAAGCATGAATTTTCTAAGCCACATGCCCAAGCTACAAGTGAAGGACATATCAACATTATATTTGATCAATCTTTTGGGGTATGTATGCTTGTTTGTGAGTTGCAGGACTTCTTGCAACTGGGTTTTGTTTTTCCCTTCATCCTCCGGCTCTATATTTTGTTTCAGAGCCATGAAAATCACCCTTCCTTGTTTAGGGAGGGAAGCTACTTTAATCAATTTGTGAATGATTTTGTTTAGCAATTTCAAGACTGGTTGGTTAGAGTAGGGTAGGTTAGGTTTTCTTTCCTTCAAGTGCCTTAGCACAATATTTTTTCCATTTTAGTTATTTCCCCTTCTGTTGTAATAAGTGCGTGTGCACATGCTATTCTTTCCAGAATGGCAGATTTTGACATTTTTTAGGTTGTAAGGGCAGAAGATTATCCATTTTTCTTATACCTTGACTCTATGCCCAATGAATACTCTTCAAGCTACTGATCTTTGTGCCAAGCAGTCTTACCATCCCCTCTGAGTCACCAAAATGTTGACCTTTTTCTGTCAACCCTCCCCCTGAAGATAATTGATCTGAGAAATCTTTTGTTTTGCATAACCTACGTGTTATGCACACTATGTTGGCAGGGAGAAGTTGAGGTCTTTTCATATATTCGAGCTCCAAGTTCTATTTTTAAGTTGACCAACATGACAGTCAAATCATTTAAGGATCATTGATTGAAGGGTACTAAGTCCATGGCGAAACCAACCCCTTTTCACCCGCTAACAACTTGTGGAGTTCCTTATTATCACTTTGTCGCATCAAACAAGAACACTTCCACTTTTTTTCCTTGTTCCAATCTTACATTTTCGCATGAAAAGCAATGGTGAGAGGGGATGAGGTTGTTAGCGAGGGGTTTCCTTTTGTTATATTGCGCAGTCGGGAAATTTCCACTTCTATTCCCTATTGCAACTATTCCACTTTCATGCCACTACGCAATAAGCGATGTGGCCGAGAGGAAGAGAATGTTATCATTGTTTCATAGTGGCCAGAAACATGGGCCCGAGGGGCCACGTCAGTCATCTACGGCCATCACATCTTCATAAAAGGCCCAATCTAACAGCCATGTTTTAATCCTACATTGGGCCTAATGGACACTTACATGGAGAGATCTTGTGTGTCCATCTTTGCATGAATCTCTTAGATCGACAGTCAGCATTCAATCTTCACTGAACCATTGGAATTTAAACTCTTCTTTGCATGGTCTTTGGATCAGATTTCGTCCAACCATGCACCAAACCCATCAGACGTCATCTCAAACCCATCATGCACCAAGATCTCTTTCTGCAGAGGGTTTTTTCTTCTTCCCAGGTGGGGAAGATATTTTCAGAGTCGGATTCAGCACACTATCAGATCGTCCTTGATCTAATCTTCCTTCCCTCTGATATTTTGTAACCTAACCCTGGTTAGGGTTAGGATTTCTTGATTGTAACCATCTAAGTTATGCCTGAACTATAAAGGCAAATCTGTAACATTTGTACATGATCTTCTTTCTTTTCTTTTGTAGAAAACTTATGTTTCTCTGCACTTGTAGAAATCTACTTTTCCTTTGCATGAATAGAATTCACCTGTTTCACCTTCATTCAGTTCTTTCAACTTGTGTAATATTTTTTTACCTTTTTTGTCTGAATGCATTTTAATTTGTTTCCTAGTATAGGTGAGTGTATTGATCCCTTGTGGATATCATCTATGAAATGGATATGTTCCTTCTACTATTTTGTAAATTCCAACCTTCACTCTACATTTTGGAAGCTAATTAGGATAGAATCTTATGCATGTCTTGGGTGGTCTTATTGATGTTCTGTGCAGTTATAGGTAGAGAGATCAATTTTAGTCTAGGTGCAAACCTCTTTCCCTTCTTTCAAGAAAAACTTCTCTCTCTCTTCCTTTTCCCTACCAGATCATAGATTAGTTTTACCAATGTTGGATCGGTCCAACTCTCTGCATTTGGATTGGAAAGGAAGCCAACCTTCTTCATAGATTCAACAGTGCAAGGTCCCACACTTGGAGGTTCTTTCCATGTTTCACAAGGTTGATGATCAAGTCTAATCATTGCAAGGTGAAAAATTCTGTGATAATAGATACCCTTAATGGAGTTACATGACATATGTGAAATTTATTTGGGTTACTTCAGACTATTAGGGATATTTCTTGGATTGTCACAGGACATTCCAATTAGGCCTCCTATTAGGCCTCACTTACAAAGCAAGTGTCCTTAGGACAACTTGCACACTCCAATCTCCACTTCCAACAATGAAAACATATTGTGAACAAAGGGATTACACAATTTTTTGCACTCCTTCACTTTGTTCTGACCCCAAACTCCAAACTATTCACCATACCCATGCTCCCACGACCTAACACATGGAGATGTTAGGCAATAAGTGCCTCATACATGCTTAAAAAACTAATCCCTACAAAAATGGAAGAAAAACCACTTGGAGAACATCTACGCCTACCATTCCACCAAATTTGGGATTGAGGCCTTGGTGGAATGGAAAGATCTCTACATTTCTTTGCAAAAACCCTTAAAACTAGGGTTTCAGACCAGTTCTTAGAAAAATTATCACATGAGACTCAAAATTTAATAAAATTATAAAAAATTGGTGCCAATGGAAGGGTGATTCACATGAGTACAAAATCCATTAGGTTATAAGTCCTCATTTATCCATAGAAGATAGTAATGATGAAGTTAGCAGCAATGTATTAGGAAATTTGTAGAGAGCAACTCCAGATTTTATTGAATTCTTCCTCCACTTGTTACATCCAATAGCACCAACCTCCCCTTGATCCAAAGAAGGATTTTTATGCATGTCTTGATCATTTCCAGTGGTCCTAACCATAATTTGAGCTTGGTTAGCCATTGGAACTACAACTTGTTAATGTTGCTTGACAACTTGTGAAAGTTATCAAGCAACTTTAACATCTTTTTGACACTTTTTTTCCAAATGTGTGCCCATGCCTCCAAAACCTTTCAAACATGCTAAAAATGACTTCAAAACACAAATTACATCATTTCCACTCTATTTGGATACATTTTGAGTGGTTTGATTATCCTTAACCCATCCAAGACCTTATAGGTCAATGTGACATATATGGCATCAGTGGCCTTTCAAATTGTTTGGAAATGATTGGAAATGACTATAAATGACTACAAAATGGTCCTTAGGACCTTATTACATCTTGACACAACACAAAAACTAGAAAACATAACAAAAGCCTTTCCAAGGCATCAAAGTGACCAAGGTACTCCTGCACCACACAAACCAAGGTTAGATGTGTTAGGGCCTTAGTTTCACCTCAGATCGATTGCCATTGGGAAAAGAGCCACGCTCAAACTTATGGAACCAAGTGGAGTCGGTACCTAGTACCTACACTCCTATACAACATCAACATTAGACAAAATATGTGTGTGTGTGTATATGTATATGTGTGCGTGTGTATGTATGTATGTATGTATGTATGCATGCATGTATATATATATATGTATGTATATATGTATGTATATATATATATGTATATGTGTGTGTATATAAATTATATGTATGTATGTATGTATGTAAGTATGTAAGTATGTATGTATGTATGTATGTATGTATGTATGTATGTATGTATATAAAATCACATCCTTCTCATGATGAGCGATGTGATACCATCCCTTACACTCTTGTAGATAGTAAAACATCATAATCATATATATAGCATAACAAAATGACATAACTGTCATTTGTATCTAATGAGATTATCAGAATTAGGGTTAACACCTGATATAACACCATAAGTAATAAACTTAAACCATATCACCAAGGAAATCTATAATCACATAGTCCATCAAATATTAAACCCTAACATCATCAAGTAGCCCTAAATATAGAATCATCATCATAAATATCATAATGTAACCATTGATATGAAGAAGTGTCTCAAAATATGAAAGAGCAAAGCATGAAAACAAGAAGTATCAAGACATGAAAAGAGTCCACCTGTATCTTTCATAACCATCATAGAGTATGAATCATGGAGGGGCACTACACCACACTCCTTTGTCTAGCAAATTTCTTGCAAAGAGTCTGGATTAGACTCCAACAAGCATTGTGGTTCTAGAAAGATAGAATTCATCCACATTCAACATTCTAGGGATAAGGTCATTCAGAGATTCATTGTCCTACTTTTTTAGGCTTAGATTCCAATCATGAGTTCCATTCATCTTCCTCATCTCAAACATGTGCTTATATCTTTGTATCAAATCTGCAACTACCTATTCATATTTATTTATGTCAATTTTCCATCTCTAGCCCTAGATCTAGCTTTCAATTTGTATACTTTCAATATCCAATTCAATCTACACAAAGGGAGCCATTTGATATCAATCGGCATCCACCCCTTGGAGGTGAATCTATTGATTTCCTCTCCCCTTTAAATGTAATGATTGCATGAAATAGGTTTATTCCTTGTTTACATAGATATACTATTGAATTCCTATTTTACCACCTCACAGATGGTATGGCCATAAGATGTACTCTAGTTTATAATGACTCAAGGCTTAATGTTTAGAGCATAAACTTTTTATAGGAAATGAAGATAGATACCTCCCTTATTCAACAAAATTCAATCTCTATTGGTGGCTTTGATAATGTAGGGAAGCAATCGTTAGGTACAATCACATTGCCTATTAAAGTAGTTCATGTGATCCAACATGCACATATCCATGTCATGCCTGATATTCTCACATACAACCTTCTTCTAGGTAGACCTTAGATTCATGTTATACAAGTGGTCCCTTCTACTCTTCATCAAAATCTCAATTTTATCTACAAGAACAAGACACATACCTTAGATGGTGAAACAAACTTATAGAGTTGTTTGCAAATGGAAATAAGATCTCAGTCCCCTTCAATTTCTTCAATTCATTATCCAATGCAAGCACATGCACCATATCCTACTAAATATACTCCTTCACCTAAAGAGGTACTCTTGGAGGATAAATAGGGTTCATTAGACTTCACACACTCCTTTTTTGGAGAGTAGAAAGTTCTTGAATATAAAATCAAAGCCTCGAAGGGGCCTAGTGTATCATTTGTTCAAGCTTCTTCTAAAACCACTCCAACACGTGTCTTGATATGATTGGGTCTCTTTATACTTCAACCAAATTGAAAATAAGAGTGAGCCCTCTCCTCCTAACTTTTTGACATTCATTAAAACTCCTACACTTCATTTAGAAAAAACATTATAGAGTTGGTTTCAAAATCATTTCTAAACAAGGTTACAATGGACATGGTTTAGGATGTGTGTGACAAAGCATTAAGGGTCATGATAAATATACATCACACTTTTATAAAGAGCATTTAGGTTTCCAACCTCCTCCTTTGTCGACATCTCCTCCTCCATTGTCTAATGCATCTAGATCTTCTCTCAACTTTTCATCTAAACAAGATATTATTTTGTTCAACCTTCTTTGAGCCAAGTTGATTACTCTTCCTTGGACCAAACTAAGAAGAAAACCTAGACAATATCTTGAAAAAAAAAAAAATTGTGTATCGTCAAGTATATGGCCATTCCACAAATGAATGTCGAGATTTGAAGAGTAAAATTCAATAGTTCATTGATTCTAGTATCATTCAAATGACAAGATATGATAAGTGGCACCTTTGTCATGACCTTTCTAAATAACACTTAAGTTCCTATTATGTTTCTTCTCGTTAAATGGCATTGGTAGTTTACCTTTTGAGGGCTCATTGTCATTCATGGTGCTATAATTTCATGTACAATCATACTTGGGTAGCAACATAATAGCCTAATAATTATTGCCTCTACTAGGGGAAAGAGTAGTTTTCATTCATTCCTCCTTCCTAAGGATCCACTTTCCCTTTGTTGATTTGTATCTTTTATAGCATGATATTCTTTCTTGCATAGAGTTGTGTGTCCTTCATGTCATTTCTCTCCTTTCTTTGATGTATGTGTTCCTTGATTAGGAACTCTTCCTTGCTTGAAATCGTATGCCTTATAATGATCTTTCCTTGGTGATTGAAAGTGTACAATCATTCATCAAGAATCCCCTTTCCTAGCAATTGGTAAAGGTGTGTATTCTTAGTCCCCTTTTCCTTTTAGCTAAAGATGTCATATTTATTAAAGATCTCTTTTTATGGAGGTAGATATATTTATGAAAAGATCTCTTCCTCTCGGTCATGTATCCTTGAAAAGGATACCTTTACACTTATGGAAAGATATCTTCTTTACAACTATCTCTTCATTGCTTAAAGAAACATATCCTTTACAAGGATTTTTATTTCTATCTTGGAACACATGTATTTTTGCTAAGGGTATCTCCTTGGTGGTGAAGGTGTGTATCCTTAGTGTGGTTCTCTTTCTACCTTAATATATCAACATGAAGGTATATTGACATCTTAAGGGGGCATATGTGTGGCCTCCTTGTTGTTTGTGCTTGGTGTCATTGTAGCGCCCATTTTACAATCAATTTTTTGAATTGCCTTGCAACTAGAGGATTTTTTTTTAGTAATACTTGTGTGTGCATGCTACAACACCCATTTTGCAGTCATTTTTTTAGATTATTTAGCAAACAGGAATTTTTTATTTGTAATCTTCCTTAGCATGAATCACCTGGCATAACACAACTTACTATCATGTGGAATCAATGATGCAATCATGATCATCCAATATAATGCACCTTGTTGGTCAATGGAAGTCCACTTGCACTGTTGCAAAAACATGCCAAGAATGATATTAAAGGTTGAGACATTTTTTACATTGAAGTCTCTTCACTTAGTTGACTTGGAACCTTTTGTTTTCTTTTGTTTTCTCTCCCAAGGGTTTGTAGTTGATCCTATTGGTTGTTCTCCAATGTAATTGAGAGGATTGGGTTTGATTCCCAATATTCATGTTTAGACTAATGAACCACGTGCCCACTACGTTACACTTTCATATTCTACTCTCAACTTGTTATTTTGTCATCATTTCTCAATAGTTAATATTATTTCATTTTTATTTAAGTGTTATAGCTACTTGGTAAAATTAGATCTTTCAATTTAGAACACCTCTAGGTTTTAAACTTGCACAATATACTCTAAATAGTGGTGGAATAGTTATAAACTTCAACAATTATAGTTAACCTAAGTGTGGAGTCTATTGAGATCACACATAGAGAAATCTATTCTTTCACTTGGTCAAATTTGTATCTCTACAACCTCAAACAAGAGTATCCCTTCGTCATTGACTCCAAAAAAGTATATAGAAGGAAACATCGAAGTTCAAGGATCAAGGATATTAATGAATATATGCTATTAAGTATGTGGGTAAAGGAATGTCTAAAATTGTGACTCTGAAAGGTGACTTAGCATTATTTATCAAAGTGTGAGGTACAAGAAAAAACATACCAATAAGAAAAAATTTGAAACTCCAACAAAGGTAAAGAAAAGATTGAGGTTCAAGAAAAGGTATTTCCCGAATGGAAAACTTTGATATCCTAATAAGGACAATTGGAAAAGGAAGAGCTAGGAGGAAATGCATATAAAGAAGTGTAACTTTAAAACTTTGACATAAGCACAATCCTTAGATATTTAAACACAAAACATCCCACACTTAAAAATTTATGACCTTTCTAACTTGAACACATGATAGGCACATGAGGGATGAGGAAGAATAACACTTTGATAATTTTGACAAATGGAAACTAATACACAAAATTCCTAGATCAATTATAAATGATGGCTAAAATGAAGCCTAAATGTATAAACGAGTTGGTATTCAAGAAAAAATTGACACTATCTAATTGAATCCCGATAGATAGACTTTCTCTACATAGACTTTTAATTGATGCACCAAATTTTTTATAAGTGAGATAAATAAGGATCAAAAAAGAGATCTATATATAGTCTATCTATAGTCCCAAAAGCTAAATCCTTGAGAATCTTTATTCTTGAAGCTTAAACACTACTACAATAAATATTTTTTCTCTAGGAATGGGATCATCTAACCTGGAAGTTATATTAAGTTCCAATCACTGTGTAGCTTTAGGTCCCGTGAGCACAATTCAAATTTTTGTTCGCATCCCCTCCACATGGAGACTTGTCAACATATTCCTTAAGTGTGTCATATATCTCAAAGTTATATTTGATGGAGCATAAAATTAAGGATTATTTTATTTTTAGATGCTCTCCATACTGTGAGATTAGGGGATGATTTTATTACCCTTTTTATAAATTCATTTAACTCTTTTCAAACCTTCATGGCTTACAAAGATCACAATACTAAGCTCTTTTCCTTTAAGAGATGTTCGATTTTCACCATTATTATGCCAAAGTCTTTGCTTTCACAATGCTCTAATTTAAAGTGTTATGCTTTCAATCACCTTTTATCTTCAATGCACCCCATATTCCTTATTTTATATTGTACTACAATAATTCTATGGTCAATTTTGAACTTTCATGAACATTAAAAATCATTATCTTATCTTAAGTGAAAAAGAATCTATTATGTTTGTTTTATGATAGAACTTATTGGAGTTGAGGAAAAATCAACTCTACAGCTCCCAAATATCACCCACATGCAAACCTGTCACGGAAGGAGAGAAGCAAAAAAGCTATGGAGGCTAGAATTCAGAGATCCAGAAAAGAGGAGTCGTATTGATTGTGTAACAAGAATGCAATTCAGTAATTATAGTTGTTATGAAAATATAAATAGAGAATCCTTTTAAAAGGATACTCGAAACCCTAAAGAATTATAAGATTCCTAAGTTTAGCTTAAGCATAGAGTATAATAGACTAATAATTAAATAAATAATTATTAGCTAATAAAAGATTACTCTAACATCCCCCCTTAAGATGAACTTAGGGAGTAGTTAAAAAACAACTAAGGACTAAAAAAGCATGAAAAAAATGCAGGAAAACAACAATGGGTCCCGACAACTAGGCCTGATGAGGTACCCAAGTATAATAAAATCTCTGTAAAGTGGAGAAAAAGGAGAAAACCCTGTGGGAACAAAACTCCTCTCCAAGAAGAGATGAAAGCTCAAGTGAAGGACTAAGAAGCCTCCAAACAAGAGTGTTCCAGAAGATAGGAACAAAAAGAAGAGAATGAAGAACACCACTAAAGCATGAAATAGCTGCAAACACTGTCGAAGAGTAACTGCTAATCTGAAGAACCTCCACTGAAATAGAACATGACCAGGTAGAGAAGACTGTAATTTGCATGAGTGCCCTCAAATGACACTACTCGAATCAAATGACAAACAAAGGCAAACAACTGAACTCGAAGATACAGATGGCATGAAACACCAAAGCTTGAAGAGTTAATCAATTGAACCAACAAAACATTAGAACCAACAAGACAAACCTCCCCATAATGTTGAAAAGGGAGAGGAACAGGTACACTAAAAAGAACGACCAACAAGAACTGCATGATGAAGAACCAGAAACATCGAAGGTGCAAAGAAAGTACATAGTGTCATGGAAGGAACACTCACTTGACACACATCATGAGGCTAATGTTGTGGAAGGAACACTCATGTGACAAAGGTAGATGGCAAACAAAGGCAAACATCAACCCCCCCCCATGGTACTTTATAAGTAGTGCATGTACAATAAGGCACAAGATGTGCAAGATCCCAAGTATACAATGCATGGTGGCACTTTATCTCAATGTGTTTGCATAAATAAAATGCTACAATGATCAGAAGAGATAGAAGACTGGAAATAAGATAGAACAACCAAAGATGAAACATCCTACTCAAAGAAAGAGATCCCAGGACCTGAAACATCCAAGATATTCACCAGAGTGTTGAAAAGCAAAAAACTGAATAAAATATACCTGGAGCAGAATCTGGAAAGAATACTCATATGAATAGAAATTACATAGAACAACTTTCCAACAATATAATTTTTTCAAAAAATGTAGTTCGAATGCTCAAGTTATGTCTCCCAGAGTGCAAAAAAGAACCTTTGGCTTTGACAAGAAAAAAAACCATCAAAAAAACAAAATCAAAAGTTCAAAACTCCAGATCTGGATAGAGCTCAGAAAGAGTTTTTCGACGATATAAGGTTTTGAAAAAGCGCCTCTGTATGACCAAGTTACGGCCAAAAGAAAAAAACCTCTCTATGTGCCTCAAAAAACGTGCCAATAAAAATCATGACCCAGATGCCCTTGTCACCGAAAATAGACAAATTATATATCAAAATTCATGGAATCAGTCTGAATCCAACTGTGAGGTCCTTTTGGTACCAAAAATCAGCTACCCCCAGAAATGGAAAAAAAAAACAACTGCACAAACCCCCGAATACATAGATTTGAAGAACAAGGCCCAAAATCTCTCATGAAGAGAACAGGGTCATGTAGATCTGTAGCTCTGATACCATATTGGAGTTGAGGAAAAATCAACTCTACAGCTCCCAAAGATCACCTGCATGCAAACCTGTCACAGAAGGAGAGAAGCAAAAAAGCTATGGAGGCTAGAATTCAAAGATCCAGAAAAGAGGAGTCATATTGATTATGCAACAAGAATGCAATTCAATAATTACAGTTGTTATGAAAATACAAATAAAGAATCCTTATAAAAGGATACTCGAAATCCTAAAGAATTATAAGATTCCTAAGTTTAGCTTAAGTATAGAGTATAATAGACTAATAATTAAATAAATAATTATTAGCTAATAAAAGATTACTCTAACATAAATTATTAGTTAAGAAAAAATGCATGCTTAAAATATGTAAAATTTCACCTTTGTAAAGAAATTAAAAGTGCTTTACATAAATTATTGTCTAGACTAATTAAATCAATGTATTTGATTAAGTACAAATTAACTTAAATGATAGAGTCGGATCTAATAATTGAAATTATTGGCAATTATGTGTTTAATAAATATTTAAATAAATAAATTGATTGCATGTGTATTTATCTCTTATTTTGATGTAAACATAAATGTGTTAATCATCATGAATCCATTCACCAAGCATCTAATTTTTTTTATCTTTTGATGTTGATCTAAAACTTTGACTTTACAATGTTTGGGGTCACTTTTATATTCATAGAAGTGATTTCCACAAGGGTGGGGTTGATCTTAATACACAAAAGTGAATTTGTAACTTACATACTTAATCTAGATGTTCTATATAAACAAAAACAAATATGCTTTGATTTCTAGTGTCGAGATTCACATAAGGACAAACAATTTTTACAAACTCCTTAGATTGCCTAATGGTGGAGAATGTGTACTTTAGAAAGAGAGGTCACAAGTTTAAATTTCCTACATAGGGTAGGGTAGGTATGTCTCGTCTGTAGCACCAATAAGGTGCCTCTTGCATGGAATACAAGGTAGTCTCATATACCATAAGCCATCCATAGACCCAAAATTGCATAATTAGGTGCCTCTTACATGGAGTACAAGGTAGTCCCACATATTACAAGCAATTTATAGACCTAAAAACAAATCACTTGGAAAGAGATATTAGATTTCCATAGTCCATTATGATTACTACTTTTTTCTAGATTCTATTGTGTATAATTTTGTTTGCATCAATGTTTCAGATCACACTTTGTGATCCATCATCAAAACAAGAGATTTGTGGGAGAAACAGATTGTCTGGTATCAAATGTTGGATATTATAGTTGTTGGAATGTGTTGTTGTCATTGATGTCAACATATTCCTGTGTTGCAGAGAATTGGTTCGTTGCAAAGAGTTGGTTTGGGTGATCTATTGCAAATGTACTAATGTGGATTATTGGGTTTTGAGATGCTTATCTCTAGTTGATTCAGTGTGAGTTTCAGTGTTACGGAAGGTGATTTGATCAAGTTGTGTGATCCGGTGTGATGGATGGTTTTTCTGTTGATTCGATGTTGCAGAGTTGTGATTTCTGGATGGTTTGCTCCAGAATTGATTCCTTATGTGGTGTGAATTTTGGAGAGTGTTTGGGACATTCATGTGTGTCCTCAATTTGAGTGGTTCATGATTTGGAACTTTGTAAGCATATCTTTCTGTTTGTTAGTTGGTGTTCTTAATCTTTGGTGATGTAATAATGATGATTCTTATTATCCGAGTTGTCGCGGTGATTGCAGTGGAATTCATGTTACTTGTTGATGTTCTTTGATTGTGTCCTATGCATTTTGGTGGTCTGCGTTGATCGTGGTGCACGTTATTCAAGATTTTATTGGTTTGGTGGTCTAAGGACCTCCCAGTTGAAGTTGAAGCACCTGTTGATCGAGACCTAGAAGTAGGAAAGGCAAGTTCAATTATAGACCCACCAGCAGCAGGGACAGGGGCGCAGAGTCAAAGGCACAGGCAGCAGCAAAGCAAGGCAGCGGGGGGCCCAAACAAAACCTCCCAACATCACGACATATTCGGTGGTTTAGCATGTTGCGGATGATCTTGTCAAATTATTTGGTGGTGTTGCACATTCAAGGATTTGATTTGGGTCCATGTTATATCCTTGCCAACATTGTATTGGTCTGGTTATGGATTTATGTATCGTGTGGTGTAATTTTGTAATTAGGTCTTATGTGTTGAGTCGACCTCGAGGTCAAGGTTGATGAGTTGTATAAATAGGTGTTGTATTCATGTAAGTGGTAGGTTTGTGAGTGTCTGAGAGTATTGTATGTGTGAACAAGCGAATCTATCATTCAATAGTGTGACAAAGCAAAGAAGTGTTGTTGTGCAGACAGTGTGTTTAACTGGAACTGTAATCAGGCAATAGGAGATGCTATTCATGTAATTCGGATTATTGTCTGATCTTTGTAAGGCAGTGAGCCTTCCCAAGGTTATAGCCCTTTGTTGTTTTGAGCAGTGAACTCTAGGCAGTATGTCTGAATGCATGTGCATTCCCCATTGTAATATTTACACATACTACTGCAAAGTATCATCATATTGTGGGTAGGTTCCCATCGTAGTTTTTCCCTTAACTGAGTTTTCCACGTCAAAAATCTATGTGTTATGTGTGTTGTTAATGCGCTGATTATTTTTGTTATTGTTGTTCATGATCAAATCTAAAGTCAAGATTAATTTGGTTAAGTTTGGTGAAAACTGATTCACCCCCTCTCTCCCTCCCCAATTGCATCAGCAAACCAACTTCACAATTATAACACAAGACTTGGACAACATAGGTGCAATGAACTTAAGACGACATAATTGACAATTCTCTTATGACTGTTGCACTTAGAAATATAATCAAAGTAATAAAGTTAAACATTCAATCCAAGAATCAAGAATGCAAATTTGAACACTACAAAAAAACAAATCGAAATACAAAATATCACAAACGAATTTCACACAAGAATATACCACTCATTATCTCATCACTACATGCAAGACACTCAAATCAAAATAGATACGCCCTAATCAAAGTGGATCCAAGACAAAGTAAAAGAAGGGGCACGGGTATGCAATTTCCCCAGCTTTTACAAAACAAAGGCATTGTTACACGTGCATTATTCCTATTCTATATGTAGAAAGATCTTTTGGGAAGATTTCAGCACAACCAGTACTATAAAATTAACCTGCACGACCAATCGTACAAGCATACGAAAGATCCCCAGCTGTCAAATTATAATTGGCCTTTCCAAAGTATCTGGTATCCCGTGTGCATGAAAAATTAAGGGACTAAATTTGACGCCCAACTGGAAAAAGTGACGGGTCATCATTCAACATCATCCGTCAAATTACCGGAGGACTCGGTTAGAAAGCAAGTTTCAATTGTACCCGTCGTTGAGAAATTTCGGACGGTCTACAAAATTTGACCGGATCAAGATATACGTTTGGGTCATACGGCCGTCAAATTCGGTTTGAAGTTGACGGGTTCTCGAAAAACTTAACCATTCCTTGCTTTTTAAAGTGGAGAAAATCTTTTTCGATTTATTTGCTTGTACGGGTGGAGTGTAAGGAGATAAATAAAAAATTGGGGTTTGCTCGGACAGCACGCCGTTTGAAAGGTTCCGTCCATTAAATAGGGCACTTTTCAGTGACAGTGACGCAAAAATGTCATATCTCAGTCCCGTCGGCAGCACAATTAAGACGAGATGTTTCTTCTGTGGTGTCACACATGATGCGTTTCGCGCTTCTCTCCACGCCAGGGTTTGACTGAGATCAGGTAGTAAAGTTTTATATGAAGATATCTTTGCTTTAATATTATAATGGAAGATGTTTCTAATGGATTGACGTGCGGTAACCGAATCCGGGAAAAAGTAGGTCTGGACAGTGACCATGTCGCTTGACAATGGCGGTTCAAGTTTTACTGGTAATTTAGGTAAGTATCAATTTATCATGGTGTTCAGATTATTGATATTTTTAGAAGAATGTTTTAGATATGTTTTGGATCAGAGTTTATAATTTAGGGGTTTTTTTTCGTAGGGAGGGGTTTTAGGACAATTAATTTGGGATTTTTTATTTTTAAGAATTTGAAAGTAATTACAAGGAGTGGATTCAATTATTGTACAGCTGTGTATTTTGGAAGAAATTTGAATGTAATTTTAAGGTGTAGATTCAATTGTTTTTTATATTAAAAGCAGCCAAAATAAGGGGGCTGACTCGGGAACAAAGAAACAGTTGTGTAGATTCAATTGTTGTACAATTGTGTTTTTAACTCTTATTTATTGTGTTCGGGGCATAACAATTATGTTTTTGACTTTATCTATTTGTGAAGTTAAAAGATTGATAATAGTTATGTTTTTATTGGAGACAGACAAAAAAATACTATTTTCACAAGTCACCTCAAAGAAACAGCTAACAATAATGCAGACACCTTAATGAAACAAGTAAACATATTGACAGAAGGCATGCGATAATAGATAAACAACTCAAAGAAACAACTAAACATGTATAGTGACAGAAGGCACGCATGCAATGATACTGTGTTTTTGAGTTACTCTTTTTTGGATGTTTCAAATAATTCAATGAATATGTAGCTAATATAACTTTATCATTCTTGACCTAAACCTCAAACAATGGATTTGAATTTAACACAAAATTGACTTACCATTTGAAATTTTCAAATATGTAAAATTAACTCTATAACAATAACGATTTCTGCCCTAACAATTTGTCATTACATACATGCACAAAGTCAAATACAATAAATTTTTCATGACTTAATAGTAACCTTTCTTTTATTTACATTGTATCTTTCTCAAAAATTCCTTTCATTTGAATATTTTTAAAGCATAATCTAATCTAACATTTAAGAGTTAAATTTTGATAGATAAAATTTAAGATAAATAGTTATTACTTTTTGATATGTATGAAATATAAAATTACTATTAACTATTATTGAATTTAATAATATTTAAGAACACTTTAATCTCGTACACTACAAACTTAACATACCTTTAGTCTCGTACACTACAAACTTAACATACCTACACACCAAACCCGAACATAATAATCTATAAAATAAAATTAAACATCTCTATGCTTTCATTTCTCTTTCATGAATAAACTTCCCAATAACTGTCCTCCATAGACCTAAAGATGCCTTCTTTCTATTAATTATGAGTTTCTGCTTTTGACATTCTTTATAAACCTTTAAAATGGACCTCTTTCTGTTATTAATGATTTTCTATTTTAATACTTCTACTCTTCGATCTGGTGGTATACTTTAAATTATCTTGCTCACCATCCTTAAGCTTACAAGGACCCCTCCAACCCCCACCATTTTATTCACCTCCCCTTTTTTTATTAGATTGGCCCAAGTCGCACCAGGTCACAATTACCATTTTTAACTTTATTGTGTCTTCACAAGCTGCTTCAAAATCTCGAGTCCAGTCGATTTTAGAGAGTACTTGTTTGTCTTTAATGGGTCATTGGGTAGTAAGGTGAGCTGCCCGGGAGTTGGACCCATCAATAAGCCTAGAGAGATCCATGGTGAGTCACATCCAAAATGCTCGATGATGTGCTTAACATTGGGTGAGTGGTTCCACCCCATGTCACCGACAGGCCTGTGATTATTGAAAATATATCAGTCATTTAATAAGATTTTAAATATATCCATGCTATCCAATCTGTCATAAATTGTTATATTGTTGGATGCGGGGATTAAGATAAGAAATGCACATCGGTTAACACCGTCGGTTGAACATGCCCTGTAACCAAAGTTGATGAATCTCCAATAGCAAAGAGGATCAAGGCTAAATAAAATAATAACCAACCACAGACAGAATTATAGAAACAAGGAGGAAGGATACTTCGATGTCTCCCCTTGAGTTTCATGTTATTTAATGCATCACATGGGGACCAGATCTGCATTGTTGTTATTTGACAGTCTGGTGTTCTTCACCAACAAATGGCATTATTGGGAGGGCCACCCCATTCAATGTTTGATTAAAAAATGCCATACATACCCACTTCGGAGGTAGTTTAATAGGAGCTTGTGGCCAATTAGTGCAGGCTATTGTGTTGTAGGGCTTATCCGTTTATTGTTAAAAGGCTTATAGAGAGTAATTTATACACCGTTCATTTCATAGGCTCCAAGACAAAAATAAATAAATAGTTTTGGTAAAAAGGACTAACATATTAGGAGATTTTAAAAGTTCATTCTACTATTTCGAAAACTAGGTGTTTGCACATGAAATCCAGCTCTGGCAAAAAGATATAGGCCCACATTGCCTTGAAAGCCTACAGCCAATTTGCAATAAAATCCATGTGTGATAACACCAACACAACTAAGAGAAAACAACAAAAACTTTAATTCTGCCTAGCAATATTTACCCTCCCTTCATTTCTATTTTTTTTATTGAGGTCCTCAGGTCCTCATTCAATCATAGAATGAAGAGCACAGCCAATTCATCACAAAAATATTTTTCCCATTCCCAAAAACTTGTGGCAGCAAACATCAACCACGTAAAACACCAGGTTTAAGAATAGCTTTTACTATTTTCTATCACACAACTGATTCATCAACATCCAATTCAATCCGATGCCTAGCAGAGTAAACATTCAAAAGAAACAACCTGTAAAATTATTTTGAAACGTCTTTATTTCCTTTATCCATGAAGGCCAGCTAAATCATGAACAAGAACCGGCTAACCCACCATGCTGATCTAAAACATTTTGTGGCACCAGTCATAAGAGTGAAACCCTAAGAAGAGTAGGGAAGCATAAAAATCAACAATAAAGTTTACTACTAAAAAGAGTATGAGATAGATATTTAAATCATTGATTAATCATCATTGTCATAAAGTTAAATCATTGGTTAGTTATCATTGTTATAAAAATACAGATCTCAGGTCCTCCTGTAACTGAATCAGCCAGATTACAGGGGAGAATTTGAAACATGTCATCAGCATTCACACAGTTTTCAATTGTAAGGATATAGTATATAGCTAAAACCCCCAATTGTTATTATCATTTATAATTCCCTTTCTAAAAACTTGATTCAGATTCGAACTTTGCAATCTTTCCTAACAGGAAATTCAAATAGATTTTCAAGGCACTTTCATCGTTACTGAAATTTATTGGAATAATATTCCTCCAGTATTCTATTTGTAAGCAACACTAGAAGCCAATTATTCATGCTACAAGGCATGAACTAAACAACACAGACTGTCTTCTCAACCAAGCAGACAAATGAATGATAAGTCAGATGCTTTCACATAAATCTCTCAAGCCTACATGCTATCACCCCCTGCACACTTGCTAGCTACATCATTCTCAAAAATCAGTATTTTCATCAAAGATAATTTTAATGTTGCAAAAGGAAAAATAGTAGACTCTAAATCACCAGCAGCATGAGCCCTTTCAGAAGATTGGCATCAGTTATACTACATAAATCCATTACAACCTTTACATGCAATACCACACATATAACGACACACTTCACACTGCATACAGATACATATAGAGTTCTATCAAACTGATAGCTCAGTCAAATAAACTAGTAGGTCTTTAACGTTCAGCCAAGCCTAGAAGGCAATGTAGCAGTAAGTTCCACAAAACGTGACTGATGTCGTTCAGTGGATGAACATAAAATTCATCTCAACAAACCACATATAATAATTAAGCAGTCAAGTTCAGAACTGCAAAGAGTTTTTGAGAGTTACTACATCTCTCTCTCATAACATGTTGAAAATGATGATACACTTCAATCCTACACCAGATATCAAAATAGAAATAGCTCCTTCAATGGTGAACTGGAATTCCCATAATCTCCACCTTCAATGAAACCATTCCTCTCCCTGAAGGAACTAGAATGATACACTGGAGATGTGCAGATGCAGAATCTGCCCTACAGAATTGTCTTATCAAACAAAGCATTTCACTTCCTACCTAAACAAGAAAATAGACACACTGCCCTAATTTTATAACCTCCCTGATAACTTCAATTTCGAACTAAACATGACCTGCTTCTTGATCTGTGCATTCCATGTCACAATATCCATGTCTTCCGTTCAGTTTCACAAAAGGTAGCTTTCAATGGTACAACTTCCCAAGCCACTCTAGCTGACAGTGACCATTTGGGTGGGCAAACCTTAATGCCCAATATATATATAAGTCTCAGATATTCAAACATATGCATAGCATATTTCCTATAGCATCCCCAATCTCCAATCTCAACCCAAGTCATCCCCCACAACAACCAGATAGCAGGTCATGCACAAGATCTAGTTCCTGTTTTTGCATTTCTCCATGGCCCTAGGAGCTGCATGCAACATGAAAGTAATTTTTAAGCTAAAACTTCCACAGGTAAATAAACTACATGAATGCTAAACAGCTAAAAAAAGATTCAGAACAGCATAGGTAAATATTAGTCTTGCTACTGACGATAAAAGAATAATTCTAGTACCTAGGCCAATTGCTTCTGATCCCTTCATGATGCGTAACCTTTTGCAAGAATCGATAAACATCCTGCAGTAAACAGCCAAGTCAGCAAAATGTTATATAAGCTATCCGTGACTCCTGAACCACAGAGATGAAAGAACGCAATTTTTTAACCAATACTCAGAATGAACGAATCTTTGGTCCTTCTCTAAAGATAAGACATGTTGTGTAACATGAAATGGGTGAATAATTTTTCTCCTTAGATTTCGTGTTTAGCACAACGGAATAATATCTATTCCACTGAGATTGTTGATGATGGAAATTGGGGAAATAATTGAACTTCGGAGAAATAAACATTTGATGAAGAACTCCAACTATACTTACTCCCATGGGACATCTCCGCAGAGCATCCAATCTCCATCTTTGTCCTCGTATGTAAGCACATATTCTGAACCATGAAGAAGATCCATCAACTTGCTCTCACTTAAACCATCCCTGCCTGGTACTCCATGAGATCCACACTGACCTGAAAATCATGATATAGACCATATTTAATTAAGACCCGAAAGTTATCATATTTACTATGGAATGCAAAATATTAAAATCAATATGAGGAGAAACCCACCAATAGTGAAGCAACTGAACATCTTCTCCAATGCAGTGGACAACTCAAGGTAACAACTGTACAGTTTCAAATCTACTTTCCTCAGATAAGGAGCCCCATCCATGCTAACCTTAACATACAAAACACTTGATCCAGCCTTTCCTTCACTTTCATCAGTGGTCTTCGGATTAGCAGCCAGAGTATTCTTCCTGAAAGATCGAATTGGTGGCCAACCTACAACTTGAGCCCTGCCAAATAAAACCAATCCCAGTTCTTACAACAGCTCCCCGAAAAATCCAATTTTAGTCCACCAAAATTGGTCCCACGGCCCTCAAACCAACACACAATTTTGTTAGAAAGAAATTGGAACTGACTATTGGGTATGTCGGCCTTTAGTATAGAAAACTAGCCACACAAATTTGCTTGATAAGTAAGGGAATGGATAATTATGCTAGTCTTTGGCTACGCAGGGAACTAAAATGCAATAAGAACGCCAGAATTAAGCTACATGATAACACAGTTCCGGATATGTGAACAAGCGGATAAAATTCCCATACATAAACGTATATAGCCAATTGTGGCTCAAGTTAGTTCCCCAAATGATTATTAACATATTACTTACTTGGCAGCAGGAGCCATTCCTGGGTCATTTGCAGAAGACATCTGATTCTTATTCGATCCATGCTGAGGTTCAGTACGAGGCCTCTCTTGAGGCATCTTTGGCTGTGCTACATCTTTAACACCAATTGAAGCAGCCCCATCCTTGACAGATTTTCCATTAATGTTAGCTCCGGCAGGAGGCCTGGAAGACACGAATGGGCTCCCTGAGTGATCCAGGCCCCCTGTATGCCATGATGTGGGGCCTTTAGGAGTTCCAGGAGTAGAAACCATTTGTGGCAAAAACTTTCCCTGTGGATTTGCCTTTGGTAGTTCAACCTCAGATCCAGGCACAACTCCTCCTCCAACCGCTGAGGGGAACATCCACTTGCCCTCCACTGCGAACCCGCCATTGTTTCTAGCATCAGAAAAACAGTTCCTAGGCTCCATTGCTTCTGAGAAACCTCTCTTGGCACCAGTAACAATATTTTTCGTTGTAGGACTTATCATGTTCCTCGTTGCTCCAGAGGACTGCATACTGTACTTGTCCTGGCCATTCTTCTCTTCTGGGTTACCCTCCTTTGTAGAATGCTGCTGCTTCTCAATGGGGAACAGTTTCTTCTCCTCCACAGCTTCAGTCCTCATTTGCAGAGACCCCAACAGAGAAAGCTCAGTGGAAGAGTCCCTGGGAGGGGAGAGGGAACCAGGGAGACCTAGTCTCAACTCGGTTTCCTTGAGGTTCAGATTGTTCTCTTCCCCATCTTGGCAAGACACTACGGAGCTCTCCATGGACGATGAAACCTCTGACAGTCCAATATAATCGTGCTCTTTCAGTCCCCCAGAGGAGCTATCTTGACTATTTGTATCTGATTCAGTAGTTGAAGCTGATGGAGAGACCTTACCTAGGCCCTCCTCTATATGGACACCAGCAGAAGACATGAAAATGTTCTCAACGCCCCTCTTTTTATCTCTTATCTCTTTACAAGGTCAGAATATCAGCTACTGAACTGATACCAATCTGATCAATATAAGCGTGAGAATGAGAATCTCTTTGGTACTGTTGCTGTATAGACTTTCCTCTAAGAGTTTTATCCTCAAATCTTCCTTATCAAACCAACAAGAAAATAACAACCATTTTTAGAAAAAAATATTGATAATTATCTCATGAAACAAGATGAAAAAGGATTACCAAATCAACTCTGCTTAGTTCCTCCTGCAAACAACACAGACCATAGAAAAGAAAGTACAATAAACAGGCCTCAAGCCCTACTTTTTAAAAAGCTTCCGCAGAAGTTCAAGTTATAAAAACCAGGCTTAGAAAACAATTAGATAAGTGGGCATGGAAGCTTACAATCAAACAAGTCCTAATAATTCATACAACTGTATCAAAACCAACTGCAAGCTCATAATTCAAACAAACGCATGGGTACCCAATACCAAAATAATGGGCAATTATGGTTACAGAATCGGAAAATTCTTCACACCACCAGGCCTACTACCAAGCAGCTCGGCAATGCTACATATACCATTTTCAACTAAACAAAAAGACAGAAAAACTCAAACTCCTTATATAAACAGGCCAAGAAATACAACCCACTTTCCCACACACTGCGTGACAAATCTCCCCATTATCCACTCATGATAATTAGCGGCAAGAAAAAGCCAGAAATACAGCCCCAACAATCATAACACAAACAAAAAAACCAACAATGTGCAAAAACTCATTAATACATTGACATGATTCATACCTTACAAATCCCTCCTTGTGCCAAACTTCTTCACCAAACAAAACAGGCCTTCACTCGCTCCCCTATCCTTGATGCCCAACAAAATTATATGAACAAATGAGAAGGTTGCAATGGACTTAGACCTTCTAGTGTTTCTTCTGCTGTATCACCACCAACCAACTGTATCAGTAATATTATTACTAGGGGCCCTCCATCTCCCAACACAAAAATACACTTCTTTGTTTTCCCTACTCTACTTTCTCACCTCCTCATAAAAATCCCAATTTCCGTTAATAGACAGATATACACAATTCTGAGCGAACTGGACATACGTAGACACTGCTGCAATTTCTAAAAGGCTTTCTTTCATTCGTTGTCTAATAATTCTTGTGCCAAGCCATCGGACGGTGCGTGTTGACCGTGTATTTTTGACGGTGTCGATTGGATCAGGGATTTTTCTATTATTTAACGCTTTCGATGAATATTAAATTAGTTTAGAGGGGGTGAAAAATAGGGAGACAAAAAGGGACAAGCTGGTCCCTTTAGGGAACATCATGAGTTGGGGTGCCGGATGGTGACGGTGACACCTAACCGACCGCCGGGCCGCCCGGCGGTAGCCCCCTTTGCCGGGAAAGCTACCGGATTATCTGCAAGAAATCCCTCTCTTTGTTCCTTCACTCTGTATCTTTCCTAAAACATTTTCCTTGTACTTTTAACCCTTTTTCTTTTACAATTTTATGCACAAATATTATTGGCGATGACCAATGACCACGCTCACCATATTTCTCTAGTGTAAATGGTTGGACCGGGTCAAGTCATCAACTATTCTTAATGCTTGTTTTGCTTATCTCTGCATTATTTTGTCTAGAGATGTGGCAAGTGGGTGACCTCTTTTATTAGCAGCTGCATTATTTGGGGCTAACCGCTCACATGGGTTTCCATGTATTTAATCACATGCTACGAAGGTCATGCGAAACTAGTATAGCCCAGGTCAAAGTTATCAAACATCACATATAATTACAAAATTGGGGGCAATGCAAAGTTTAAGTGGTTTTTCTTAGTGTGTTTTATTTTTTTCTATTATTATGATAAATATGTTGAACCTTCACATCCATCTATATCTTCTCTAAAGTTAGTTGTTAGGAATGGGCTAGATCATTTGAGGTTGTATTGTATTCATTTATTTGGTTGTAGAACTTTATGTAAGTATGGTTGCAATTATAGTTGAAGGTGTCAGTGATGTGTTGAAGGGAGTGATGTGTTGAAGGGAAGTTGAGAATGTATTGACATATGAAAGACAAAGCATGGAGGAATTTTGAAATGATATGACTATAATTGAATATATAAATGATATTCTTAAAGTTATGATGTATTGGCTTATGAAAGATAAAGAGGTTCTGAAATAACTGTAGAAATTCATATAAGTTAGTTGGCAATTATAGCATAAGGTATTAATGATGTGTTGAAGGGAAGTTGAAATGTATCGACATATGAAGGGCAAAGTATGGACAAAATTTTAAATGATATGACTATAATTGACCATATAAATGATACGCTTAAAGTAAGCTATGAATGATTCTATAATTGAAGGACAAAGTATAAAATGGCTTTTAGATGACATGCTAATTATATCAAATTTGGCTTTAAATATACGTTTTTTTTAAGTCTTAATAAAGGTAGATGAATCTAAAAGTATGATAATATCTACTATTTAATAAAAATGATATAATTATAATTAAAGTTAATGCTCTAGAATGAAGACAATGGTGATTAAAGTTAATGCTCTAGAATAAAGACAATGGTATTCTTAAATATCTTTTTCCCCTCTAGCATGTATTATCATAAAAAAAAGCATATTTAACAAGCATTTTGGAACGATATCTTAATATAGAACAAAAAACCAACTCCTTGCATCTTAGAAAATAAACCCAATTTGAGGGCTAAGTATAACAATCTACACCACATGTTTGAAAGACAAAAAAAAAGTTATATAGGATTGAAATGAAACCTTGCCCATGATTCTTGCAATAATTAGAAACAAATAAATCCCCGCAAGAATATTAAATAGGAGTGAAACAATACATGTTGTTTCCCATTTGCGAGTAGTTAATTTCTACAATATAATTTATCTCATTTAAGTAGTAGATTTCTAATATCTAATATCTTATATTATGTGGATTGGAGAGAAAAATGTTTCAAATCATGTATAGTTAAGAGAAGAATTGGTTGAGATGCTATGTTAGGTAAATCATTCTTTTTTCAATTAAATTAATTCCAAATAATAAATTATTTATATCTTGCTCTAGTTTTTTATACTTATGTGGATGTGAAAATATTAGTGTCTATCCACATCGTATAAACTAGACCAATCACATCACATCAAAAAATCATGTAAACAAAATTTAATGTAAAAGGTATTATCTTATATGGAACATATCCAATTGTTTGATTCATCGTAATTTTAAACCTTGATATTCAAAGGTATAATTTAATAGCGGCAATACAATGTGACTCTTAGAAAAAAACAAACCATAATAACTTTCAAAAAATACAAAGTTATAATGACCACACAAAAGGCCAATTCATTTGTACATGTATATTTTAGATGGAATAAGAGTAGAGATATGGAAACTAAAATTAATGAATATGAACTTGAGCATTAAGGCGTGTTATCATGTTTGTCCCACATATTATCATCAATATAAAAATTACATGGTCTCAATGGCATTATCCCTATCAAAGTTACACACTTCATCACCTAATCAAAAGCGCTTACAACAAGCAATCTAAATGCACGTGAAGATCCACACTAATGGCTTCAACTATTTGTGCTAACACC
Source organism: Cryptomeria japonica (assembly GCF_030272615.1). Lineage (NCBI taxonomy): Eukaryota > Viridiplantae > Streptophyta > Pinopsida > Cupressales > Cupressaceae > Cryptomeria > Cryptomeria japonica. Next base: position 140,822,408 of record NC_081410.1, read on the forward strand.
AATTCTTCTAGTAAAATCCTTGCTTTGTCACAGTAATTTCTTAATTCATTGAGGAATCTCTAAAAAATACATAAAATATCATATAAAAATATATTTAAGAAGCATTGCTAAATGAAAATTTTGGGACTCAATCTTGTAGTGTCAAATTTTACTTCAATATCATCCTCTTTGTGTGTGTGATCCTTCTTTACCCAACATTTATAATTGATTTGAGAAATTTTCTAAGTGGTCCTCTAATGTAATATTTTGTCTACGGGTGTTTGTTCAACATTTCTATATCTTAAAACCCTTGGTAATCTACTTGGGGGTTGTTAAATTTGTCTATGATTTGTTTTATACCTTTATCTAGATCTCAAACCTTCACAAGACTTATGCACTCCTACATTAGGTCTCGGGTTCTAAGTTCCCCTAGAACAGTGTTCCTCACTTTATTCTTCTCCTTATCTCCATTAGGTCAATGAATGAACTTGGACCTTCACACCCAATCAGTTGGTGCCATGTTCACTTGGTGACTCATCCCCTACATCCTCTCCTCTCCAAGTGCCTTCCCCATCCCTTGTGGTATTTGATTTCTCTTATTATTAGTTCATGTCATTCCTTGAGCCCCAATTTGATCCAAAGGGGGTGATTTTCTCTAAGTTTTGGTTTTTATTTGTAGGTTCAAAAATATCTTGAACCTTTAACAAAGTTCATAGTTATCCAAAATATTTGACCTAGGGCATGAACAAAGGAGATAGATTGAGAATTTGCTAACAAAAATAAAGTATCAGTGAATTCAATGATTCTTAAACTCACTCATGTGGTTAATAAAGTGCCAAAATCATTAAATATAGTTCAAAAGCAAATGAACACAAAGAAAGCTTGTTAGGGAGTCCATAGGTTGCTAAACTCCCCAATCCTCTAACAAAGCTCATTAGGAATTCAAAGTTCAAATAAATGTTGTGATGGTTTATGGTCAAAAAGTTCCAAGGTTCTTAACTCTCCTACCCCACTAAACATGGTTCAAGACATGCCCCTATCTTCACTCTCCTTATGCTCCTTTTCCTTATTGGGTGTAAGCCCCCAAGTGGAATCAAGATCATGGAACCTAGTTCTAATAACCTCGTTCCTCTTAACACTCAAATCCATATTGTGTGATTCCTCCCACATTTCCCCTTATTCCCATTCTTAAATCCTCCTCTAGCTTCAATCCCCACATCATGATCTTTCTTATTCTAGGTCCATTCTTAACCCTAATCATAAGTTTCTAGTTGGTGTCTTTTTCCCCTTCCCTCAAACCCCAAATCCTCAAAGGAACGCTTCACCTTGGACCTCTCCTTAACTCCCATGTGTTGATTTTTCCCTAGCACCAAACTCTCCTTACTAGTTCCAAGTCCCATTTCCCTCCCTACTCTCAACTCACTAGGTGCTTACCGGAAGCATTAGCAATTTAAAATTTTAATACCAAAACCCAAAACAATAATACCGGAATAGTAGTTAATCCAATTAAGCATAAACAATAATCACAAAATAAAATCCATCCACACAACACCAATATTTGTACGTGGAAAACCCGGTAAAGGGAAGAACCACAGTGGGAAGCCTACCCACAGTTAGATAATACTTTTGTTGTAAGTATGTGAATTACAATGAAGGGGTCTGCACTTGCAGCCAATAGCCTAGAGCACACTGCTCATCACAAAAGGAGTCTCACTGACTACATATAAATCTAGACTACAATTCAAAGAAGTGTTGAACTGCAAAAGATAGCATCTCCTATGCCAAAGTACAGTTCTGGTTAAGCTCAATACCGAAGGACTAAATCCTCTTCCATAAACCCAATTCGATCTCCAATGATCGACCAAATCTTCTTCCTGAATGATATTACATTATTCGCACATTACATTCCTTGACCATGACCTCTTACATTAACCATGATGATCTACAATGAGATCTTACATCTTATTTATACAAACCCTTGACCATAAACAATCAGGTCGGCCACCAGACAATAAATCAATTACATAATTACAAACCATGTCAGCTTAAGACCAAAACAAATAATATCCAACACATAAGACATCCCAGAAATACAACAATAGGTCCTATCCACACGTTACATTAAAGTTGATCCATAACCTAGATCAACCAGGACCAAGTATAGGTCCACACGCTTCAGCAATGATCTCCAATCCGCCAAGTCTCAAACATGATCACCAACAACATCCTAAAACTCCATCAGAAGATGCACCAACACCACTTATGCAATCCATCAAAGATCTCCACCAAAAGATTTGTCAATGAAACCCTTGTTGGAACCAGAAACCAATCTTCTAAGCAAGCAGGATAGCATCCAATCACCAGACCGAAACCAACTGACCAAATATGAGTATAAGTATAATGAACAAGCCAATTCCATCACAAGATTATACTGGAGTCAACCGGATCATGTCAGATCCAAGTTATCCAGAAACCACTCAACCTGTTGGCATTTTTGTTGTTTATGTTGTGATTGTCATTGATGGACACACACACTTGTATTGAGATCCCCTTTATATGTATGAGCTCATGCTCAACTAGTATTTGTTCCAATCGGTATGTTGTATACTAGTCTCTAGACTAGTGATTTTGCATAATGTGTTTCCCGGTCTGAAGCGGCATGTCGACCCCAAGCGGTACAAGGGAGCAAAGCGGCACAACACATTCTTACCAGTCTTCATTTTTGTCAAACCGGCAACCGGTATTTTGTATGAACCGGTAATACTCTGTGATGAGTAACCAACTGGCATTTTGTGATGAGTTACTAATCCACTGATTGTTTGACGATGCCGACACATTGACGGTGCTTTTTGTGTCGTGTTATTGAGTATGTCTAGATTCATTGAACCTAGGAAATTGTAATGTAATCCTATTGGACCGACATGAAATCAAATTCCTTTAAAAGGACATCATGTCTAGGGTTTTAATTTGTTGCTGAAAGGGTTAATGTTGAGCTAGGGTTTGAGGTGGAAGTTGAGTTGTTGTGAGAATGATCTTATCTGAGAAGATCAAGTTGTAACTGTGAGAGAGAGAGAGAGAGAGAAGACTGAAGTAATGTTGGAATGCATTAGCTGTGAGCAATACTGGATCTAACCAAGCAGTTTGTGCTATTAGATAGATCAAACACTTGTTGATTACTCACATCTTTGACAAGTCTATAGCCCTTAACTGGGTAGGCTTCAAAGCCTTTGTAAAATCCTCTAACAAGGTGGTTCACACATGTGAATCTAAAATCCTCTAACAAGGTAGTCTTTAATCAGACTTATCTCCTAACAGAGATTGAGATTCCTAACAGGATCTGTTCTGGTGAAGAACATTGTAAGACCTTAACCGATCTGACCTTAACCGGTCTGGTTTCTATTCTGCAGATAGTGACTTGTGAGTTCCATCTCACCGTGGTTTTTCCCAGTTGGGTTTCCACGTCAAATATCTTGTGTTATGGTTGTATTGCTTTTGTGGGTGAATGCTTTATTCGCATTTTGGTTTGCATGTGTGGTAACCAGTTTGACTATCAGACTGCTTTACCAGTTTATCTTTAGACTATGTAAGTGTTTTAGTGCAGTAGTTTTTGGCATACTAATTCAGCCCCCCCCTCTTAGTATTCATCAATTGGTATCAGAGCCTACCTTTCTATAAGTTTAACCACTTGGAAAGAGATATGGGGGAATACACCTTGAGGGAACTTACTCAATGACTCACTAAGTCTGAGCAAGCCTATGATGATCTTATGGTCAAATACAAGGCATCTCAAGCAAAAAGGAGAGAACATGCAGAGAGGTTGATGGAACTATCTAAAAGTAGTTCTGAAGATGAAGCTAACATGGAAGCCATGATTGTTAAAGTGAATAAGCTGAATGATTCAAACTCCAATCTGAGAAAGGAGTTGGAAGGACTAACTATTCGGTTTAGTCAAGAGCTTGAGAACCGGAGAAAAGTTGAAGATTTGGTAAAGGATAGAGATCATGAGATCTCTAAGTTGAAACATGAGATTAGTGCACTAACTGCTCGCCTTCATGAGAGGAGAATGGAAAAAGAAGACATGCAAGGAGAACTGAACATTGCCATCTCAGAAAATGCAAGTCGAATGGAGACAAACACTGCTATTTCCAAAGAACTCTTTGAGTCAAAGGAAAAACTTGCTTAGTTTGGCAAAAGTACTGTCAAGCTAGAGAAAAAGCTTGAGTCATCTAGACCGGCAAAGAATACCAATGGTCTTGGTTTTTCTGGACATGAGGAAGGAGAATCCTTAGGAACAAATGCTGAAGCATCAAAGAAGCAACTGGCACTCAAAGGAAAAGGTAAGCAAAAATTCAAACCTGTTTGCTTTAACTGTCTTAAAGAAGGACACACTACCAATGTATGTAGGAGCAAACCCTACAATAATTTTCCTTATTTTATCAACAATGTACCTAGATCCAATAAGTTCAATGATCATTGTTATGCATGCAACAAGTTTGGGCATAGAGCATTTGAATGCAGGTCTGTAATGGATAACACTGGAAGATATCCTTAGAGGACCCAAGGAACTGGTCCTGAACCTTTTATGAACCAGAACCACAACCGGTTTAATGTCTTCAATCATCAATCAAGAAGCGGTGGCCATCAAGCGGCAACCAGATGGAGAGAAAGTTATATGATCTGTCATGGTCATGGTCACACTGCTGCAACATGCAGAAGGAAGAATGGAAACATGTACAATGGACCTTGGAGAGCACCTGGACTTGTTTGCTATCACTGCAACAAACCAGGTCACATTGCAAGATTCTGCAGAAGCAAAAAAAGTATATCTGATGATATACCGGTCACTCAGGAAGGAGAAATAGATGTTGAAAAAGTTCAAGGAGACATGAAGAAAACATGGAAGAAGAAACCAATATTGTCGGAAGAAGAACCGATTTCTGCACCTAGTGTGGAAATATCGGAACCGACAAACTAAACCTCAAAGGCTTAGGGGGAGCAAACGGCAAAATGCTTTCGAACCCCCAGTTGACACCGGTAAAAGTCCTTAACCGGTATGCGATACCTGTTGCTTGGCAGAAGACCGGAAATGGTAAAAAGACAAATTAGGGTTTACACCCTAATAGAGGAGCATTAATGATGGTAGGTGAGAGACATGTATAAATGCATTCTTCAAATCATTTCTCACTATCTGTTTTCGAGCGAAGAAAAGTTTCAAGTGCAGAGTGAAGAAAAGGCGATTTGAGCTTAGATTTCAAGAAATTGGATAACCTTGAAAGAGATTCAAATCTAGTTTGCAAGCGGTAGTGGAGAACTCAAAGCGGTGATTTGGCATCCAACGGAGAGTGAAGTGAAGTAGAATCAGGAAGCCCTAAATTCACATTTGAAAGGTATTTTTCGTGTTCTTGAAATACTCTTCAATAGCTTCCGCATCTCATACCAGTTCAAGTACATCCATTGAGTCAGAAAGTTTCATTCAGAGGAAGTCCAAGTATAATGCGTTATCACAAGTTCCAGCTGGAGTCATAGTCGAAGAAGGAATTTCCGATTATATTGATTGCAAAATAGAAGACCTAGGGTCTTTAGCCATTCATACTTAGTTAGGTCTATTTTGCGGAAAGGACAAAAGGATCAAACCGAAATTTAGTGTCATAGAGAAGAAGAAATTACACAATGCAGTATATTTCCTAGAAGACTTCACAGAGGATCACATCAGGATCATCTTGAGCAGAGTCCATGGTGACAAGATGTACCTGGAGAGGATGCATGATATCACGCCTCAGACAATTCATGCAGTCACCGATTTCTGCAACACAGGGGAAGTGCCAGCCCTGAGAAAAGTGAGCAAAACGGAAATGACCAAGCTTGCCGGTTCAACAAGTGATTCACGGGGTATGACAATCAATCCTATCAAGGATGATCTGGTGAAATACGCCTGCATGGTGATAAGCTACAGAACATTCTCAGCCAGCAGGATTAATTCTGTATCTGTTGCAGCGGTAAATGCCGCGTACCGTATGATAAAAGAGGATGCATCTTTTGACTTATGCACCGACATGCAGAGGCAACTCCTGCTAAATCTTAAGGCAATCAAGCAGGACAACTCACTGAGGTTTAAGTTTGGACAACTACTGGTAGGGTTGTTCTTTTATTTCCAAGGCTACTTTCTGGGTGTAGGAGATGTCTAGTGGTCACCTGACCAACCGGTAACCAAGCAGATAAAGGAAAGCATGCAAGCCATTGGAACCAGCTACCCTGAGGTACTGAACAAATATTTTGATGAGTTCAGAAGAAAGATGAGTCACAGGGTAAGAATCTCAGGTGACATAGTGAAGAAATACGAAGATGACATCTGTTTCATTATTCAGGTGGACAAATGTCTAATGGAGGCTGTTGAGCCTAGAATGGAGGAAGTGGAGCCTATGGGCTATGAGGTCATGTTTGACATGCTAGAAGGGTATCCTTCAACCCTTATTGCCTCGCCTCTTGATCCAAAGGCTAAGAGGACTGAAACCTACTTGGAGAGGATTGCACCAGTTGAAGAACCATCAATGAAGAAGGGAAAAGAACCGGCAGCTAGAAAGCTAAGGCAGTGCCTGCAGCATCAGCACCGGCTACCACTACAACTCCAAGAGTGACCAAGCGGTCACCGGTAAAGAAGAAACCGGAGGTAACACCGGCAAAAGTCTTCGAAAGAAAGAGGAAGACTAAGGCAAATGAACCGGACTCCGAAGAAATCGAGTCTGATGAACAACCAAAGAAGGCTAGACAGACAAAGAAGATGAAAAAGAATGAACCGGCAACATTCACACTGGTAAATATAGATATCTCCTCTTACAAACCTTTGACACATTGTCAAAGAACAGTAAAAAATATTAGGAGAAAGTTACTTCATGATTTAATATATTATTATGATGAATTCAATAGTGAGGAAAAAGATGAAGTACTATAGGAAATCATTCTTTATTTATGTAAAAATGACCGGTCACCATCAGAGATTAAATCTCAGACACCGGATTCATTATTTAAAGAATTGGATAATAAATGGTGCATTGCCATTGAAAAGGAACAAGAGATTAGGGAGAAATTTTTTGCACAGTACTTCCCCGAACTCTCAAATTCAGAATTGTTTGATGCCCTGGATCAAAATAAAGGTCTCTTCTTCACAAGGAGAAGAAGACTTTGGTTATTGGAGGGGAGATTTGATGATGTTGAAAAAGATACACATCAGCATATGGCCCATGCTATTATCTCTCACAAAGCACGAATGGCCAACCTCCAAGCAGAAAAGGAACCGGTTATTTCCAAACCGGATGAGGTCTTTGATGAGGAAGGAAACCTGGTGGAAGAACCAATCGACACCATCGATGTCGATGCCCTGGATGTAGAAGATGTCACTCAGAACATACCTTCTAAGGGAACAAAACAGGGACAATAGGTCGATCAGGGTGGTGAACAAGTTGAGGACACATAGCAAACGACAAAGGAACATGAAGAGAAAAAGAAGAAGGATGAAGATGAGAAACAGAAGAAAGAGGAAGAGAAGAGAAAAGAGAAAGAGGAGAAACGAAAAGATGAAGAAAAGAAGAAGCAAGAAGATGATAGGAAAAAGAAAGAAGAAGAGGATAAGGAAGAAAAGAGAAAGAAGGAAAAAGAGGAGAAGAAAAAGAAGGAAGAGGAAGAGAAGAAAAAGAAGGAAATGGAAGAGAAGAAGAAGAAGGAAGAGGAAGAACAGAAAAAGAAGGAAGCGGAAGAGAAGAAGAAGAAGGAAGAGGAAGAACAAAAGAAGAAGGAAGAGGAAGCACAGAAGAAGAAGGAAGAAGAAGCAAAGAAGAAGGTAGAAGCAGAGCAGAAGCAGAAAGAAGAAGAAGACAAGAAGAAGATGGAAGAGTAAGAGAAGAAAAAGAGAGAAGAAAAAGAGAAGGAAGAGAAGGAGAGGAAAAAGAAGGAAGAAGCAGACAAGACAATTAAAGCGATGAAGAGCACACAGATGGAAACTCCTAAGGCAACCGGTAGCCAAGCCAAACCGGCTGCTATCTTGAGCCCCATTGATCTCCAATCTGCAAGTGAGTCTGAGCTTATGTAGAGCATCAAGGTTGCCCAAGAGCACCTTGAAGGCATTCACAAGAAAAGAGAACAAGATATTATTCAGGCGGCTGTAGACATGCTTACCGGTTTAATCCCCGGTACTAATCTTCCTGACACTGAATCATCACTAGCACAACTCAAACTTCTGTGTACTGTAGTGGATGATCAGGTGCAGAGTCTAGAAGAAGCAGCAGAGGCCAATGTAAAGAAAAAGCACCAAAAGGCTCTTAATGTTGCTCTAGTGAAGAAGTTGAATGAGCTTAGGACTGAACTACTAAAGGATCAAAAGGACATAAGGAATGCCTTGGATGAGGGAAACTTGCTACTCAGCAAAATCTGTCAACCTCATCTGTTCTGTGATGATGTGCTAGCCAAGAAGCAGTAGCTTCAAACAGACTTATAGTCCTACTTGGGCACATTCAAGACTCCTTATGACTCCTTTGCAGCATATGGGCAAACCGTTCACCGGTTCCAGATCCAATCAGCCAAGATGGAGCAAGAGATCAGCACACAGTCTAGGGATTTGCAGGAGCTTCAACTGGTATTACTCCCACGACTGTAAATTCTTCAGAAGTGTTATCTGAACCTGGATGCCCTAACAGTCACACAAGAACTGAGTACAATAGATGCCATGGAGGAACAGGTATCCTAGATGCAGATAGAGAAGGAAGTGGCAACCTCCCTACTTGAGTCTTGGGCCCTATCAATGAAACAATTTTTGCAGGACTATAAAGTGGTTTTTGACAAGTATTATTCATTATTGTCATAAACTCTTTTATATATATATGGAAACAGGTTTTTTCAGCGGTACTTTGTCATTGTTGGCAAAGGGGGAGAAGTATATCTGGTTTTTGTTTTTAAAATTTTGAAATTTTGATATATCAGGGGGAGAAGTATCTATTTTGAAATTTTGATATATGCTGTGATATATGTTAAATGCTCTGATGATTATGCTCTGAATGCAAACTTGCTATACACTCTGTTGATTAAGGGATAGTGTATATGCTTAGGGGGAGCAATTTTGTTAATGGCAAGTTTTTGTTGTAAAACACTTAGATGTCAAAATTTTATTTTCCTAAGTGTTGCCATCAATGCCAAAGGGGGAGATTGTTGGAATTTTTGTTGTTTGTGTTGTGATTGTCATTGATGGACATACACTTGTATTGAGATCCCCTTTATATGTATGAGCTCATGCTCAACCGGTATTTGTTCCAACTGATATGTTGTATACTAGTCTCTAGACTAGTGATTTTGCAGAATGTGTTTCCCGGTCTGAAGCGGCATGTCGACCCCAAGCGGTACGAGGGAGCAAAGTGGCACAACACATTCTTACCAACCTTCATTTTTGTCAAACCGGCAACCAGAATTTTGTATGAACCGGTAATACTCTGTGATGAGTAACCAACCGACATTTTGTGATGAGTTACCAATCCACCAATTGTTTGACGGTGCCGACACATTGACGGTGCTTTTTGTGTCGTGTTACTGAGTATGTCTAGATTCATTGAACCTAGGAAATTGTAATGTAATCCTATTGGACCGACATGAAATCAGATTCCTTTAAAAGGACATCATGTCTAGGGTTTTAAGTTGTTGCTGAAAGGGTTAATGTTGAGCTAGGGTTTGAGGTGGAAGTTGAGTTGTTGTGAGAACGATCTTATCTAAGAAGATCAAGTTGTAACTGTGAGAGAGATAGAGAAGACTGAAGTAATGCTGGAATGCATTAGCTGTGAGCAATACTGGATCTAACCAAGTAGTTTGTGCTATTAGATAGATCAAACACTTGTTGATTACTCACATCTTTGACAAGTCTGTAGGCCTTAACCGGGTAGGCCTCAAAGCCTTTGTAAAATCCTCTAACAAGGTGGTTCACACATGTGAATCTAAAATCCTCTAACAAGGTAGTCTTTAATCAGACTTATCTCCTAATAGAGATTGAGATTCCTAATAGGATATGTTCTGGTGAAGAACATTGTAAGACCTTAACCGGTCTGGTTTCTATTCTACAGATAGTGACTTGTGAGTTCCATCTCACCGTGGTTTTTCCCAGTTGGGTTTCCACATCAAATATCTTGTGTTATGGTTGTATTGCTTTTGTGGGTGAATGTTTTATTCACATTTTGGTTTGCATGTATGGTAACCAGTTTGACTGTCAGACTGCTTTACCGGTTTATCTTTAGACTGTGTAAGTGTTTTAGTGTAGTATTTTTTGGCATACTAACTCACCCCCCCCTCTTAGTATTCATCACAACCTACCGGGACCAAAAGGGTGTCGGTAAAGCATCCAAACAGCTAGTGTTGACATCAATGACAAAACATCAATGCAACACATATTCGATTCCACCAAATGGCCAACATTCCTAACCATAAATGCATTATTTTAATTTTTGGGCCCAATTTGAAACATACGTATAATGATGAATATCAAGGATGGCCATGCCACCACTATATAGTCATTATTTTCATTTTCTTGTATTACTTATGATACTTAAATAGTGATATATCGACGATGGTTTAATCTATGGGTGGTGTTACGATCCCTAATGCATATGATGTTGTTGTTGGAGTAGACAACAACTTTATAAAGGCTGGCAAGTTAGCACCTAGGCCTTCAATGCCTTATTTTATAGAGATACATCCATCTATTCCTTTGTGAATTTCCCCCATCACTATCACATTGATTTCTACTAGGCATGTTCCTGCTCAAGAAAAGGCTATCCCCTCTCAGTATATTGAATTTTGAGAGATAAAAAGGATTTTGCAAACCTTTGGTGATGAAATAGTTAATATAAAGAGGTAGAAAAATCAAAATACCAAACCATACCAACCTCCTTATTAACCTTAATACCAAGTTAACCAATTAAACATGCCTTCATATCTACCAAATAATCAAGGTCAAATGCATGCATTGAACACTACACCATATCAAGCTCTCAACCCTAATATAGCCAACACCTCGAAAGAGATAATCCCTATCTAAAACAACTTGGTTTAAGATCAAGAATAGTGTTTTCCTTGTAATCAACCCTATAATTAGGTCCTTATGGTGCAAAATTACTTTGTTGTCCCACTAAGTATAGCTCATGAAATGCATGAACAATAGAGTAGTCCTCAAGAAGATACTCAAAATGATGTCACCCTTATGAAGTGGCAAGGAGAGGAGTTTTGTGGGCAAATCATCATTTCGTTCTCATTAGTGGTAGCTAATACAAGGGTTATGTGAGGGTGTTTTTTGAATTTTTTTCCCGCCATGAGGTTTAGGGCTTATCTTCTGTGTTTTTAAAATTTTAAGCCTAAAACCCTACACCCTAAGTCCTAGCCATGTTACGTTCTCTTTTTGTTCTATTTTAATAGTGACATTCGATAGCCCATTCCCAGTAATTTTAGTTATCTTTTAAGCCTTTTAATATCATCTCAATGATCGACCCCTTGTGTTAGCCATCCAATCCAACCCTTTTCTTGCATTTTCTAATAGTCCATCTTTGAATAGATCTACGACTAGTATTTGCGCACAACTATGCTATTAGATCAATGGGCTAGTTAGTGATAACTCTGCAACCTCGCCCTCCAACCTGGTACCTGGGTCCCATTTGGATAGGTCATGTTTGTTAGGTCTCGGAGACAACTGAGAGTGGGGGGGGGGTGAATAAGTGGTCCAATAAATTCAACCAAAATTAACTTAACCAAAACTTAATGCTTAGTATCGGTTTAGTTCTGATTGCCTTCACAAAATCCTTCCTTCAACCTTCAAATGATGTCTGCGTGTATAGCTCTACTTATTTTCGCATATACCTTATTGCAATCCTTTTTGCATTCACACATTTGTCTCACAAATGAGATCTTATATTTATACCATAACCTAAGACCAATTGAATAGGTCGGCTCACTAAAAGATATTACAATAAAATCAATTACAAATAAATCAATATCCGATGCATGATGTCGGCTCAATGCATTTACAATAATAATAAATCATCTCCATAACGTGTCGTGCTGATATGGAATAGAAATACCTGTCGGTGCATATCTTGGACCTATTTGTCGGTAACAACAAATATGCAAACCCGAATAAACAACTAACCAAACAACCAAAACCAAGTGATTGGATAATGTCTTCGACGTAACCAAGTAGTCTCCAAGTCATTCCAAGTGTCAATGAACAATATAATCTGTCGGTGAACCAAATACTTGATGACTGTGCATAAGTATTTGACTTGTCGATGAACATAACCAAAATCTCCAAGTGTTGATAAGTGTTGACAAGCAATGACAGGTGTTGACATCAATGACAAAACCATATCAACATATCCAAAATGCCAAAAATCTCTCCCTTTGACATTGATGGCAACACAAGATGGAAAAACCATCAAAGTGCCAAAACAAAAACGCCAAAAACCCAAAACCAACAATCTCCCAAAGAGATCATTAACCAGAAATCAAAATACATAATATCTCTCCCCTTAGGAATAATCTCTCCCCAAAAGAAAAAGATAATGTGTTTTTCCATATCAATCTCTCCCCCTTTGACATTAAATGCCAAAGCAATGCAAAACTAAATACAAAATACCAACTTATTTAATATACCAACTACTCCCCCTGAGAAGTAGCTCTCCTCATCAAAGTCAGAATAAGATTTATCTGTTAATTATGTCGATTGATGACAAACATCAACTATCTAAGTCTCTACCGGTGGGGGTAGGACTCCAAGTTGCTCTCTGAGATACTCAATTGTTTCCTTAGGCAAAGGCTTTGTAAAAATATCTGCAATTTGCTCTTTAGTATTCACATAAACCAATTTCACTTCTTTTGCTTCAACATTCTCCTTTAGAAAATTGAATTTGATAGAAACATGTTTAGTCTTAGAGTGAAATACTAGGTTCTTTGATATATCAATTGTTGTCATATTATCACGGTAGATAGTTATAGGTTCCTTGCATTTTACCTTTATGTCCTTCAACATTTGCTTGATCCATAATACCTGTGTACAATTAGTTGTTGCTGAAACATATTTTGATTTTGCTGTTGATAGACTTGTACAACTCTGTTTCTTGCTTAACCATGAAATTAGTCTGCTGCCAAGAAAAAATGCTCTGTCGGTGGTGCTTTTTCTGTCATCCACATCTCCTACCTAATTAGCATTTGTGTATGCACATAAGTCAAAATTTTCATCTTTAGGGTACCATAAACCAAGATTTGTAGTGCTTTGTAGGTACCAGAAAATCTTTTTCACTGTCGATTCATGATTTTCTTTAGGATTACTCTGAAATCTTGAAACAATACATATTGCATTCATAATATGAGGTCTTGTTTGTGTCAAATATAGTAAACCTCCTATCATAGATTTGTATCTAGTCGGATTAACAGGTGTAGATTCATCCTTCAAAGATAATTTATCAATTGTAGTCATAGGTGTGCTTACCGGTTTACAGTTTTCCATGCCAAATTTCTTTAGTAATTCCTTCAAGTACTTAGATTGACATAGGAATATACCTTTATCAGTCTGTGAAATCTGCAATCCTAAAAAGAATTTTATCTCTCCAATCATAGACATTTCAAATTCTTGCTGCATTTTGTTAGAAAAGTCTTTACACAAACCATCTTCTCCTCCAAAGATTATATCATCAACAAAAACTTCAATAACCAAGATGTCATCATTAGTCACTTTGTAGTATAGATTATTGTCAGCATTACTTTTAGTGTATCCAAGCTTAAAAAGATATTTGTCTAATCTAGCATACCAAGCTCTAGGAGCTTGTTTCAATCCATATAAAACTTTCCTTAACCTGCAAACTATGTCTTTGTTATCTGTCAAAGAAAATCCATCAGGTTGTTCAATATAAACTTCTTCTTCAAGATCTCCACTCAGAAATGCACATTTAACATCCATTTGATATACTTTATAGTTCTTGTGTGTTGCAAAAGCCAATAAAAGTCTAACTGCCTCAATTCTAGCTACCGGTGCAAAGGTTTCATTGTAATCAATTTCTTCTTTCTGTGAATATCCCTTACACACTAATTTTTCTTTGTTTCTAATTACCTTACCATCTTCATTAAGTTTATTTTCGAAAACCCATTTATTCCAATTACATTTTTGTCTTTAGGTTGGGGAACTAATGACCAATTGTTATTCCTTTCAATTTGTTCCAATTCATCTTCCATAGCTTTAATCCAATATTTATCTTCACATGCCTCATTAATTGAAGTAGGTTCAATTTGAGAAATAAGACATACCTCTTCATTTGCCAATCTTTCTCTAGTCATGACTCCTTGAAATTTGTTTCCAATTATCTGATCTTCAGAATGATTCAATCTTACATATCAGGGTGTTTTTACTTGTTGTTGTTCTTCAATGACTGTTGAATCTCCAGATGATGTCAGTGTAACTGGATCACCATTTTGTACTGGTGTATTCATAGTAGGTTCATTTGTGATTATCTCTATTGTTGGTTCAGAGTCTGTGTACCTCGAATTTCCTCTGAACTGTTCGTCAATCTTCACATTTGCACTCTCAACAATTTTCTGCAATCTCTTGTTAAAACATCTATATGCCTTGCTCTTAGATGAATAACCAAAAAATATTCCTTCCTTACTTCTAGGATCAAATTTTCCAATATACTCATCTCTTCTAATATAGCATTTACTTCCAAATATTCTGAAATATTTAAGAGTAGGAGTATTACCAAACCATAGTTCATGTGGGGTCTTACCGGTTTCACCTTTGATGTGAACTCTGTTGAATGTATAAACTACTGTATTGACCACTTCTCTCCAATATATATGAGGTAGATTTGCTTCAGATATCATACTTCTGGCTGCATCCAAGATAATTATGTTTTTCCTTTCCACAACTCCATTCTGTTGGGGTGTCCGGGGTGCTGATAACTGCCTTCTGGTCCCATTCACTTCATATAATGTATTAAATTTCTTAGATGTGAATTCACCTCCTTGATCCGATCTCAAACATTTGATTTTCTTGCCTGTTTCATTTTCTACCATCACCTTGAATAGTTTTAATTTCCCAAATACTTCAGATTTTTCTCTGAGAAAAGTAACCCAACACATTCTAGAATAGTCATCAATGATTAGCATAAAATACCTATCTCCTTGTATACTTCTAGTTCTTGCTGGACCACATAAATCAATATGAATTAAATAAAGAACATTGTTAGACTTCTCCGGAATACTCTTGAAAGTTGCTCTAACTTGCTTTCCAAATTGACATTCCTTACATACCGGATTGTGAGGTTTAACAATCTTAGGTAAATCTCTTATCGCCTTAGTAGTATTGATTTTCACAATGCAATCAAAATTTACATGACAAAGTCTCTTATGCCATAACCAACTTTCATAAATATGTGCAATCAAACATGCTTTCTCATTGTTGTTCAAACGAAAGATATTACCTCTAATCTGATTACCGGTTGCAATTTCCAAACCAGTTCTGTTTAAGATTTTGCATTTCCCATTCTTGAATGTAACTGAAATCCTTTCTCAACTAATTGACCAACACTCAAAAGATTAGGCTTCAAACCTTCAACATAGTAAACATTATCAGTATTGTGCTTACCATCAAAAGATATAGTGCCTTTTCCTTTGATCAAACAAGCTTTATCATCTCCAAATCTTACTAGACCTTCATTGTAATCCTGAAAGGTTAAGAAATTACTCTTATCACTAGTCATATGATGTGAACATCCTAAATCAATAATCCATTCATCCTTATCTTCAACTTTAGCTGCCAGGGCCTGCTCTACCGGTTGAATAGTAGGTGTCGGTTGATCTTCTGTTATAGCAACAAAAGCCCATCCACTGTCTGCCAGATCCTCATTAGAATCATCAGTAACTCCTTCATCAGCATAATAGCAAGATTTGTCTCTATTCTTCTTAAACTTGTATTTCTGATAGTTAGGATTAGGCTTATATGTTCTTTTAGCTTCTTCTCTTAATCTTGTATGTCTATTAGGGCATCTAGAAGCCATATGACCAATTTTATTACAGTTAAAACATTTAAAGGGTGCTTTATCTTCATATTTACTTCTAATTGGAGCTTTAGGCATTTTCCTAGCAAATACTGCTTCAAGTTCTTCAAGTTCTTCTTTTTCTCTCTTGCTTTCTTCAAGTTCTCTTGCATAGAAGGCTTTCCAATCAGATTTATCAGATGATGATGATGATGTTGCAGTTGATGATGATGCCTTGAAAGCTAGATATGTCTTGATAGTAGTAACATGACCAAATTCCTTAAGCTCAAAAGCTGAAATTTTTCCAACCAAAGTGTCTCTAGATACTGATGCGTTAGGCATTGTTCTCAATTCATTTATAGCAGTAACTTTCATTTTATATGCCACTGGAAAAGCTCTTAAAACTTTAGAAACAATCTCATCTTCATTTAAGGTTCCTCTACAACATTGTATACCCAAAATAATTTCATTTTCTCTTTCCATAAAAGCAGAAATTCTTTCTTCTTCTTCTTCCATTTTCAGACTTTCATACATGACCTGGAAGCATTCAAGTTTTGCAATCTTGACTATGGAATCTCCTTCATTCAATGTTTCCAGTTTGTCCCAAATAGCTTTAGCAGTAGATCTATCTGACAATCCCATGACTTGTTGATCTGATAATGCGCTCAAAAGTACTTCTCTTGCTTTGTAATCATTTTCCTCATCTTTAGGCAAGTTAGGTGGAACAGATTGACCTTGAGTAGGAGCAGTATAGCCATTCTTTATAACATCCCATGTGTCTTCCAATGCAATTCAAATGTGTCTCCATCCCGATCTTCCATATGCCATAGTTAGTTCCATCAAGTTTCAGACTGTCCTTCCTGAAATAGTTAGTAGACATTGGATCTCCTCAAGCTATTAAACTTCTGCAAAAAGAGGACTAGGCTTTGATACCAATTGTTAGTGTATATGGTGAAAATGGATACAATAATAACAAAATTGAAAGGCTAAATAAATTCAACCACCAAATCCTAGCCTAACAACAACAAAGATCCACCATAACATATGAAGATTACCTAAGACAATGTAAATAAAACAAAATCACAAAGATTATACCATCACATGTCCAATAGGGTTTTGATCTCCATTCTTCCTATCTCCATTGATCTTGCTTGATATATTTGCTCTCAGATTTTATGTGCACAAGAGCTCAACAAAGAACAGAATGTGGTTGCAAGTAGGATCGTAGTGTAGTCAAAATGATCATTAGGGCATTAAGTCATTAGAATGCTTCATTAGGATGAATGATTAGAATGCATAGAACGATTAGGGTTTGATAATAAAGGAAGCATCTCCTTATATAGAAGACACTATATGAAATGGAGGGATAAGATTGAGAGGTGTAAAAGGAGGTCGGCTATGATTAGAGGGTAGGTAAAAGAAATAATAAAATAATGAGAGTGGTAGGTAGTGTATGAATTAAGAGATGAATGACATGTGTCATAGGTAGAAAAGGCTAATGAATTAATTAAATAAATAAAGATTTATTTAATTAATAGAAGAAGTGGGATCAATTAAATAAATAAGATATTTATTTAATTTAGGAAAAGGATAATTTAAATAAATAAATGTATTTATTTAAATGAGAAATAAGGCTAGAAGAGGATAAATGAATTAATTAAATAAATAAAGATTTATTTAATTAATAGAAGAATTAGGCTTAGGTAATTAAATAAATAAAATATTTATTTAATTAGACATGACAATTTTCAGGTGTCTACATTTTGCCCCTCTTTGAGACAATGCGGCTTGTCACGTTGTTTCAAAGAAGATAAGATGAACTGATACAGAGTTGCCCCAGAATGGGAATGATATGCCCCCTCGAGAGATTGGATGAAAATGTCTGAAAAGATTGCAGACAATCTCTTGATAAGAAAGACAAGATAGAATGGATTGACCGGATAAAGTGACAAAGTCACGGGATAATGAAGACTGACTCGGAAAATGAGGGCTAGGGCAGTCTATAAGATAGACCACGAGGGAAAATACATCCTCATTGTCATCTACACATTCACAAGAGCATATTGCAGAGCTCTAGAGCAGGAGCAGTCAGCAGCGATGGCTTTCATTCATAGATTCGACTGCGTTCGCCGATTTCAGAGGCCAGCAGAGGCAGGAGAGCCGGTAAATACCACCAAACCTTGTTGTACTTTGACGCATTTAATTTTGTCATTAATGCATGCTAGGTAATGTAATAAATGCGCATTTATGTCAGGAAAACGCGTTTGTGTTTGAAAAGTATGAATTTGCATCTTCTAAGTCAAATCGGCAGTTCTGTGATGAACATATGCTGTCGATTGGATAAGCTGCTGAGGGGATACACTCAAACAGGTCCTCTAGGAAGACTAGGATAGATCAAGGCACTTTGTGATGAACAGTTAGTACCAAGATAGAGTACTTTGTGATGAACAGGGAGTACTGAAATATGAGCAGCACTTTGTGATGAACAGGGAGTGCAAATGTGAGTAACACTTTGTGATGAATAGGGAGTGTCACACACATAGTACTTTGTGATGAACAGTGAGTACCACTAGAATAAATAGCAACACTTTGTGATGAACAGTGAGTGTCACTAGGGTAGATAGCCATATGCATTTAGATAGCGAGTAGCATTTTGTGATAAACAGTGAATGCCATTATAACTGACATGATTGAGTTGTTTGACTGCAGGAGTATTTGCCAATGCTAGAGTCACGGGAGAGATTCCCGTCGACGCAGAGGTTGCGACCTGAGTTGTCGCTCGAGGACAGAGCTTCCATCGAGGAGATGGGTTTGAGACATGTGTTGTATGTGCCTGAGTTTCGGGCAAACATGGGTTTGCTGACTGCGCTGGCTGAGAGATGGCACTCTGAGACATGCACGTTTCATTTGCCGATGGGTGAGATGACAGTCACCCTGGAGGATGTATACAGGATTATGCGGATACCAATTGATGGGGAGTTGATTCCGTACGATCGAGACAGAGACAAGGATGCCCTTAGACGAGTGTTCTAGGATCCAAGACTGGAGATGAGGGTGGGACACGTGGCATGGGATAGCATGACATGGATAGGATTAGCACTACCAATAGTGTTGGCAAGAGTGATCAATGAGTTCCTCTGTATCAGTTTTGTACCATTTTGTATAATGATGTAGACACCTGCGGGTGATTGTAGCCATATGATTTTGACATCATTGTATCATGACACTTTATATATATATATGAGATGATTCATCTTTGCGGCAGCTATATGCATGTGTACCTATGTGATGAGATGTTCTTATGTGATGCTTATGATATGGATGCAAATATGTATATGATGCAATGCAATATTTTTTTTTTTGTTCATTTATGTTTTATATGTGTATGCATGATGCAAATGTGAATGTATGTAATGTAAATGAATATAATAATGTAAGTAATGTAGATGAATATAATAATGCAAATGTAAATTGTGCTAACAGGTGTTGTGTGCAGGATGTGATGCAGTTGTGATATCTATATGTATGTATGAAATGCTTATATGTGGAAATGCAGGTGTAACTACATGAAATGCAAATGTTTTTGGTGTGTCATTATACTCAGTCATGTGATAGCAGGCTACGCGGACTCAAGAAGGATGATGAGAGTCAATCAAGAAATGGGGATGAAAGATAGAAGGTGTGAACGTGAAAGAGCTTCTTGTGCGTTATCATCAATGAGCTTTATTATGGCAAGTAGGTTATGACAATCGAGGCATATGTTCAACCCAGAAAGTCATTGTACCTATTTGCATGGAGATAAGACAGTCACAAACAAGGAATGCCCCAGTTCACACTAGACTCACAGTGTCCTCATATCCTTGGACAAGTCATAGCATTACTAAGAGACAATCCACAGACAGAAAATACAAATAGGTGACGATACCCCATCCTCGCCTTTCTAGTCAAAGACATCCTGGAGATAGAAGCTCTAGTCAGAGACATCTCGGAAAAGCTAAAAGACATGTCACCAAAAAAGATGAAATCAAAAGAAAACCAAGACTCGACACCAACATCCACTGTAGTCCTCAAGTTTAGTGTCTCTTGTCACTTGTAGAAGTCTTATTTGATTGTGGTCACAATGTTTACTTTCACAGAAAGGATAGATAGCACTAAACCATAATGTTGTTTGAGTCTGTTGAAATATTTGATTTGTTGAAGCCCATTGTTGCTACTGTGTCTCATCTAAAACTGACTGAATCCATGAAACTGATACTTTATTGCAAAGAAGATGAAACTTTATTACGGATCTGTGATGCAAATGTTGCTTTATTGCGGATTGTGCGCGGATAGACTGAAGGAAGCTGGAAGAAACTGTACTCCTTGAAACATGTGATGTTCTCAGTTCCACACCCATCACTAGACGTAGGATTCTGCCTTAGCCACAGATAGGATCTGATTTATTATGGATGGAAAGGGAGGCGAAAAGGGAGGTTTATTATGAATGGCTAACCAATCTTGGGTAGATCAATAACAAGCCATGATGGGAATGGGTAAGTTTATTATGAACGAATAGGTTGTGAGTGTGTGCAAAGTGAAATGATGAAGAGAATCCTGAAGGAGGGAGGAGCAATGTCTCTACACATGGCGCTGGTGACCCAGTTTTCACCATGGTACTTGCCCAGGGCGCCACCGAAGTGGTTTTCACCATTGGACGAAATTATTTCTCTTTACTTTTTTTAAATTTTCAATGTTTTTTGTGTCACAAGGCGCCTGTTTGCCAGGTTTTCACCAAGTAACGATTTTTTTGTTTTTATAATTTTTTTGTATTTTTGAATTTTTTTTATTTTTTTTGTATTTTTGAATTAGGATATTCCGAAGAGCTATGTGTAGAACTTGCGAAGGTGCATGCTATTGATAGGATCCTCCAAAGGTTCACCTTCTGTAGTTGAGAGCTGATATGCCCCAGAGCCATATACTGCTGTGATGATGTAAGGACCAAGCCAGTTTGGTTCAAACTTGCCCTTCTTCTCTTTGTCTTGCTGATTTTTGGGGTTTTCTTGGAGAACCAAGTCACCTACCTCAAATGTGCGAGGCTTGACTTTATGATTGTAGCTGCGACTCATTCATTGTTGGTAAGCCTTGAGATGATTAAAAGCAGTTTGTCTCCATTCATCCAGCAGTTCTAGTTCTTGTAAGCGAGAGACCCTATAGTCTTCATCAGTGATGATGTTTTGCAAAGAGGACCGTAAAGAAGGTAACTCGACCTCAATAGGCAAGATGGCTTCAGCACCATAGACAAGTGAATAGGGTGTAGCTCCTGTAGGTGTGCGGACACTTGTGCGGTAGGCCCAAAGTGCAGGATTGAGTTGGATATGCCAATTACGGCCAGCGTCGTCGACTATCTTCTTAAGGATTTTAAGGATTGTTTTATTAGACGCCTCAGCTTGGCCATTACCTTGGGGGTAATATGGTGTGGAGAAATGATGGAAAATATGGAAGCGGTCACAGAGTTCACGAACATCCTGATTTTTGAAGGGACGCCCGTTATCAGTAATAATGGAAACAGGAATACCATATCGGCATATGATATAGTTAAGGATGAAGGTAGCAATCTGTTTTCCAGTGACTTGTGTGAGAGGCACGGCTTCAATCCATTTTGTAAAATACTCTGTGGCTATGATAATGAATTTATGTCCATTAGAAGAAGGAGGGTGAATCTTGCCTATGAGATCAAGTCCCCACTAACAAAAGGGCCAAGGAGACGCAAGTGGTTGTAGTTCTTGTGCTGGCGCATGTATGAGGTTTCCATGAATTTGACATTGCTTACATTTCTTGACAAACTGATATGAGTCTTTTTCCATATTGGGCCAGTAATATCCAGTCCTAATGAGTTTCTTGGCCAAGGTAGGACCACTAGCATGTGGACCACATATCCCTTCATGCACTTCACGTAACGCAATCTGAGCTTCGTCGCTTTCTAAACATCTAAGAAGAGTGCCATCTAGACCTCGCCGGTATAGGATATCAGCTAGAATGACATATCGAGAAGATTGGCGAATGAAGGTGCGGTGTTGGTTATTTGATAGATTAGGAGGTAGGATATTGTCGCGAAGGTATGTGAAGATGGAACCATATAACTGGGATTCGGGACCGACAACACATATCATTTCAGTAGGAGTGATCTCATATGAAGGAACCAAAAGGTTATCCACCAAGAACTCATAGCAGGTCTCATTTTGAGGTAGATCAATCAATGAAGCAATTGTAGCCATGGCATCTGCAGCAGGATTCTGTTCTCTTGGTATCTGCTCAAAATCTATCTTTGTGAAATGTTGTTTCAAATCATCCACCATTTGCTTGTAAGGCAGTAATTTTTCATCTTTTGTTTGGTAATCATCAGTTGCTTGACGGATGACAAGTTGAGAATCCCAAAAAACACGAAGTTCCTGAATCTTCCACTGAACTGCAATTCGTAATCCAGTTGTTAATGCTTCATATTCCGCTATATTGTTAGTGCAAGGAAATGATAAGCGGTATGATTTTGGTATAGAATCGCCTTGAGGAGTTATAAAGAGAATACCAGCTCCTGCCCCATGCTGTGTGTATGAGCCATCAAAATACAGTTGCCATGGCCTTGTATGTGATATTGTTAAAATGGATTCATCTGGAAATTCTGAATTTAGAGGAACATCATCAATCATGGGGGCATCTGCTAATTGATCCACGATGGCTTGTCCTTTTATTTCTTTTCTGTCCACATATTCGATGTCGAATTCACTAAGGATCATTACCCATTTGGCTAGTCGCCCAGTAAGTGTTGCTTTATTGAGAAGGTATTTCAACGGATCAATCCTTGCAACTAACTTAGTCTTATGAGTGAGCATGTAACGTCGTAATTTCTGCGAAGCAAAGACCACGGCGAGACATGCATGCTCGATTGGCATGTAGTTTAGCTCATATCCCACCAATGTGCGACTGATATAGTATACTGCTTTTTCCTTGCCGTCAGCAATTTGTTGTGCTAGGAGTGCCCCCAGTGCTGTTGGAGTAGCTGATATGTATAGTAGCAAAGGCTGATCTGGAACTGGTGGCATCAAAACTGATGGATTCAAGAGATAATCTTTAAGCATCTAAAAAGCTTGTTGACAGTTATCATCCCATTTGAACTTGACATTTTTATGTAGCAGGTATTGAAAAGGATTGCACTTATCTGCAAGTTGGGCTATGAATCTTCGTATAGACTGGAGTCTCCCTTGTAAGGATCAAAGTTGACTGATATTTCTGGGTGGCGGCATGTCCAAGATAGCCTTGACTTTTGCTGGATCGGCTTCGATTCCTCTTTTGGACACAATGAATCCTAGGAGCTTCCAGGAGGTTACTCCAAAGACACATTTCTTGGGGTTTAATCTTACTTTGTATTTTTCCAACCGATCAAAGACGACTGAAAGTATGTCCAAATGTGTATCTCCGTCTATTGATTTACCCAGGAGATCATCAACATAATCTTCCACAGTTATGTGCATGAGATCATGAAAGATAGTGGTCATTGCTCTTTGATATGTAGCACCTGCATTTTTTAGCCCAAAGGGCATGATATTCCAACAGAAAGTTCCCCAAGGACACGTGAATGATGTTTTATGTTGATCTTCGGGTGCAATCCTGATTTGATTATAACCAGAAAATCCATCCATTAATGATAACATTTCGTGACCTGCTGTGAGATCAACGATCAAGTCAATATTTGGTAATGGGAAGTCATCTTTCGGACAAGCTTTGTTGATGTCTCTGAAATCTATACATATTTTGATGCTGCGATCTGGTTTACTGACAGGTACTAAATTGGAGATCCATTCAGGATAATCAATTGGGCGTATGAATCCGACATCCAATAACTTCTCCAGCTCTAGTTTGACTAGTAATGCCACTTGTGGATGCATTTTTCTTAATTTCTGTTTCACTGGCTTTGCCCCCGGTTTGATTGTCAAATGATGCATTACCAAATCCGGATCTAGTCTAGGCATATCAGCGTATGACCATGCAAAGTTGATTTGTCGTTCCTTGAAGAAGCTTATGAACTGTGACCTTTCGGACTCTGTCAATGATTGAGCCAGGAATATATTGTGTGGAACCTCTTCTGTACCAATGTTTGTCTTGATAGTCTCCTCTACCAACATGGATGACTTTTCCTCATACGAGGCTGGGAGAATGTCAAGCCTTCCATCTTCGGGTGCCTCAGAGAGGTTTTCGCCCTCAGATACGTCCTTTCTTTTTACTTTTTTGGGATCAGATAGTGCCACAGTGTGGTTTTCGCCATAAGACCCTTGATTTGTTCTTATTTTCACATTTTTGTGACTGGAAGGTCTGACACCCTCACCAAAATATACCATGTTGTTGAGTTCTATAGTGTATCCTGCTTTGTGGTCCCCAGGGGGAAGATCATCTCGTAGGCCAAGATAGTCAAAAATAGCTTCATCATTTTGAAATGTGTCAAATTGTGCTGGTCCTTCATAATCCCAGTCAATGAGTTGGTGGTGAACAAGGGGAAGGCCTGTAATGTTTTCGGAGTTTGTGGGACTAAGAGTGAAGATGTGATTATATTCGAGTATATCAAGGCAATCGTCGAGATCATCGATGGCACTCTCCTCATCAGTTTCGATCATGAGCGAATCCAAATTGTCGTCACTAGTAGCGCATTCTGGGATAGGTGCTCTCATCCTACGTGATTTCGACCTAGAACCTTGAGATGAAGACTATGCGGAATCCTCATGGGTTGTTTCTTGACCAACTCTGAACTTTTTATAAAATTCTTCTTCTTCTGTAGGTTCATCTGGCTCTCTGAATGTCTCAGTGAGCTCATAGTCACTGGAGGATTTGTCTGAACCCCATTCCCATTCGTTGGAATCTGTGGAATAGCACTCCTCTTGTTGAACTTTGGCAACTTTGATTTGTGATGCCTTTTCTGTCCTTTTAGTATGGATCTTGGAAGTCAGAAAACCAAGTCCCTTCGAGCGTTCCCTTTTTACAGTCAATTCAGGTTGTAAGGGCTCCATAACGCCTTCTTTGCGTAACCCAAGAGGGCTTTTTCCATCATACCCGAATTTTTGTAGAATCTTGAAGCCTTTGCCATATTTCTCACAGGGTATATTGATCTGATCTTGTGTGTCATCTTCAATGTCTTTGTAGAGCATTTTGTATAAACCTTCCTCTTCCAGTTCACCCCATCTTTGAAAGGTAGTAGGATCCCATTTGAATACCATGATGGATATTTGCTTGTTAGGATGTGGCCTTCCATATTCTTTTGGAGAGCTCATGACTTGTCGTAAATACATGGTCTGATTTAAAGTGTATTCTCCCATGCCTTTGTCCTGAAATTTGCCTTTAATTTCACCTTGTTTTGATGTCGAAGGTTTCAATGACTGAGGATCAATGTATGTCGAAGAAGGAACAACTTCACGATTACTGGGAATGATGGTCTCAGTATGTGATCTCAAGTTATTGCAATATATGAACGGATTAGGATCACCGTTAACTGTTACCTCGACTCCGTTGTGAGGAAACTTAATGCATTGATGATATGTTGATGGGACTGCCCTCATTTCATGAATCCAAGGACGTCCTAACAATATATTATAAGTGAGATCCAGATCTAGGACCTGACAAACCACATCCTTTGTGACTAGCCCAATTCTTAGAGGTAAGGTGACTGTGCCCTTGGATGAGCATTCTTCATCATCATATGCCTTGATGGTGATTTGATTTGTTGAATTCACAACTTTATCAGAATATCCCAATTGTTTAATGGTGCTCAATGTACAAATGTTTAGACCAGCTCCTCCATCTATCAGGACTCGCTTTATTCGATGTTTGTGTATGAAGGCTTCAACATGTAATGGTGCATTATGTGGCTGACTTATAGAGGCGTCATCGGCTTCTGTGAATGTGAGGGAATGTGGAATGGAAAGGTATCCCACCATGGCTTGAAACTGGTCCACATTCAGATCAGTAGGAACGGCTGTGTCTCTCAAGATTTTGTCAAGAATAGCTTTATGAGCGGGGGATATGCGTAAAAGCTCAAGGATGGAGATGAGCGCGGGTGTCTTCCCTAACTGTTCTACAAGGTCATACTTAGGTTTGGTTGATGAAGAGGTGGTGTTTTTAGCTGGAGCACCTTGCAAAGTAATTTTACCTCGACGGGTTGTAATGTGACATTCAGAGGTAGGTTTGGAAGAAGATCCAACACCTCTTAGGACAATCTTGGGTCTCTGAGGAGGATTCTCAGGGTTTTTGTTCTTGATGGTAATAGTAGAGATATGATTGTCCATCGAGATATGATTGATAGTTGAATCATAGTTGTAAGGTGCTCTAGTATAGTTGGCCTGATCATTTGTGACTTTGGCTTTTCCCTTGTCATGCTTTGGGAATGGTTCCTTAAACATCTCATGTTCTTGATTGGATGAGTGTCCCTCAATCTCAATATCACCTCTATCAATGAGATCTTGCACAATGTTCTTCAGTCGATGACAATTTCCCATCTTATGACCCTTGCTCTTATGAAATTCACAATACTCATCATCATTCCACCAATTCGGCTTAACCTTTGGTTCATATGGCGGGAAATCTGGAATTGTGATCACCTTGTTTGCCACTAGCTTTTTAAAAACTGACTGAAGTGGTTCTCCCAATGGGGTGTACTTCCTTCGTGATCTGGAAGTTGATTGAGTATTCACTTGATTGTTTGTAGAACTTGATCCTGAAAAGATGAATTTAGGTTGC
The DNA here is from genome assembly GCF_030272615.1 of Cryptomeria japonica. Taxonomy (NCBI): domain Eukaryota; kingdom Viridiplantae; phylum Streptophyta; class Pinopsida; order Cupressales; family Cupressaceae; genus Cryptomeria; species Cryptomeria japonica. The sequence continues at coordinate 140,849,185 of NC_081410.1, forward strand.
ACTGTGTTGGCATCAACAACACCATCATTGACTGTGTTCTTGTTTTTATTCCAAAATCTTGGCTTGTCTTTCCCTTTAAAGTCATCTTTGTTTTCCTTGAATATTTTGATGACTCCCTGTTCAATTAGAACCTTTTTTGTTGCTAAGCCCTTTTCAATGACATCCTTGAAGGTGGACAAACAAGCTTTCCTTAGATCATAGCCAATGCCTTTGTTAACATTTTGTGTGAACATCTCTACCATTTGTTTTTGTGGAATTTCACAAGAGCATTTGCTAGCCAGATTTCTCCATCTTTGTAAAAATGATGCAAAAGATTCTCCCTCTTTTTGCTTAGTATTGCACAAAGTAGTGACTGATATGTCTGTCTCTATGTTGTAGGAGAAATGTTGAATAAATGCCTCTGCTAAGTCACCCCATGACTTAATTCCAGGTGGAAGTTGGGAGAACCATTCCATAGCTTGATCACCTAGGCTTTGTGGGAATAATCTCATCAAATATGTCTCTTCTGCTGCTACCTCAATGCAAGCTATGAAAAATTGTCTTATGTGTGCCTTAGGATCCCCTTTTCCTCTATACTTATCAAATTTAGGCGTCACAAAGTGTGTAGGAAAAGGAGGCATTGGAATGCTCTTGTCAAATGGATAAGGACATATGTCTCTCATTGTGTATGTTGGCTTCAGTGTATTTATGTCCTCCATTTTCTTTTGTAAGTCCCTAATTTGTTGCTCCAAACTTCTCTTAGGTGGAGATCGACTTCTTGGACCATACCCCATGTTTGAGGCACCAATTGGAGGAGGAGCATATTGCATATATGGATGATATTGATCATACACATGTTCATATGGAGGAGGTCTATATTGATGCGACATATATGGAGCACTTGGTATAGATTCATGTTGAGGAACCCCATATCTATTTTGTGCATGTATACCATATTCTACAGGCATGTCATGTTCTATTGTGTTGCCCCCAAATTTGACACGGGGTTTTCTTGTGTCCAAATTTTGAGCATGCCTTTGAATGTCCAATTGTTTTGGTTGATCCATAGCTTGAGCATATCTATCTGCGTAAGACTTCCATAATGGTCTACGAAGGTAAGTATCATATGTTTGACCATGTGTATGTGGGACTTCTAGTTTTTGAAGCAAAGTTGATGGTGATTCAGGTACCATATGTGGTCCTCCATTTCCTCCACTATTAGGTCTCCTTTGATCCATGTTAGAGTGAGTTTGTTGCAAAGGTCGGTTTTCCATTATTTGAGACATGTCAAAATCATGAGGTATCTTGGCTCCACTTTGTGCCATCATGTGTAAAAAGTATTGTCTATCCCTCCTCATTATTTCCTCAACCAATCGATTGAAATGGGGATTCATAATGGATTCTTCTACATCTGCTGAATGTATTGAAAAGTTGTCTACATTGTCATTGTGTGTAGCATTATTGTTTGTAGTGTCTGCATTTTCCACATTTGGAATGTTTCTATAAACATCCATGTCAGGCAATGTAGTATGATCAGGATTGAAAAATAAATCGTTGTCATACTCATAAGAACTCATGTTTGCGGACTCTTGAGCCTCTTTAGTTTCTCTCCTAGATTTTTGAAGACGGGTTTCAACCATGAACTAGGTATTGACCAAGATGTGTGAGACTAGATGAAAAATGGAAAGAGTATGGAAGACCAAGAGTTGGATGAAATGTAAATGAGTCTGAAGTGTACTTGTAATGTCCAAAGTGTAAGACCAAGTATGTATGTAGTAGAGTAGGTGTGACTTCCAAAGAGAGGATAGTTTCTCTTGATGAGGTAAGTTGACCTTGACTCTAAGTAAAACCAAATGAGACCCAAAGGTAAGAAACCTTGATGAGGGACCACTTAGCAAAGTGTTGTTGTATGTAGTGTGTTGACAAAGTATGATGAGGACAAGCAAGTGACCTTTTGACTCAAGTTTAGACAAGTATGAATGTAAAATGAAATGTGAAGCAATGATGGACTATGTGAGACCCAAAGACAGGTTGAATGCTAGATGAAACCCGAAGAAACAACCTAGGAAGCTCAAGAATTCTGAAATTGATTTCTTTTGTTTGCTGGACTGTGAAATTTTTCAATTCTAGACACAGACGCTTCTGTATACTTCACAGACGCGATTCCCAGACACATACATGTCTCTGTTCGACATAGACGCTGCTAGACACACAGACGCTATTATGCCCTTCACAGACGTGTTTAGATGACCCAGACGCGGTTAAAACAGACACAGATGCGTTTCTGTAAACTTTGTGCAATTTTTCCAATATGTGAAGTCATTTTGTTGTGACCAAATCTGACTGTTTGATTGTTTGTCGTGACAAGAGGACACAATGTTGATGAGAACTCAATGTTTGCCAGTGTCTAGACTCAAAATGACTCTAAGAAAAGTGTGTTGTTTGATGTAAAATTGTTTTACATACACTTGAAGACACAAAAGACACAATGTTTTGTTGTTTGGTCTTGATTGTTTGAATGTTTAACATAAGTCAAGCACAATTCTTATGGCTGGCCAAGACAATAGTTGTTGATCCCACATAGGGTTTTACCCCTGAGGCTACGCTATTCAGAGCGGATACTTAGATGCTTGACCTCACTGGCTCCACCCTCAGCACTCACTTCTCTTGTCAGCCAAGCATCAGTCCCCATGAAAACTCCCCATGGCGAACTTTGTATCTCTACTAAGAACTGTATGTGTGTGGGCCGCTAGCAGAGGTCCGACCTCCTGCCCCAACAACTAGAAGGATTTGGGCTTCTAAAACAAAAAGGTGCTAGTAAGGGCATCCGCTCGTGTGGCCATACATGCGGCACTTTCAGCTCTGTAAATACAGAAGGCTCCCAGCCGGTAGGGGTTACGCCCTACAAATGATCAAATAAATTTGATCAAACAGGTTCATGGGGAGACATAGTGTTGGTATGAACTAATCAGCACACGTTATTCATAGTTTTCACCATGAATACATTTGATTATAGTGGTTCAGAAGAGGTGGATTTTCCTCGCTACCACTTGGGTCGTTCTCTTCTCACTAGTAGTCCTAATGACCACACGGGAAGACAGGCCCTCTAAAGATTAAACAAAAAGAGCTTATTGCTCAAGACACAAAAGACAATGATTCAATTTTAGTGCACCAATGGAAGTGTTTGCTATTCTATGAAAACAAAGCACACAACAAAAATTCAAAACCCTAGCCAAGGACTTGCAACAAAAGTTGTTAGTAGTTTGGGTTGTTTGACATAATCACCCCTTCCTGCAAACACACAAGTTAGGTACATTTTGAAAACCCAAAAGACTTTGTGACATAGGGGCCTTCAACAAAACGTTTTGCTTCCAAGACAAGCTGCACCAATTTAGTTAGCTAGATCTGAAAGTGTTAGTCCAAAAATAAACCAGATCTGAAACCCTAAGTACAAAATCCAAAAATTGAATCAATGAAAACTTTAAAATTTCGAAACAGTAAATACACAGACGTTGTTACCCTCAACACAGACGCGGTTCTGTGATGCATAGACACGCCTAAAAATCACAGACGCTCCTTTTCGACACAGACATGGGTAGAAATAACACAGACGCGTTTCTGAAACACAGACGCTCCTTTCTGAAACCTGCAAAATAAAATTTGTCGAAAACACAGACGCGATTCTAGATCCCGCAAACGTGCTAGAAAATCAAAGACGCGATCCGAAAGTTCACAGACGTGAAAAAAAAACTAAAATGCTGTCGAAAAATGTCCGATCTGCAACTTCAAAAATGCAAAATCTGCAACAAGGAGGTTAAATGCAAAGGGACAAGAGTCCCACCGGGCGTGCCAAAATGTATATGGTGAAAATGGATACAATAATAACAGAATTGAAAGGCTAAATGAATTCAACCACCAAAACCTAGCCTAACAACAACAAAGATCCACCATAACATATGAAGATTACCTAAGACAATGTAAATAAAACAAAATCACAAAAATTATACCATCACATGTCCAATAGGGTTTTGATCTCCATTCTTCCTATCTCCATCTCGGAGACAACTAAGAGGGGGGGGAGGGGGGTGAATCAGTTATCCAATAAATTCAACCAAAATTAACTTAACCAAAACTTAATGCTTAGTATCGGTTTAGTTCCGATTGCCTTCACAAAATCCTTCCTTCAACCTTCAAATGATGTCTATGTGTATAGCTCTGCTTATTTTTGCATTCACACATTTGTCTCACAAATGAGATCTTACATTTATACTATAACCTAAGACCAATTGAATAGGTCGGCTCACTAAAAGATATTACAATAAAATCAATTACAAAAAAATCAATATCTGATGCATGATGTCAGCTCAATGCATTTACAATAATAATAAATCATCTCCATAACGTGTCGTATTGATCTAGAATAGATATACCTGTCAATGCATATCTTGGACCTATTTGCCGGTAACAACAAATATACAAACCCGAAAAAACAATTAACCAAATCACCAAAACCAAGTGATCGAATAATATCTTCGACATAACCAAGTAGTCTCCAGGTCATTCCAAGTGCCGGTGAACAATATAATCTATCGGTGAACCAAATACCGGTGATTGTGTATAAGTCTTTGACTTACCGGTGAACATAACCAAAATATCCAAGTGCTGATAAGTGTTGACAAGCGATGACAGGTGTTGACATCAATGACAAAACCATATCAACATATCCAAAATGCCAACAATGTTCCCCATGGACCAATCAGCTCCAACTAGATCGATGGTTGTGGACTTCTAAAAAAAGTGGGTCCAATATCTATGTGATATGTACCAATCACTTTTTGGTGATCTAACGGCCCGAATTGTCATGCAATTGAGCCATTGATGGAAGCTTCTCATTAAAGTTAACTCCACAACTCTCTCGCTTATGTGGCAAGTGGGACTTGGTCGAGCTCACTGTGCACATATGTGGACCAATGAACAAGTTGCACATGGATGATACGATGACATGGTAGAAAGGTGGGCCCGGTATGGTCGCATCCTCTGTGTCTTATGAAGTGAATAGTTTGAACAAGATCAACGACCAAAGTGATCGCGCGATTGCGTGATTGATCGAAGGTGCATCTAAAGTCTAATTCTACAATGTTGTTGCAGATGTGGCATGTAGGACCCACAAAGGCTGACGACAAATGTTTTGACTAATAAAACAAGGACACATGGGTAGCTAAGCCACACAATAAGAACGTGGGACCTATGCCCCTTGCTTCTAAATGTGATAAAGGGAGACACTTTCACAGGGAATCAATAGCTAAGATTATTGCGCAATTGCACGATTGGAAAAAGATGCATGGTCGAGCTAGCTCTACAATGCCACAGAGGCTTGAGGGCTAAAGGAAAAATATTAAATATTAAATTTCCTACGTTCCCGCTTCTCATTTGTCGTCGACTGATCGAGAATTTATTGTTGGGGCCCCAACGTTCAAATATGAATTGTAACGGCTCTCTCTCGCCATCACACCAGCATACATGCCCACAATTAATGAATCCATTTTGCCTGTTATGATTTGAATTTTTTGACTATTTTAGCACCAATATTTCTCTAATTCACATTTACAATTCCTTGCATGTTCTAAAATTGAATGTATAATCACGCTTTCATAATTAGGGTTTTTGAGAAGCGATTGTCATCTACATTTTCATTGCATTCCTATTAGGTTTTGACCTTCTCTGCATAATTTCATATTTCTTATTGTTTTTTGAGTGCAAAGGGTTTAGCTTGAGCTGAATTTTAAAGGCTTCTCATTTCTATTTCATTGAGTCTGTCTATAAAACCCTAACCCTAGAAATGGCATAGTCCTCTAGTTTGGGAAAGAGGAAGTTTTATGAGGAGATCTATTATCCAACTACCTGGATCAATAGAGACGTAGAAGAGGCCTATGTTGGCAAGAGACATTGTTCCAGTGAAGATTGATGCATGAAAAATGCTTAGGAGTTGTCATTGATGGCAACTCGGTTTAGAAATCATATCCGGTGGATGAAGATTTAATTTACTGGAAGTTGCATTGCTCATGAGGCATAAGTCTGGAAGGTGGAATATAGTAACTGATAGAGTATGAGTACAATGTGCATATCTTGATTTTGGTTGCGATATTAGAGTTAAACAATTCAAGGTTCAAGGTAGATTATTCTTTAATCTTGATATCCAGTGTTGATTCATGAGCGAGATTGAAGGTTCAGTATCCGGTAATTCAGGAAGAACAGAGTTATGTTGTTGTAACGTGTGATTCAAAATCTTTGGGATGATTTCAGTGATTGGTTTCAAGTTCAAGGAGATTGGGCCAACATATGTGAATCCTTTCATCATCTTGTTTAGGTCTCCATATGGATTTGTGGATGGATTGAGCCAACTTGATGGTTACACGTTTCATGTTGAATGTTATGCGTTTTTGGGAGCCGACATGGGAATTGATTTATTTTGTTGATGTGGATATATAAGATTGAATTATATGATCATTTTGACATAGTAGATGTGTGAATGTTGATGAGTGAATGAGCATCAATATGAAGATTTGGTGCTATGGTATATGACAGTGCATCAGAATAGGGTAGATAAGCATAACAAAGGAAGAAAGTCAAATTGTGCTTAATCGGAACTTCTATTTGATATTAATAGATGTTATTCTTCAGTTCATATACTATTTTAATCTTGTAATCATTTGTAGGACAATGAGTCCTCTGGGTTGTAGCCCTCTTATGTCTTTGAGGAGTGAGCTCTAGGTAGTGAGCCTGAATGCAAGTGTATTCCCCTTTTTTGTAATATTATCACACTCCTAATCAAAGTATAATAATATTATGGGTTCAAATCCTAATGAGGTTTTTCTCTTTCCAATTTTCCACGTAAAAATCTTGGTGTTATGGTGTTGTGGTTGACTGGTTTATGTTTATGCACTTTACTTTTATTCTTATGCATTTAGTGGTTTAAGAATTAGTTAATAAACTTGTAAATTGTAGAACACTAATTCACCCCCCCTCTCAGTGTTTATTGATTCCAACAATTGGTACCAGAGCCTAGTTCTTTGGAAGGAGCCTAATAGCTTGAGGAAGATCTGAAAGTGAATCAATGGACTCCAATTTGTAGAAGTAACTTACTGTGGCACTTGAAGATCTTGATGCAGCTAATAAAGAGAAAAGTATCCTGAGGAGAAGTCTTGAAGCAACTGGAAATTTCATTGAATCTCTGAAAGAACAAGTGAACACATCAAGAGAGAAGAGAAAGGAACTGATGGATAAACTCAAGGAGAAATAAGAACAAAGCATTGACAATCAAGCCCTACAAGACAAGACATATGAATGTGAGAAGATTGCTAGAGAGAATGTAGTCCTAAACAATGAGATGCAATCCATTGTGATGAAGTTGACAAAGGAGATTGAAGACAGGAAGAAGAATGAGGAAAATCTAACTTAGTCATTGAAGGATAGATTTGAAGAATGTTGTAGACTGAACTATGAGAATGATTAGTTGAGAATTGAATTGGTGCAATCCAAGAACGATGGGTAAGAACTTGAAAGGCAGATCATAATTCTGAGAGGTGAACTTTCCATTGCTAATAAGTACAAAGAAAAATTCAAAGCTAGCTCAATCAGGCTAGATGAGATACTAGAAAGTCAAAGAAGTGGAAAAGACATGTGAGGACTTGGATATGAGAAAGGAGAATCCTCCAGTTCTGGACAAAGCAATTATCAAAAGAACAAGAGACCTCTGGTAAGACAACTTAATGCTTATAAATTTAATGGTAAATGTTTTGTTTGCAATAAATTCATTCATATGGCAAGTCAATGTATAAATAGGATGATGAATAATGGTCCTACTTTTACCAATCAATGTTTCAAATGCAACAACTTTGGTCATAAGTCAAACATGTGTAGAGCAGTGATGAATAATTTCCAAAATAAGAGATGTTATGCTTGTGGAATGTTTGGATGCATTTATAACAAATACAAGATGAGACAAAATAAGATGAACTTTAGGCCTATGTAAGGAAATGTTGTTTTCTATGCATGCAACAAATCTGATCACATTGCAAAATATTACACAAGCAAGAATATGAGCAAAAATACTCTGGTAGACAAGAACAGATCGGATGAAAAGGGCAAAGCGAAGGCTGAAGAGGTCAAAGAGCAGCATAAGATGTGGGTTAAGAAGGAAGATTCAATTGTTCGGAATGGCTCCACACCTGATTCCGGTGTTGGAACCTCATCTAGTAACTAAGGCATTTGGGCCTTAGGGGGAAGCTTTTCATACAAGTCCTTAAAACCCCCTTTCGGAGATCTATAACTGACTGAGGATGGTTGGAGAAGATTGAGATTAGTTGTGCAGTTGATATCTGACAAATTATATGCTTATCTGAGTATTCAGTGATGAATTCTTGAAGAAGCAGGGTATCTAGAAAACCTTTAGGGTTGTGCATTTATTACAACTTAAATTTAGGTTTTCGATGGATAAAAAGGCATTTCTATCATTCATTCTTCACATTGTGAGTGAAGAGAAAGAGTAGGAGAGAAAGGCGAACGAGATTAAGAAGCAAAAATAGAGCTTGAAGCAATCCAACACCGATTCTTAGCATTCAGTTAAATTTGAAAAGGTATTCATTCGTGTTCGAGCTATTTTTCATACCCTAATTTTAAGATGCAATCAACATCTGGAATAGCAACTCCATTGGTAGTAGAGATTACTGAAAGGGCAAGGCTAGTGTTTAAAAAACATCTATTCAAATCCATTGAAGATGATCTAGAAGGAGTATTTTCCTCTATGTCATATGGTGTGCTGTATAATGAAGATATTAGGGAATACATTCACTGTAATATCGAAGAGCTTGGAATGCAAACATCCTATCATTATACACCAAGCATATGATAGATGGAATGGGTAATTTGAAGCCCAAATTCAAATCTTTACAAGACAAGGGTTTTATCCAATTTGTTCACTTTTTGGTGTTCGATGAACCCAAATGGGTCAGGTATGTCTTGAGCCAAATCCATGATGAGTTTATATGGCTGGATAGACCTCACAAGATCACGAAGCAAGCCATTCAAGTGATAACCTATTTGAATGCAACAGGTGAGATCCTCGGTCTGAGAAATGTCAAGAACACAACAGTGACAATAGTTACCAGATCCCAGCATGACAATCGATCGATGATAATAAGTGATATCATTGAACATGATGTGCTATTTTCTTCAATAGTGACAGAATGCAAGGTGTACCAGTCTAGCAAACTGAATTCAGTATTCGATACTACAATATTTGCAACCTATCTAGTGCTCAAGGAGGACAAAAGATATGATCTATGTGGAGTTCTTCTTAGTGAGCTAATGAACAATCTAAAGAAGATAAAACAAGATAAAAAAACATATTTTTAAGTTCAGTTCTCTAATTGTTTGTTTGGCACTTTACTTTTTGAATGAAATCCCCAGTATAGGAAAAGTACATTTGACTTATGATAAACCGGTGGTAGTCCAAATTAAAGAAGGTTTGCAAGGATTAGGTGATACAGTAGCTCATAATTTTTCTTTGTGGGGTTGCTTCAAAATATTTCAGGTTATGATGCAAAGCAGAGAGAGGATCCCAAAAAAAATTGTTGAAAAATATGAAGATACAATATGCTTTATGGTAGACAAAGATCAATGTCACATGGAGGTAGTTGAACCAAGAACAATTTGGATCATTCCCATGGGGTATGAAGGGGATGGAAACACACTTGATGAATATGCTCAACACCTATTGGGTAAACCGATAGATGAAAAAGAAGAGAGGTTTGGTACTTACAAGGAGAAGGATCTAGACCTACATAAGAAATTCACTGAGCCTGCAAGGAAGAGGAAGGTCAGAAAAGAGGTTGAAGACCTTGTAGAACAAGTGGGAATAACAAAGGAAGTCATTCAAAGGGCTAGGGAATAGAATATGTTGAAGGAGGAGGACATGGTAAAGCCTAAGAAGACAAAACCAGTCTCCACTCCTCCTAAGAAACCAAGCCAAGGCAAGCCCATTCTGCATCTACCTTTGGTTCTCAGAGGCCTATCCCTCTACCCAAGCCACAAGCTAAGTCAATTGATGGAGTAGAGAAGAGGAAGGAGAAGCTGCAAAGAGAATATGTTTCAACCACTGTTGAGGATGTAGAAATAGAATCTGATGAAGTGATGAAAGAGGTGAAGAAGACAACTACCTATGCTAGGGTAGTGAAGAAGCCTCAATCTGGTGGAGCCCAACCAACCAAGAAGACAAGAATAGAAGTTGAGCCATCCGATAGAGCCAGAGCAAGCAAGAAACAAAAGTTTGAATTGGATGAAGCTTTGAAGTCTGGCAAGGTTGAAGGTACTTATGATGTTGTGCCCCCAATGACATTAAATGAAATAATTGATGAAATGCTTAAGGAAGGTAATTTGAAGAATGTACCTGTATATTATGAAAGATATGATGATAATGATCAGAGAGATATAGAAGAAGTAGTTGTACAATATATGAATGTTTACAAAAAAACATTAATAGAATTATCATTTGTGATACCTAAGAGCTTATATGATATTTTGGATGCCAAAAGGCATACAACCAGTTTGGAAAATGAAAGAATAAAGGAATATGTATTAGTAAATTTGAGTTATGTAATTTCTAAAGCTGAAGTTGATAGATTGCTCAAGATAGAAAAGGATAGATTCAGAAGAAAGAAGAGAGAATAAAATCATGTCATCATTTCATTGCCAACTTGGAAATTCTCTTATCAACTTTATTTTATTCTAACATGGTGAACTTTATTCATGTTATGCCAACTTCGATTTTGCCTAGGTGGACTTGGATTATATGCATAGGGTGGAGTTTGAAGACCCTTGGACATGGTAGACTTTGAGACTTCCTTGCCATGTTAAACTTTTTGCTTGTGGCAGACACTTTATGCTTTCCGGTGTAGGCCACTCAACAATTGCTTTCACTTTCTCAGGGTCTATCTTCAAACCATCCTTAGATATCACAAATCCGAAATAGACTAATTCATTTTTCATGAAAGTGCACTTCTTAAGATTTATCAACAACTTTTCTTCCCTCAACCTCTACAAAACTCGTCTCAAATGCAAAATTCTCCTCTTTTGTCTTACAAAAAATCAGAATGTCATCCAAATATACAATAACAAACTTACCCCAAAAAAAATTCAATACCTCATTCATCAGCTTCATGAAAGTACTTGGTGCATTAGTTAACCCAAAAGTCATCACTAACCATTCATGTAGTCCTTCATTTGTCCTGAATACTGTCTTCCACACATCTCCTTCTTTGATCCTGATATGATGATATCCACTCTTCAAGTCTATCTTTGCAAAATATTTGGCTCTGCCCAAACAATCCATTATGTCATCCATCCTAGGCAAAGGAAATAGACATTTCATTGTGATCTTGTTTATTTCTCTGGAATTGATACACATTCTCCACTTTCCATTCTTCTTAGGTGCTAATACTGCTGGTACTGCACAAGGGCTCAAACTTTCTCTGATCAAACCTTTCTTCAACAACTCCTGTACTTGTCTATTCAGCTCTTCATTCTCTGTCGGTATCATCTGATGTCTAGATTTGTTCTGGGAACCAGTCCATGCAATGACTGATACTTCTCACAGGTGGCAATCCATTAGGCACATTATTTGAAATGATGTCTTCATATTCTGTCAGCATATCTTTTATCTCTTCCGGTTGTTCCTCTTCATGATCCAAATTCTCAGTCTTCTTAGGAACTAAGGCAAAATAGACATTCTCAAGCCTCAATCCATCCAGGAATTTCCTTCCACCCACCAAATAGATTCTAGCATTCGTACAAACTTCACTCTTTAAAGGTTCCTCCAAGGGAAACAAGATTTGCTTCATCCCATTGGCCACACTAGTGTATGTATTCTTCCTCCCATCAAGTATTGCTCGTTTGTCAAACTAACAAGGTCCACCCAACAAAAGATGACAAATATCTATAGGCATAATATCACACAAGACTTCATCATGATAATTCCCAATTTTCAATTTCACCAAACATTGCTCACTTACTAACAACTTATGTTCATCCTGAATCCATATTATTTGAAGGCTTAGGGTGCTTCAATATTTCCAAATTTAATTTATTCACCATCTCTTTTGAAATAAGATTATCTGAACTACCACTATCAATAACAACTTTACAACACTTACCAGATACCTTGCATCTGGTTTTGAACAAATTCTTCTGCTGCAAGGGCTCTTCATCTCTCCTAGTATGACACAAAGCTCTCCTCATCATCAACACTTCTCCATCTTTTGATTTATTATCTGATCCAGTGGGGTTTTCTTCCACCACTGCTGCTCTTCTGGTATTCTTTGTCTTCTTACACTCGAAAGAATGATGTCCTTCTCCTCCACACTTATAGAAAGTTCCTCTAAACACTCTCATGTCTTGTCTTCCAAAAGTCTCATTCTGATAGCCATCCGGTTCTCTCCTCCGATAGAAATTTCTATCATCTTTCTGGTATGAATACCTTCTTTGCTCACTTCTTTGTCCTTGTTCTGATCTGCACATGTTCCTCTACCTCTGGTATATCCTCTTCCTCCTTGAAATCTTCCTCTGGAAAAATTTCCACCTTTGCCTCGCTACCTCTGCTCATGTCTTTTGTTTAACTTCTCTTTTGCCTTTAGGGCATACTGGTAAGCCTCTTCAACACTCTGTAATTTGATCGAACTGAGTTTATCTTGTATAGACACCCACAATCCATTCAAATATCTTGCAACTTGTTCAACTTCATCCTCAACATGTCCGGATCCGATATTCAACTTGTATAATGCTTCAGTGTATTCCTTCACACTAGATTCCTTCTGTCTCAAATTCTACAACTTTCGAAACAGATTTACTTGATAATCAACTGGCATAAATTTTGATTTCAACTTAGCAATCATCCGATCCCATGTCTTGATCTTCTCTTTACCTCTTCTCTGTCTATCAACCTGCAAATTCTCCCACCAAAGAGATGCATGACCTTTCAACCGGGTATAGGCATATTTCACCTTCCTTTCTTCTGCAATGTTTTCAAAATCAAAATATTTCTGGACATCTCCGAGATCCAATCAATCAATTCATCTGAATCCAACTTTCCATCATATTCTAGTGGGGCAAAATGAGGTTTAGTATTCACCCTACTCAAAACCCTCAAAAACCTTTCCTCATCTGGATCAACCGCTAGTGGGTTTACTTATTCTATTGGGGCTTCTTCTCTGGGCTTCTTCTCCTTCATCTTCAATGTGTCAGCCTCTTCTCTGGGCTGTCTCCACAACTTCTAACCGGGCTACTATTCCTTGCAACATTTCCATCACAACTTAGGGTTTGCATTCCCACGCGCTCCACCATTCCTAGTTCCTTTTCACACCATTTTTGCGCCAATCCTCTACAGCTGCAGGTCAGATGTACATTCTGCCTCTACAACAAATTTTTTTAGGAAAACACAATCTCTGGATTGAAAGCTCGCTCTGATACCACTTGAAGCAGTCACCAACTAGGAGGGACCTCAAAGAGATCAATCCAGACCAGTCAGCAAGAGTAAACACAATGGAAACATAGGGACATGATGGAGGCAATGCAGAACAACCAACCGATAACAACCAGGTTACGGAAACCGGCTCATAGGCCTACTAAAACATACTCAAAACACATAATAGGTCACAACCAAGACCTCAAATCGTAAGATTTATCTTCTATGCTCAGTCTAACTTCTTGTTTACATTTTAATTCTCTATTACAATTATTTATACGATCCAAGGGGATCCGGTCGGCCCAAAAAGGATCAAAACCCGAAGAACAAGACCTAACGTGCAAAACCAACAAGGTTGGCCTCCGCGAAAGAAATTCCTCTGAAAAATCCAAGGGATGAAGTGTAGATCATGGTAAAAGGTCAGCCACACGCTAAGGAACATAAAAAACAACGCTCAGGGCTCCACAAGCTACGAAAGGGATCCAGTAGATCACCAATGCAAATAGGTCCAGGCAACTGGTAACAGAAAACTATCTCAGAAACCGGTAGTGATAACTTGCTGGAAAATTATCCAAATGCTCCACGGTTTGGGAATAAGGAAGATGATCAAGTCTTCAAGAAAAATCCAACTTCACAGGTTCTAGTGAGCCAAATTCGAGACACATTGAAAGAAATGTTGAAACTGCAAACAAAAAGCAAAACATAAAGGAAATATTTTTGGTTGATGCAAGATTGCTATGAACTGGGGATGCTCCTACATCAAATTAAGCATCACAAATCATCAGAGTGAAAATAGAAGATATATCCTAAGATTTAGAGGTCCGGAGTTGACCATTTCTATAATTGAGCATGTATGTAGCAGGCCAACGAGTCGGATATAGTAGCCCAAATGTTACCGATTATTTGTAATCAGTTTTCATGATCTAATTCATTTAGTTATGCATTGCCTCCATCATCTTGTCTTTCTTTCGTTGTGTTTACTCTTGCTACACAGTTCGGATAGACCTCATTGAGGTCCCTCCTAACCGTGACTACACCACCTTTTATTTGTAAAATGTTTTAATGGCAAATGTTTGACACCAATCAAACTTCCCACACTAAATTAGCATTTTTTGATGCTTAAGATCACTTAGTTGTTAATGATACTCTCACCTTAGTTTATCCTTCAAAAGTATATCTAATGGATCTAGGATCTATTTACTCATAACTTTTCTCTTAGTGATTATAATTGATGCCCTTGGGTACCTCTTCCAATATGCCTAATCTCATAATATTATTTTTTCCTTGCTTATACTAGGTAGCTCTTACATGGTCAACTTTCACTTTGTAAACGACTATATTCTCTTCATCCTAAAAGATGTTGAAAGTCTCCAGTACTATGAATGTCCTTGATTTCTTATGTTTAATTCCCCTATCCTAACTTTTCATGCATAAAGTTGAGTTCTTTGTGATATCAAACTTCTCTCTTCTTGAGTTGATCCCTAAGTAATGAAAACTAATCAAACACTTATGTGACATATAAGGTGATATCCTCCAAATTTGGTGTCACTCTTTTAGACATATGTGGAAGATGTTCACTATCAAACTTAATTTTAAACTTCTCTCTTCTACTTGGAGTTCTCTATCTATGGTGAGAAATATCCAGGTTGCAATTAAGATCGTCCTTGCCTATCTGGTTGTCTTATCATGCTAGCTTCACTCCAATCTTGTTACAATCAACATGTAATTTGATCCAAATATTGTTTGGTATAATGGGGCGAGAAAAAATATGCTTATTTTATCCTAATAACATTATGTTTAGGTCAAATATTTAGGAGGTCTTGACATAATTGATCTTATCACACATGATATATTTCTAATTGCTAAGTGGATCACTTGAGCAATTCAAGGAGAATCCTCATGGAAATATCTGGTAAGGAACATGATTTCCACCATAACCACTCTTGGCTCTTGGAATATGATGTAAGATGGAAGGACAAGATCCTTATTGCTTCTTTCTTTAAGTTGTATGCTTCCATTCAATTCAATAATATTTGCAAAGCCTAGCAATTAATGCTCCTTGAACCCCTTTAAGTCAAATGCATTGACCACTCCTTGAGGCATGGGCTTTTCTACTTCCTTTGTGTGGTTAAACTGTCATATTCAAACAAATGACCAAACTTTGGCATTCTACAAGTATCTTTGGGGTACACAACTCTTTAAGAAATAAATCTAAATCTTCATAGATCTTTGGGATTTTGCTAACCTTTATTAAAAGATTGTAAAATAGGTCAAAGAGGATTTTCATACTTTTTTAACTGATGTCATTGTGATCTTTGATATCATGACACTTTTCTAGTCTTCCCTTTTTATTAGGATTCTACATCTAATGAGTGCAATTTTGTTAAGGATTATATTGTTCAAATGGTACCAAGCTCACCATGTTCCCCCTTAAGTTTATCTATTGTTCTTTTCATTGTATTCATCTGTAAACAACTTTCAACAAAATGCTCTTTCTCTAATGCCAAGTAGACCAAACTTAGTTATGTTGCTTAATAGTTCAAAGCTAATACACAATCTTGACTCATGACTTATAAACTCCTACCTTTTAAGATTCTTGTCACTGGTAGTGTTCACCTCCTCCTTAATAGTCATCTTCTCTATTTATTTTGTTGGATAAAGGAACCCATTAAACACTCCTAAATCAATCTCGTGCCCAACATATTTGGTCTACCATCGTTACTTTCATCCTTATCATCTTTCATAGAAATTGTAATAGGATGTTGCTCAATTGGGTGTCACTCTTTAGAAATTGTGTCTAAACCTATTGGTGAGTGATTGTTCATTTTGGAAGGCTAGATGTAATGTTGTATTTTCTAATCTTCCATTGAAATTCAACATTTTATCACTTTAAACTTTTTTTCATATGACAATTCTGATAAGCCTTTTGCATAAAAATCGCGAGACATGCAATAATTTGGCAAAATAGGCTAAGAAATCCAAGATCAATTAAAAGTCCTCAAGAATAGTAAAAAAACTTATCAGATTTTTCTAATAAAATCACAAAAAGAATTTTGAAGATCTTTCTCAATTTATAAAGATCTTGCACGAAACATTCCATTAAACTATACCAACTATTCACATATTGAAAAAATCCATCATACTATCAACTACATCATTGAACAAAATGACATTAATACGAAAATTCTAATTATAAAAAAACAAACAATTCTTTGTTATTTATCTACAATGAACTTGTATACTTCAAATTTTTTGTATCTAATTTTATACTAAAAATATTAATAGTACGAAATATTTTAAGCTTTATTCTATCCTCAGCTTTCATTTTTACTATATCCAATAAAAAACACTTTAACTTTATCCTCTTTGACAAACCTTGTAAGCAAAAGTATTAGATCCTAGTTGGACGAATAAGAACACTTTTTACTTGACCTTTCACGTGAGAAGGTACTCAAGAGACATTTTGAACTATCAAGCATAAAAAGTATACCCACTTCCACGCACTTAAACATTTGGAATCAAGTCTAAATTCTAATAATAATAATAATATTGTTTTCAACTAACCATTAGTACTCAAATTCTTTAGGGGCATCTGAAGTTGATATATAATCAAAAGAGTGCTATCTAATTTTTCATGGATTATTAATTATGTCGACAATATAATTTATAGTGATTGGAAGGATTAAAGTGTAATTAATGAATATAGTCACAAATGATAATAAAATTGTGTAAATGATAAAATAAATTTTAATATTTAATGATAAAATTATTAAAAATATATTTTAGATCGAATTTTTTTATTATCAATTATTAGAAATTGTGAAAAAGTTTATTTTAGTCTTATTTCTTGAGTAGATGTTTGCACATTTTGCCCATGTTAAAATTCTAGTTAGGATGGGCTTCATGAAAAAGCCACTAGAAGATATATTTTTAAATGTGAGAAACAAGATTTAGAAACAAATGCAAATATTTTGGCAACTAGTC
The DNA here is from genome assembly GCF_030272615.1 of Cryptomeria japonica. Lineage (NCBI taxonomy): Eukaryota > Viridiplantae > Streptophyta > Pinopsida > Cupressales > Cupressaceae > Cryptomeria > Cryptomeria japonica. The sequence continues at coordinate 140,866,664 of NC_081410.1, forward strand.
ATTTAGTGACAAGTGGAAAATAGCTTGCTCATTTGTCTTGTCAAAAAAGGTAGGCTACTTGGTGGGACAAGGTGAACCATCATTAGGTGATTGAAGGTGAGGTAGAAGTTTTAGTCAGACTTCTAATGATTGCTCTTTTAAATCTTTTAGCGATGATCCTTTAGTTGAACCATTTGGTTGTCCCAAGAATCTTGTATTGTAAGCTAATGCTTTAGCTTTTATAGATAGAATGGGGTCTCCTTCAAGGAGATTTGACAATTCTACTACAACAAACAAAGTAAAGAACTCCCCTTCAAGGCGGGCATCACATGACAATTATGATCAATGTTCTATTTTTCACTTTGTAAAGAACTGTATATCCCCATCTCAAGGTCTTATAGGTTCAAAGGAGTGGATCATAATAGATAGAAAGAAAAGGAAGCGTCCTTTGCTAAAAAATGGTTATAGGGATAGTAAGATGATGCTATGGTCTCATTAATGTCAAATCAATGCATGCTGTGAAATCAAGTATTTATGTTGATAAGGTCAAGGTGGATAATTTGTGTATGATGAAACTCATGAACTCATTGTTATCAATATAACACGCTTTAACATTTTCAAGCCTTGAGGCGCTTAGCCTAGGTTAACTATTAAAAGATATTAAAAATACTACATTTGTATGCAACCTTAATGAATATAATTTTAATTAAATAACATGCACTTTAGTAAAAAATAAAAAAATAATACTTTTAAAATAATTATATAGGTAAATATAGAGTAAATAATTTGTTTTATTATTATTTTTAGATATTTAATCTTTTAAATAGAAATAAGTAAACATTATTCATTTCAATGCATAGCTATTAAATAAAATAATAGGTTAAATTTTTCAATTTCAGAAAACAAAGCTCTATAGGTAAAAGTTAGCTATATAGTTATTCAATAAAATAATATGTACAATTTTTAGAACTAGTATAATTATTTTAAATATTTTTATCTAAATAAATGTTAAGATGTATTAGTTTTAAGATGTTTATATTGAAATTATTATTTAAGGTAGATACACACTTTGTGATATCTCTTATCATCTCGTAGACATGTATATTTAAGATATATATGTTAGTGTAATTTATTTATTTATTTTTATATATTTTAAAGATGTATTCCTCTTTAGTCTTATGTATCAATTTTGATATTCAATTCAAACTTTAAATTAAATAAATTAGTTAAAAATATTATTTTTCTTACTCTTAAGAAGATTGGACATATTTGGATTGAAGAAAGAAACATCATTGTCTTAATTATATATTTATATTCTTCGCAAGTCTTAAAATGATTTGCTTGAATCCATTCACTCAATCAACACATTCATTTTAAGATTTTATAATTTTATTCAGTAATTTTAAATTTAAGTTTTTTTATATAAAAATGACATAAGAGAACCACGTTCATGTATGTATATGTATATACATGACTGTATGCATAAACATAATTTATATACATATATATATATACATGTGTGTATACATAGATACATATGGATGTATGTATATCTATACGTATAAGTATGCATATACATATTGTAGACATATAAATCTGATCACCTTCCTAAATAAATATTTAATATTTATTTCAACCATATCCCCTTATTAATTAAATCTTATTTAATTAATTTCTTCATTTTCATCTATTTATTTAAATAAATTACTCAATTTATTTAATTAAAATCATATAAACATTTTCTAGTCTTTAATTAAATAAATCACTTTATTTAATTAATTCCGCTTTCCCCCTTTTTAATTAAATTGATCCTTGCAAATAAATAAATCTAATTTATTTATAAAATCACCCCACTTGTATTTATGTAAGTTGCATCTATTTTTGGTTGAAATAAAGTAATTTTATTTTAATTAAAATCCTTTTCCCTCATCCACTTGCATTTTCCTACATCTCCCACTTGCCTCCTAAACCCCTTCTAGATTCTTCTAATCACTTCCAATTTAGCCTAAGTCATCTCCTAATTATTGTCACATTCCTAAGTAAAAGGAAGTCACTTCTCAAAGCCTCCAAAGTCTTCAGTAACCATTCAAGGCTTTGTGTCTTCAAATGGTTAACCTCTAAAGTCTTCCAAACCATTAAAAGCTCTTACATAACCATTTATGGTTAACTCACCTTTGACCTTTGGTTAGAGACTTTCCTCTAACTTAAGCATCCTTTTGACTCAAGGGTCTCATCAAACACTTATGACTTTGACCATAGTTATTCATTTAACCCTTGCACAAGAGTTTACCCCTTAGATAAAAGCTTTATCCATTTGATAACCCTAACCTAACCTTAACCTTTACCTCCTAAGGTAACCTTCATGTCTTCTCAGGCATTTAATGCCTCTTGCATCTCCTCTCAAGCAATCTCTTGTTGACAATTATCACCATTTCATTGGTGAAAATCGTAAACATAGATTGATTAAATTTCAATCCTAGCCCTTGTTAAGATTATTCAATCTTAACCATCCATTGCCTTATTTTTCCTATAAATAGAGCTCTCATTATTCGTTATCTATATCTCTCTAAGTTTTTATGCATCTACATTATAGCCTAATTTACTAAGCATTTTAGCCTCTCTTTCTTAAAACATCATCATAACATTTAGAAGCATTTTTCATATCATAGAATATTCATGCTAAGCTAGTATATCATGTTAGGATAATTTATTAATATCTTATCATGTCACTATCTTCATCTTAACTTAATCACCATATATTTAACACATCATATATATCTTAGAATGCATTCATGCATGTAGATCAAATATCACTCATTCTTGGAGTTGTCATTCCTAAGTGACTTGCTCAATGATCTGAGAGCAAAACATTGGCTTTAGGGATCCTATGAGATAGAGAACAATGGGACACCCCTTGGGAAGTTAAACTAGTTCAATTAGTTCATATACATGCACCAAGAGTTTCATTGGTATGTGGGTCTTTTGATCTTGATTTACTCATTTTGATCACAACATTTTCCTGTGTACTTTTCTGGCGCCCATCACGGGGCACGTCCCCAAAAATAACATCATTTTTTGTGCAAATTAGAGATTGCAATCATGCTGGAACAATCTTTTAGCGCATTAATCACACTGTTTAGTGCATAGAAACCATTCCTTAGCGCATTTAACTTTCTTTCTAGCGCTTGTTCTTCTTTGGTTTTTCTACGCATAGGAGTATCAGTATAGCACATTTAGGCATTAGAGTAGCATGTAGGCTCTACCTTTCAACACTTTTGCACCATATTTTAGCGCATTCGGTCTACATGTTAGTGCATAGTGCTGATAGAGGCAAAAAAAATTTGTAAGCATGTTAGAAACTTAGGCTTGTGAAGCCCACCATTAGGATCTAATTTTTGACTAAATGAGTGTAGGTTCTAACATTTCTCAGTGCAGGAACAGGAGGAAGTTAGTTTTGTTTTTCTTTACTTTCTTTTAAATTTAGTAAAAAGAACTCATATTTTCCTTTATTGCAAAAAGTTTAAAATGAATCTCACTTTCTCTTTTGGATGCCTAAAATAAATTTCATGTTTTCTTTTGTTGCCTAAAATAAAATTCATCTTTCTTTCTTGCATGAATAAAAAGAACAACAAATTCAAATCTTTCCTTTTATGCAAGATAGGATCATCTTTTTTTGGGGTTTTAAAAGGAACAAAACAAACTTTCCAATTTTTGCACAAAGTTAAAATTAAACATCACATTCCTTTGGTGCTTATTAAAACTAACTTCACCTTTGTTTTGGAATCTTAAAAAGAACCTTCACATTTCTATTTCAAAATCTTTCAAAATTAAGAGCGTTGTTGTTTACATTGGCGATTCATTTTGTTAACAAGGGTTTACTTTCAAAAATTCAAAATTTTGCTATCTTCACACATTGCTTTATTCGGATAAAAAGAACATCATGGCTTCTTGAAGAAACATCTCCATCTATCTTAGACAATTTTGCAATGAAATTTTAAAAATAATCCGTTTCTTTTGTGTTTGTGAGGTGATAGGTATATGCTCTCACCTTCAATAGGTGATAAAAAAGCCAAAACCATCTCTTTTATGCTTTCTTTCAGTTTCATGCATTAACAATTTTAGAGGGCCCGCCCTCCCAAGTTTTCCTTAGTGCACTATTAAGGTCGGTGAGAGGGGAACGACCTAAGTGGGAAAAGACTTTATCGCCAAGTGTTCCAACCCACTATAATCAAATGTGGAGGCTGATGAAAATCCCCTCCAATGGTTTTTCTCAATGATTAGTCTTCCCCCAATATCTTTAAGATGCATAAAGATTTTGTTCTAAAGGTTGGGAAGCCTCCTGAAGGAGTTTATCATTCAAGACTGAATGGAAGCCTGATTAAAAACCATAGAAGTAGAAGCTTTGAGCCGATGCAGTTAGCAAAAATTAGCAATATCATAGTGAAAGGGTGGGGAAGAGTCCGCCCCCAAGATCACTCACCATATATCTCCCAAGATAACTACCCAATTGTGAAGCAATTCATTTTGGGTTAATTTCTGCCAAAAGACAAAAAAATGGGTTGCCCCTAAGGGGTGACAAGACTATTTGAGCTGACGGAGTATCGAGACTATTGGGCTATAATATTGTCAATGACCCTTGAATAAAGAGTCTGCTTGATCTATATTTTTGTAATCCAAACCAGTGAAAACATCGGTGATTTGAAAACATCTTCAAAATAACATACACTATTTGTTTAGCATATACAAGTTGTTATCACTTCTATCTGCTGTGTTTTCAATTCATTTTTCAAAAAATCTTCCATCAAGTCACAAAATTATTTCTCAACATCTCAGCGAAAACATCAAAACAAAGTTTTCAGGACAGTTAGCGCATAGGAGCAACATCCTAGCGCATCTCAACCATCCGATAGTGCATTCCAACCAAAAGTTTGCACTTTCATTATTCACATTAGCGCATGATCGGTATCATATTGGTAAAAACTCAGATAGCACTTGTCAACATCACTGTAGCATATAGGAGCATCAACCTAGCGCATCTGGAACTTTCTGCAGCGCATTTATACCAAACATTAGCGCCTCAGAGGGACATATTAGCACATAACCGATTCAAAAATTTTATTATCAAACAATATAAAATAGCACATTTGAGAGGCATCATAGCCCATGTGGAACATTCTGTAGCGCTTTGAGAGCATCCTTTAGTGCATCAGGTCTCTGTTCTAGCGCATGGTCAAAATTAACGAAAAATAGAGATCAAACCAATCACCTTGTGAAATTTTCATCAACAATTTTGAATACCCTTTTAGGTCCTCTGACAAATCCAATAATGAAATTTCAAAAAAGGATCATAAGTGAGAAATTTCCTAATCCAACTAAGCACCCTTAGAAAGAGATTTCAAATCTTCAGCTATCTAGATTGGATTTCATCCAACAAAAGTGAGGAGTATCAAAAAATGATCAAAGGTTCGACCATCCAACAAATCCTATCAAACCAATAACTAGTTAGGTCCTCAAGTTGTCAAATTAAGTTTCTAGATCGTGAAACTTGACTCATATAATTTGGCACACTTTATCGTAGAAGAAAATCAAACTAAACTTCTACTTGACAAGTAAACTTGAGTTTCCAAAATGAAGTATTCATATCCAAAATCAACATCAACATTGATCATTTATGTATGACCACTCCCCATATTTTGAGAAGAAGATATCTTCATCAAAAGACTAAGTTGAAGAAGAGACAACCTAGCTCTAAGTCACTTATTAAAAGGAGTAAATTTCTCTATATCTATCATCAACTCTTTGAATCACATCACACATTCTTGCGTTATATGTGGTTGTATATCCAAGGAAAAACCAATAAATTTGACAAAGAACCTTTGAGAAGTACGACTTACATTCAGAAAGAAGTTTTCAACCAATGCCTTAATAGTGGAGGAAGGATTAATCCTGCATTGTTTCCAAGGTTTCTTATCACTTAGAACGATGTTCGACCTGAGCCGCCAACTCCACCAAGAACTCCAATAGAAGAAGAATTTAGTACAGTAGAGATATATTAATGCCCACTGTCACTCGATCTCAGAGAAACAAAAAGAAGGAATCATGACCAGAATCAAGTATGAGTCATAGACTATCCAATCCTTTTGATGAATATGCAAATATGGGAGAAATAGAGATCATCGACGAGCTTCTCCAAGAATGACAAGAGAATGCAGCTTTCCAAAAATTCATAGAAAGACTTATAGAAGCGAATAAGCAAAAATATCTACTCATGCTAACTAGCAAAGGAATCAATATTCTTGAGGATTTTGACATAGAAAACTTAAGGAATACAGATGAGAGAATTTCAAGAACAAGGGAAAGAAACTATTCTTATCAAGAATAACTTAGAGAAGAAGAAACACATGATCAAGGAAACATACACAACCGAGATAACACCCATGAACAAGATAACACTCATGAACAAGACACTACATGCAATCGGGACAATCTTAATGAACGAGGGGAAGCTCCTCATCGAAGGACAAATGCACCCATAGCTTCTCTTACACAATAACTCCAAACACTTCAAAGACAAATGGAGGACATGCAACAAGGAACCACGATAAGATGCTCATTAGATGATATTTGTCCTTATCCTTTTGATAGGAGATTGAACATGGTACCTTTTCCCCCAAATTCAGACATACCAAAGTATGACAAATATGATGGTAAGAGTGATCCCTAGATCATGTTCAGAAATTTTGTAGTATGAGCTTGGAGTTTTCTCACAACGACACATACTTAATGAGGTTATTCCCAAGAAGTTTGGGAGGGCAAAAAATGGGGTGGTTGTCAAAACTCACACCTCCCATCAGATCATTTGATGAGTTGGTGAAAAAATTCATAACACAATACTCCTATAACATCCAACACGCAATCACCATGCTTGATGAATGCAATACCAAACAACAGAACAATGAAACATTCATGGTGTTTCTACAACAATGGAGACCCATGGTCGTAAGATATCCATGAAATGTGCCTGAAAAGGAAAAGATGGAAATCTTCATAGACAATCTGAATAGTCAAATGAGCTATCATCTCAAACTATAATGTATACCATCTTTTGTAAAATTAATAAAACATGGTATCTAAGTAGAGGAAGCTTCCATCAAAAAAGGAACCTTGAAGTTCTTTAAAGAAGGTGTTAGTTCATCAAACAATAACGCATTTAACAATCAAAACAATAACAACAATTCAAACAAGTCCAGATTTTGGACAAGGAACAAAACCATTGTTAATGATGGGGTAATCGATGCCAACAATGCAAAGTCTAAACAACCAGTGTTGACTTTATCAAGCAACCTACCATCCAATAATGATAAAAAAAGTGCTAATCAAGGCACTAACACTTATCACCTAAATACCAACCAAGGAGCTTCAACGTCAAACAACAATAAGAATCACCAGGGCAACAACAACAACAACCAAGGGAACCACACAAACCAAAGAGGTAACACTAATACTTTCCTGTATTGACGAATATACATGCTATTAGGACAAACCTTGGAATCAACATTTCGAGAGATATTGGCAAATAAGATCATCACATTTCCAACGACAAGCAACTTTCAACCCCAAGTCAAACCACCATGGTGGAATGACTCACATTATTGTGATTATTATCGAAACAAGGGGCATAACACAAATGATTACATGAGGTTGAAGAACATAGTTCAATACATGATAGAAAAAGGTGACTTAATAGTCGATGGTCATAAAACCAATGGTGACCATGAAGCTTTCAAAAATCCCCTTCCCAATTATGACAAGGGAGGAGCATCAACGTCAAATAACACCAAAGGAGCTCATATTAATCACATATACGAAAATACCATTAATCACATATCAACATGTGACAATCAAGTGAATGTCATAAAAATCAAAGACAACAAGAACATGTGTCGATAAATGTGACAACAAGAGTGTAGAAATATGTCTTGAAGGGGAACACATCAACATCAACAACTCTCCCCAAGACTCAATATAACTTGGTCGACCAACTACGGAGGACACCCTCTAAGATATATATACTTGAGTTTCTCAAACTTTCAACAAAACACAAGGCTATCTTGGAGAAAGCTCTTATTGAAATAACCGTTCCAAATGATTTGGATATTGACCGATTCCAATCCATGGTGGCCCATATGACGGTGCCACGCAACATATCTTTTTATGAACATGATGATGTCTCTTTGAATCATCCACATAATACCCCACTACATATCGAGGTCTTAGTCTATAAACATCGAGTAAAAAGAGTATTAATAGATGGATGATCTGGGCTCAGTATATGTACTCTAAAGCTTATCCATGCATTGGGCTTCTTTGACCAGTCTATTGATCCCAAAAAGAAAATCACTATCAAAGCTTATGATGATGAAGAGAGATCATCTGAAGGAACTGTAATACTACCCATTCAGGTAGGTCGTGTACAGAGAGACACCATGTGCCAAGTCTTAGACATAGACTTGACATATAATATACAATTGGGTCATCCATAGATCCATGAAATGCAAGCGGTGCCTTCCACATACCATCAATGTATCAACTTCCCCTACAACGGACATGAAATTTCAATATCTGCAGATAATAACCCTTTTTAGTATTGCAATGCTATGGGGGCAGCTCAAAATGTCCTGGTTCCACACAAGAGGGAGGCCCAAGTTTCCTCAGCATCCAACCATCAAGAATAACTCAAGTTTCTATCCATGAACTTCAAGCAAAAGATGAAAATAAAGTACCAAGGCATGGGGGAGTACTCTTTTGAACCCTTGTGTCTATCTAAATTTCCAAATTCACTAAGGTCTTATGGACAATCTTCTACATCAAGACATCTAGAAACCCAACCCATAACCAAGTTTGATGTTAAATTTATCCAAATGGGCAAACTGGCTGAAGAATCAGAATATAAAGACATCCTTAGCTATCTATACAAGGATGAAGAAGAAATCAGAGTTGCTACCATAGAAGTAGTCATACCAACAAAACAATATCGAAATGGGTTCCAGATCATGCAACAAATAGGATACAAAGGAAAAGGACCTATTGGAAAGTGTCAAGAAGGCATCATAGAACCCATACAACTTCGTTCATAATTTGTAAAAGAAAAAATAGGACTTGGGTATGGGAAACATATTCCGTGTGTGCAAAAGAAAAATCACCATAAAAAACCTCAATGGAAGGAAAAAAAATCATAACGAAGACTCATGGCAAGGCACTAAATCAAGAAGCATAAAAGACAAGGAAGGAGAAAAAACATGAAGAAGACGAGAAACTACAAGAAGAACTGTCTATTCAAAAAGAGGAAGCTTCTTATAAAAAAGTACATCATGTACAGGATCCTGATCAAACCAATGTTAAGCCGCAACCTAAAGAAATTTCTACTCACATAAAACAAATGGTGTACGACCAAATTCAAAGAGTACAAGCAAGCACCAATCCCAAATCAGAACAAGGTACTAGACTTGTGTCAATTATCAGTGATCTTTTCTCACCATACAATATACCCGTCAGATTTAGTGAGGTAACCTGGGACAGTGATTCTGAAACTGATTCCAATGAATATGAGTGGGATAGTTGTTTTGATGTTACTCAAGATATTGAGGTGGATACAATCCACACATACACACCCATTTCTCATGAGGGACAAGGCTCGAGATCTTGACCATTTGAATTCATACCACAACATATCTATGAGGCTAGTGAGAACGAGCAATGACAATATGAACAAGGCAATGTTGAAGAGAATATCATCAAAAACCTTGAGAATATCATAGGCCTCACCGATATCCCCAAAAACTATGAGGATGTCTCCATCATGACACTTACAACAACTGATCTTAACCCACCAAATGACTCCCTACTACTCATATATTCTGATCTCATAGACTGGAAAGAACCTGAACATCATGATATACCAATATTCTTGAATGATGAATCAATTATCCAATACATGTGCGTAGTTAACCCAGAAACATGCTCCACCAGGAACAACATAACGACATCTGCAATCAGGAGAGTGCCAAGTCTCTCAGTCGCAAAAATGAAATAAACAACAGAACTAATGGTGAAAATAGGTTAATGGCAGTATTAGATCACAAAAAAGTATAAATAAAGGACATATATGAAGGTGAAAACCTTTTTGAGGCACCTAAATATGGGACACTTGACAGTCTTCCTGAACATTACCAGGAAAGGTCACCAATATTGATTGAGCTAACTCAATCAATAAATATCAGCATTGAAGCAGCAATCAAAACCATACATCTGGCAAAATCACTCACATAAAAAGAACAACCCGATTTTATCAAATTCTTCAAGGAGAATTAAATCAATTTTGTTTGGTCTTAAGCTAACATGCCAGGGGTAGATCCAAATCTAATCATGCATTACTTATCCATTGCTCTGGGAGCTAAACCTGTAAAGACTTAAATTTATCTATAAGACATAATCTACTCTTTATTCATAAATAAACTCACAGGTCAATTAAGAAGTCTATTTCATACATAATATAAAGAAATATCAATAAGTTGATAAAAGAATCATAGATATACAATCTTTGATGTAAAATGAAAGATACAAATTTCTCAATATATAAATCCTTATTCCCTACTTAGGCTTTCATATTGCCTTAAGTAATATACAAATAGAAAGAAGGTGAGATACATCTGTCGATCTCCATTCTGAGTCGCTTCCTTTCAGTCCTTCAAATGAAGATGAGAACAAGATTCAAGCACTTTTTTTGCCCAACCATGAAGCTTATGCTTCCTCAGAATTCTTGGTCAATCAAGAATACTCGACCCTACACGAATTGTTTTAACCAGAGAATTCGAAAGGCAAGAGGGAATCTGGTGCGTGCCTAGATGATACAAGCATTTTCATTTTTCTAATTCTTTTAAGAAACAAGCATTCATTATCAATCAAGGATATGGTAGAGAGCATTAAATAAAGAATTCCATCTATTTCTATGGATAATTTAAATAGTTACTCGATTGAGTATAACGCCATGCATAGCAAAATAAATAGTTGGAAAAAGCAACTATTCTCTCTAAGATTCCACATTCGGCATCCGTCCTGGAAGGTAACTTTCTATACACAAGCCTATCCATAGCTTGGTTCCCACAAACAAGAATACATTTAAGAATACAATCTTTTGACTATTTGAAATAACATATTCCCTATTACTTTCATAAAATAAACACTATTTCATCTCTTTCACCCTATTGAATACAATCTTTCGTAATTTGAAAAGCAAATATAATTTCAATAATATTATTCGAATAAATACAAAGTAAAAAGAAGGTGTAACACATGTATGTACCTTACATATAAATTGAATAAAATGAGTACACATTCTTTTATTCAATTATCAAATATTTAAAAGCGTAATCATTAACATGCATTTCATTTCTTTAAAAATCTAAGTTTTCTATCGTCTAAGCTTTCTATCTTTCCATGTGTCTTGGTTCATTTACCTCTTTCTCAAAACATCATATTTAGTTTAATACTAATATGTGACTTTTTATGATTTAAATACTCAACTCACTAATTTTACTAATTTACCATAACAACAATCTAACATGATGAAAATCGATAAAGTGCCTATCTATATGGCATTTTTAATGAGACATCTGATAACCATCTTTTCTCTTCATGAAAGGATCTAATTTGAAAGTGTAAGTCTTTTCTTATGATTTTAAAATAAACTTCACTATTTAATAAGTCATAATCTTAATATTTCATCTTCTTCGTAGTTTAATTTCAGAAATCTCTCTCTATCCTCTTATTCTGTTTCTAGAGGATTGGGTGATCTAATTTCTAAGAGTTCACTAAGTTTTATCAACAAACTTTAATAAAATATATATTTATTGCATCTATATTTGCATGATCGTAATTTAAACAATTATAAATTGATTCAGAATGTGACTCTAACTCTTCCATTAGAGTATTTCATAAATCCAAAACTAGATCATTCTTTATCTCTTAAATCTTTTCAACAAAACATACTAGATTTGAGCCTACCTCAAGAAACGCGATCCACTATTATGATCCTTGATAACTTCAAATTGTCGGCAATACGTCCGGATTCCAATGCTTTCATCCTCAACACTCTTCTATCTCATGAGCTCTCTATTCCTAGTCCATATCCTTTCTATATTCTGGAAATTCCTATGATAATAATAAAGTAATTAACACTCATTCACGAGCATAACCTCTAAGTTCAACACTAAATTAGAGATGCTCATCATTGATCTTTTACAACTCATTCGTAAACACATCAAAATCTCCATTATTATATTCTCTCTAATCTCTTTGTCGCTCTTCTTCGTTCTTGCTCTCCTCTATCTTGCTTCTCACTAACTTCCTATCTTCTTCTATATTCCATTCTCCAATCCTTCCTAATCTCTTCTCTCTATTCTTTCTAATCTTTTCTTGTCGTTCTTCCTCTCTCGTATGTCTTTCATATTTCTCCTTGTGTGTGTCTTTATCTCTCTATCCTATGTCTCTATTTATTCTAAATTCCCCTATGATCTCTCCCAAATTAGAGGCTCGGTTAGGGTTATTAACTTGAAGTCTTCTTTTGCATTATGATGAGTCGACCATGCATCATCTTCCTAATGTTGGTATTCCCAATACCATGGCACACGTACCTGCTAATGCATTTCTCTCTTCGGTTAGATGCCTAAGATTGAGGACTTCTTCTATGTTATCACCGTGGAAACTATTAGTTGATTCCAATCTATGTGGAATGAGGGAGATATCTACAGTGAGGAGCGTATGCTGATCGATGAGTCTGCAGTCACCATTAGAGAAGTGTCTGCTATCTCATGGCAAATTGATCGCTTGGTGGAGGGGTCGGTAAAGTCAAATGCAATTACAAACACTTAAGTGTTTGTCATAAGCGAGATTATCACTCTCGCTGCCAAGTCTATTGCCATGATCTCCACGTCAGTGCAAACTCTAAGTTCTGCATTTAACCATTGGTCTTTGCCTAGTCGGCCACCCTATCAATTCCTAGTTATCATGTGTCATAGTCGCTATCTTATGTTTATCTCACTCCCACCACCTTTCTTAATAAATATATAATAATCAACTTTATTATAAGTTGCAAAGTAAATTTAAACTTAAATGGTTTTAGATATAATATATATTCATAGTTTAATAAATGTATATTCATCAATACATTATTGTGAATAATCATGTTTGTATAATAAAATAAAAATCGCATAAGTATAAATCCAACATTCACCTCTATATATATATTTGTACGTCTGTCCGATGGAATCGTAGTTATCTAACTACCATGCATATAAAATTTGTATCAATATAAACAAAACGATCATTAATAAAGATGCATTTTCTTATTCAAAAGACAATAAATCTTTCTATATAAGGTATGTTAAGTCGATAAATCCAAATTATTCAACTTATAAATAATCATATTAAGAGTAATCAATATAATTACACATGAACCATAATTACCTACGTATATATATCTATATGATCGAGTCCTAGTTATTGGAACTAATATACATATAAAATATGTATAATTATAGTATAATTTTAAAAACCAACATTAAATATAGTTTCAATAAATTACATACTTCTACACAAGGGACATTAAATCATAAAGTCGCTATTTATGTTCAAATTATTAACAAAATTTCACTCTTCATAGACAAATAAAACATAATATTTGTCATTATTCACTAAATTTCATTCATGACTCAAAATCATTCATCAATACAGACACACACACACACACACACACACACACACACACACACACACATATATATATATATATATATATATATATATATATATATATATATATATATATATATAACTTCACTACTGTGGTGTGTGAGATTCCCCTAGTCTACTGAAGTCATAAGTTAAAAACAACTCTACTTGAGTCATGTTCTCGCCTTCAACTTCGTTCACCTGTCCCTGCATCACTTGCACTCAATAATTCATCAGCATTGACGATCCCCAATTAAAATTATTACTGATCATTCAATTGTTTATAAATCATTTCAGTACATTCAATTTCCTATCTTATTTCATTAACAGCTCTATTTTAATTTCATTTGAAAAATAAACATTATTTTCCTAATTAAATAATATGGAAAAAATAGGGTTCGTGACAAAACCTGTCAAGTAGAAATTAAGGAAGATGAATCCACTTGTGGCATTATTAGTTAGAGCATAACTGAAAAAGTTATTAGATGTCAGATTCATCCGACCTATAGATTATGTCGAATGGATCTCAAATATTGTACCAGTTTCCAAACCAGATAAAAGCATAAGGATTTACACAAACTCCAGGGACTTGAATAAGGCATGTCCAAAGGACGACTTTCCTTTACCAAGCATCAACACTATTATTGATCTAACATCAGGACACACAATGTTATCTATCATGGATGGTTTCTTTTAGCTATAACCAAATCAAGATAGACCCAGTAGATCGAGATAAACTTGCATTCACTTGTCTATGGGGAACATATTTCTGGAATGTCATGCCTTTTGGATTCAAAAATGCTGGTGCAACTTATCAAAGGGCCATGACAACAATCTTCTACGACATGACACATACTTTCATGGAGGATTATGTGGATTATTTGCTAGCTAAATCATTCAATAGAGCAGATTACCTAGGCATGCTAGATAAAATCTTTCAATGATTGGAGAAATTCAATGTCAGATTAAACCCTAAGAAGTGTCTCTTCGGGGTCACATCCGATAAACTATTCAGCTACATTGCATCAGAAAAGGGCATCGAAGTAGATCCAACAAAGGTTCAGGCTATCATGGAAATGCCACCTCCTGAAAACATCATCTAGCTACGATCTCTGCAGGGAAGGCTACAGTCCATCAGACGATTCATCGCCCAGTGAGTAGATAAATTTCTTCCATTCAATCATTTGCTTCATAAGAATATAGCTTTTAGATGGGAAGACAAATGTTCAAAATCATTCCACCAGCTCAAACAATATCTTATGAATCCACTAGTTTTGGCACCACCATAGCAGGCAAGCCACTCATTCTCTATATATCAACAACATATGTATCATTTGGGGTACTAATAGCACAAGAAGATCCAACAAGAAAATAAAGAGCAATCTATTACATTAGCAGGACTTTAAACGGATATGAACTAAATTATACATTCATTGAAAAGGCTTTCTTAGTAGTGGTGTTTGCTTCTCAAAAGTTCTGCCACTATATGCTAGCCCACACAATCAAGTCGGTAGAAAAAATTGATCCTCTCAAGTATCTACTTAGCAAAGCCTCTCTCACAGGAGTAGTAGCTGAAGGGGTCATGACACTAAGTGAGTTCAACATTCAATACACAAAACGACGAGCTATCAAAGGACAAGCAATTGTAGATCAACTGGAAGAAGAACCACTACTAGACCAACACCCACTACAGGTGGAATTTTGAGATATGGATGTGCTCACTATCACACCCAAGCAATGAACCCAAGGTGGTTGTAGAATGGAGAATCACAAAATGAAGAGTCTATGGGGATTCACAATTAGTTATTAATCAGATCAATGATGACTATCAGACAAAAGATGATAAGAGAATGCCTTACAAGAGAATGGTGGATGACCTCAAAAAGTACTTTTTGCACATCACTTTTGAGCAAATTCCAAGATTGGACAAAAGAGTTGCTGATGCAATGGCCACTATTGCCTCGCTTCTATAAATTCTAGATAAACAAAATTGTTACGAATTCCTAGTGGAGAAATTGTTTTTCCCAACCTATGATAATTCCGCATCCCAAGTCATCTATGCCCTGACCGGTTCTGATTGCCCTCCATATGGGAAGATATATGACTATCTAAAAAATAATACTCTCCCACCCGACCTATCTCGCAACCAAAAATGAGCTTCAGGAAGGTATTTGTGGTACGCATTCAAGTGGTCCTACTCTCGCCAAGAAACTTTTGAGAATGGGATATTACTAGTTGACAATGGAAAGAGAGTCCTATCAATATGCTTGGAAATGTCCTAAATGTCAAATTCACAGTAACCTCATGCATGCACCATCACAGGAGCTGCAACCATTCACCACATCTTGGCCTTTCTGTCAATGGTGACTTGATCTGGTAGGAAATATTCATCCTTCCTCTTCAAATAGGCATAATTTCATTATCACCACCACAAAGTACTTCACCAAGTGGATCAAAGCAGCTCTGATGACCACTGTGACTGGAAAGCAAATCTCATCATTCATCCTCAACTATCGCATTTGCAGATATGACATTCCCAGTTCCATCATCATAGATAAAAGACATCCTTTCAAGAATTAAGATGTGTGAGTGCTATGCGAACGATTCAAAATCCAACATCGCTTTTCCACACCATACTACCCACAGGGGAATGGCCAAGCAGAAGCATCAAACAAAACAATCCTAAAAAATCCTCAGGAAAATAGTAAATGATGCTAGCAAGGATTGGCATGTACAACTCAATCTAGAAATTTGGGCCTACAGAATGAGTATCCAAATACCTATAGGGGCTACACCATATTCATTAGTGTATGGTTCAGAATAAATTCTACCTCTTGAGGTAGAAATCCCATCTCTCCGAGTATCTTTAAAGGGCCTCATACCGGATGAGGAATATCGAGTGAACAAGTTACAAGAACTATAGCTTCGTGATGAAAATGACAATGCGCCTATGACCATATCAAGGCATATCAAAAACTAATGTGTAGAAGCTATAATCACAAATTCATCCCAAGGGCTTTCAAAGTTGATGATCTCGTCCTAAAAGAAAATCCCAGAAATCAGCAAGACCGAGAAAAGAAGGGGAAATTTGAACCTAACTTGTTGGGACCCTTTGTCATCATATCTGCCTATGGATCAGGAGCATATCAATTGTCAAATTTAGAAGGGGATGTACTTGATAAGCCAACCAAAAACATCCATCTGAATAAATTCTACACTTGAGTCGTCCAATGCACAAATCAAGCAAAAAAATTCAAAAAATAAAAAAAATAAAAAACAAATCAAAAAGTGCAATAAAAACAAAGGTAAAAACTTGGCAACAGGTGATATTTTTGAGAGAACAACTCCTCTATCTATTGGTACTCATAGCATATCATTGATCCATCTGATCTAAGCCCATAGCCATCGTTGAACACTTATACATGCAACATTATCCCATACATACTTAGTGTAGTCACTGTCCTTGAATATCTAAGTAGTTATTCGTATCATATCCCACCATGGATTGGTGATCAAATATATCCACATTGACGAGTGTCTATAGCTGGAGGCAACATTCATCTCACTAACATTCAGACAACAAACAAGAATCGCAACATACTAAGGAAACCATTGTCAAAATTGCTCATCGGACTTGAAAAGAGGATCATTATCCAACTGCAACTTCAACACACACACAATGGATGATATATTTTGAATTGTGATTCATATACATTTGGTATGAAGTCTTGACTATTTAGATCTCATGAGCTACTCAAGGATGCACTGAGCTAGAGAAGCAATGAAGGAATCTGATATTTTTCTTTGGTTTTTTGTCTGTGATGCGATCATTCATATGGTGCAAATTTGTCTCGAGACATGATTGGAAACATATAATTGAAGACTTTTTGCATTTCACACATAAGAATGGTTAACTCTTCTTTATTTTATGCAAGTGACACTCAGGTTGTCTTGGTTCAATTATACCTTGATGCTTGTGTCATCTTGCAATATCAAAAATCATGTAAGATATACTCAAGTCATTATGATTCAATTATACCATGATGCTTGTATTAACTTTCAACATATCAAAAGCTCAATGATGACAAAAAGAGCACAAACAAGTGACTAAATAGGAATGACAATGACAGAATTAAAGTGATCATATAGTTGCATATCATTTTTGCATTAGTCTCATATCATTATAATTATCATTAACATCTCATTTTTAAGATACATCTCATATCATTATCATTATCATTTACATCTCACAATCATAAACATTCAGGTAACATTCCATCTTGTATCAAAGTAAACACAATTGATGCATATCACAAACACTTATTCATTACGAACCATGCATTCACATCATCATACAAATCAACATTAAGAGATCAAGAACATCATTAGTATCTAAACATCTAATCATCCTCATAGTATCATCATATCAAATGAATGCACATCATAAATCATATCATCATCAGTAACACATCACATGTGGATCATAGAAAATCAATGTCATATATCATATATCTCAAAACTGTCAAAATATACAATGGGTATCATGTCTATCAATACAACAAAGTGATCAATACAATAGGACAGATCTCTGAGGTATGACTATCTCTTGAGGTGGATGGTCTATCAGTAGATGGCCTAGCTCCTAGATATCCACCAAATGGATCATGTCGTACAGGCCCCATAACACCTTTTTTCTTCATCCTCGTATGGCTACGTCCAGATCGAGTGGATGCCACTGCAACATACCTAGGATCTCTATGATCTCGAGGGACCATATCCTTGTACAAACGCCTATAATAATCGACCTCCTTGGCCAAGTACTGTATCTCCCTCAGTGTGTCCCATAGCGGGGTATCAACCGTGGATCTCTCTAACCTATCAGCAAGGGCCTCTGGTGGACCCTAATGCTCTACTGTTGTATACCTCTCTACTTGCAGCTACGTGATCTATCGTTGTTGTGCTAACACTTTTGCTTCTAGCTCTTGCACCAAGAGCTGTAGCGATCTAATCTGAGCATCATGCTAGTAGGTCGACACCCTGATCTGAACGGGTACCTGTGTCATAGTCTTAACTGCACCCATCCTTGTCTGAGGCACTGGTGGAGGTAGAACATCATATATCCTCCTCTGGGCAGGTCACCTATCATCCTCTATCCCTCCCATAGAAGCTAACGCTGCACCTATCCTACCACCCCCACCCACACCAATAATGAGACAACCTCTACCACCTCCACCTCTGCCATCTCCACCACCTCCTACACCTCTACCACCTCCACCACCCCCTCCACCTCCATCTCTTCTACCACCACCTCTACCTCCATCTCCTCCCTCCTCCCTCTCATCCTCCTCTCTATATCTAGGACCCCCTCGCCTCTGTGGCTGCTACTCCTCATCATCGTCAAAAGCTGGCAACAACTCTGTTGGATCAAATATGCGCGCCATTGCATGTGCTACGAAGTAGGATGAGATCTCCTCTATCATCCTAACATCCACTACCCCATCCTTGTAATCCAAGATATGTCCTACCAAGGAAATATACTCATCCATGATTGCTCCACTATCTAGGGTAGGCCCCCACTCTGACACATCCTGTCGCCGATGAGCATACAAACAAGCTCCCTGTGGTATCCCATGTTGTCTACCATACTGCCGATGAGTGTGGCTATGGAAAAATTGCTCAATGATAAAGGGCATCCGCCCAATCAGGTACCTCAACATATATACATAGGGCATCTCTAGTCCATCCTCCGCCCACACCTCACAATCCATATATGGTCTCCAAATGACCATATCAATGTCATCGAAAGCCCTGCGCTAGTGTTCTAGTTTGCCTAGTTTACGTTGGACAACTACACCTGCATACCCATATGCATATGCCCAACCAATTGGCCTATCCTTGTCTGTAAGTGGTCTCGACACTAGTATATGCTCCCAGGCCCACACCTGTAATAACGTCACCCCAACTGATAGACTCCTGTATCCCAGATATACTACCCAGTGAAGCTCTTGGTATAGGTGGGCCAACATACAAGACCCCCATGAAAACCTACGTCCCTGCATCACCATATCCTCCAAAATCAATCCCCATCCAATGACTAGTCCCTTTAACCTATGGTTAGGACACATGAAACCACCAATGGAACCTGTTAATACTGACGGCAATAGAGCATAACCCAAATCCAAAAAATCCTGCCATGGGATCTCGTAGCCACTAGTGTGATCATCCTGGAAAACACAGCAGAGAGCCTCTGTGCCACCCTCCTCAGTCTGCTCATAGGGTAGAAAATCCCCAACCACAGGAATACGCAAAATCTGATAACAGTCCTCTAGGATAATTGTCATCTCACTGATCACCAAATGAAAGGTGTTCGTATCGGTGTGCCACCTCTCTACCAACGCTATTAGTAACCCCCCATTAATGATATACCAGGACATGTCTAGTAAGGATGATAACCCACATCTCTCAATCACCTTTCTGTCAGCCTGTGATAAGAACATGATAAGTGTCCATGGCTTTGAGAATCACTCCCGAGACTATAGTACACCAAGATCTCCCTGCAACACAACACATATCCATCACCAATTCTCAATTCAATCAAATCTATAAAAAATCAACATCAAATCAACTTGAAAACACTAATCATATAAAAAACACATCAGAAACATATTTGCATCAATCAGTAAATCATATTAGTGCATCATATCAAGACCCATATCAAAATCAAAACCCATAACGAAATCAAGACCCATATCGACTTAGGACCCATATCGAAATAAAGACTCATATCAAAATCAAGACCCATATCAAAATAAGATCCATATCAACTCAGGACCCATATCAAAATCACAACAACAAGACCCATATCTGAATCAAGACCCATTACGAAATCAAGACCCATATTGAAATCAAGACTCATATCAAAATCAAGACCTATATCGAAATTAGACCCATATCGACTCAGGACCCATATCAAAATCACAACAACAAGACCCATATCAAAATCAACTAATCACTAAATCAAGACTCATAACGAAATAAAGACTCATAACGAAATGAAGACTCATAATGAAATCATGACTCATAACGATATCGAGACTCATATCGACTCAAGACCCATATCGAAATCAAGACCCATAACGAAATCAAGACCCTTATCGACTCAAGCCCCATATCGAAATCAAGACTCATAATGAAATCATGACTCATAACGAAATCAAGACCCATATTGAAATCAAGACCTATATTGAAATAAAGACCCATATCAACTCAAAGACCCATATCAAATCAAGACCGATAACAAAATCAAGACCATAACGACATCAGATCCATATCGACATTAAGACCTATATTAAAACAAAATCCATATCAACCATAGGATCATATCGCAATCTATCAACATATCAAAATCATACATCATAACAAAACAAGACTCACATTGGATCATGAACTATATCAGACAATCGATGAACCCATATTGACATCTATGCAACCTATCCAATCCATTTGACTCACGACGCATTTTTCAAAACACCTTTTTTTCCAACTTTTTTCCCTACGCACTAAATTAGGGCTTCAAAATGCTAAGCTACTACGTATGTGCTATACTTTTCCACGTATGTGATATAATACACACCTTATGTGCCATCTTGCTATCACATGCTACAATGCGACTTCAATGCTCTACCTTGTCTTCCCAAGGCACTGTTCTACTCTATGCGCTAACTGTCATACCATTTGCACTACCCTGTTTTCCCAACACGCTAAAGATATCCTACATGTTAACTGGCATACCCTTTGCGCTGCTCTATGAGCCCTATGTGCTAAAGTTACCCTACACGCTAACCTACCCCCGAACTGTGCTACTATTTGACACTCAAACGCTAAACTTACCTAGGTTTTGCTATGCACTAAACTTCCTATCATATGTGCTAAAGGACCTACCCTACACACTAAATTGGAAAATTCCAACCAAAAATTTGAAAAAATGTGACAAAATAAATGAAATTAACGAAAAAAAATAGGGATTTTGGCTACTTATTGGTGGGCCATATGCGGCGGGTCTCTGGTATCGCCTGACTTGCTCAAATCGGTGCAAAGAATATGGAATCAACATCATAGTCAGAGCTCCAAATGTCACAATCACAAGAAGACAAGTGTGCAAATGATTTTTCAAAATCACTTTTTACCTTTTAATAAGGTAAATCAAAAGGTTAATAAGTGGGGTATATATTTTACTCCCACTTTTTCATTATTAACCTTATCAACATCATCTTTTTTTTCGGGAGATGAATCAATAATGTGCATCCAATGCAGTCAATATTCTCATATCACAATTAATTCTAAAATGATCATAAACTTGACAAATTTTCATCAGATCCTTGTTTCATCTCCCAAGGGGGCATCATCAATATCATTCATCAAATCTACATCTGGGACATTATATCAACAACTTTGGTGACAACATCATATTGAAAAATTTTGGCTGCATATCCAACCATTTTTCCTTGAATCAACATGTGCATGCACGTCACTTCAAAGAGGGGCAAAATGTAGACATATAAATCTGACCACCTTTCTAAATAAATATTTAATATTTATTTCAACCATATCCCCTTATTAATTAAATCTTATTTAATTAATTTCTTCATTTTTATCTATTTATTTAAATAAATTACTCAATTTAATTAATTAAATCTTATTTAATTAATTTCTTCATTTTTATCTATTTATTTAAATAAATTACTCAATTTAATTAATTAAAATCATATAGACCTTTTCTAGCCTTTAATTAAATAAATCACTTTATGTAATTAATTCCCCTTTCTCCCCTTTTAATTAAATTTACAATTAATTAAATTGATCCTTGCAAATAAATAAATCTAATTTATTTATAAAATCCCCCCACTTGTCTTTATGCAAGTTGCATCTATTTTTGGTTGAAATAAAGTAATTTTATTTTAATTAAAGTCCTTTTCCCTCATCCACTTGCATTTTCCTACATCTCCCACTTGCCTCCTAAACCCCTTCTAGATTCTTCTAATCACTTCTAATTTAGCCTAATTCATCTCCTAATTATTGTCACATTCTTCAGTAAAAGGAAGTCACTTCTCAAAGCCTCCAAAGTCTTCAATAACCATTAAAGGCTTCGTGTCTTCAAATGGTTAACCTCTAAAGTGTTCCAAACCATTAAAAGCTCTTACATAATCATTTATGGTTAACTCACCTTTGACCTTTGGTTAGAGACTTTCCTCTAACTTAACCATCCTTTTGACTCTAGGGTCTCATCAAATAATTATAGCTTTGACCATAGTTATCCATTTAACCCTTGCACAAGAGTTTACCCCTTGGATAAAAGCTTTATCCATTTGATAACCCTAACCTAACCTTAACCTTTACCTCCTAGGGTAACCTTCATTCCCTCTCAGGCATTTAATGCCTCTTGCATCTCCTCTCAAGGAACCTCTTGTTGACAATTGTCACCATTTCATTTGTGAAAATTGTAAACATAGATTGATTAACTTTCAATCCTAACCATCCATTGCCTTATTTTCCCTATAAATAGAGCTCTCATCCTTCATTATCCATATCTCTCTAAGTTTTTTATTTATATACATTATAGCCTAATTTACTAGGCATTTTAGGCTCTCTTTATTAAAACATCATCATAGCATTTAGAAGCATTTTCAAATCATAGAATATTCATGCTAAGCTAGTATATCATGTTAGGATAATTTAATAATCTTTTATCATGTCACTATCTTCAACCTAACTTAATCATCATAGTTTTAACACATCATATAGATCTTAGAATGCATTCATGCATATAGATCAAATATCACTCATTCTTGGAGTTGTCATTCCTTAGTCACTTGCTCAATGATTTGAGAGAAAAACATTGGCTTTAGGGATCCTATGAGATAGAGAACAATGGGACACCCCTTGGGAAGTTAAACTAGTTCAATTAGTTTATATACTTGCACCAAAAGTCTCATTGGTATGTGGGTCTTTTTATCTTTGATTTATTATTTTTTATCACCACATTTTCCTGCGTACTTTTGTGGCGCCCACCGTGGAGCACGTCCCCCAAAATAATATCATTTTTTGTGCAGCTTAGAGATTGCAATTGTTGGCATTGTGTTGTCATTGATGTCAACCGTTATAGCATAACCAGTGTGGGAGATTGAAGTGTATTGGTGACATTGATGTCAGGCCGGTATTATAGGTCACTAGTACACAAGTCAGTGTTGGCATGTGTTGTAGACATGCATTATAGACCAATATGTTATGATGACCAGTAAGCAATGTGTTGGCTTTGAGTGGCTACCAACCAGAATGTTACAAGAATCACATCAACACTTGAGGTGAAGCATGTGTAGTCTACCGATAAGAGTTGGATGTTATACATCAGGAATCCCACCGGATAAAGAGATGAGTGACAAAGACTGTGTTACTTGAGTAAGAAAGGATGGACTATGGGAAAGCTACCAGGTCATATGTCAAGTTGAAGATGAATCTACTCCTCAGGGATGTCACATTAATACCAACAGGTGACATAGATCCTTTCCCACCAGTAAGTGGTAATGCCTTGGTTATCCCAAATTTACTTGGCATACATCATGACTCTCCAGGATAAGACTACTAGAGCAGGCCAAGGCAGGTGATTGGATGCACAGATCAGATGACCAAGTGGAAGATCAGAAAGCCTCCAGAGTGTGAGATCAGAGATGAACACTAGATCAGTGTGTGAAGACATGATGTGCTACCAAGGTAGAAAAGGAAGAGATAAGATGGCGAGTTTGCCATCCTGGTAAACCGGTTGAGAAGAGAACTAGTCAAATGAAAATGAGGCTCCGCAGTTGCACATATCGAGTTACCGGTATGTAGATGGAAATTGGTGTTTCCATAGATGCATAATAGATGGAGATAGTTGGCATGATGATATCATGCACACTACCGGTATGAAGGTAGAAAAAAGAAAATTGGCAAACAAGGAGAATATCGCCATACAACCAAGTGGGTAGATAGACAAAGGTGAAGTGCTCTTGATCTGATGAAGATGCACATAATGTGTCATCCAAGATTGCTGCTGAAGAGCAACATGATTGATGACTGGGCTGACAAGATCCACTGACACAAGGAAGGAGAAGGGAATAAGTTTAACTAGTAGGCAAAGAGGGACCGATTGTATGAAGCATACACCAGATATGTGATATTGGTCAATGACCATGTTTGTTCAACATAGTGAGCTAAGGTGCATGTCGAGAAAGGTGCTAAGGGAAGACATACCAGCAGGGTTACTAGAGAACCGATAGGGTTAGATGTCTAGTAGGTGTGCACTAGTTGAGTGTTTGGTCAGTGATCCTATCGGAACCAACACAAAGGTCTAAGATGAGATGGATACTAATAGGGATGCCATGTGGAGTTGAGGTGGAAAGCTTGCAGAGGTCAGTAAAGTGCCGTGATGGTGAGGTTGTTTAAGAATTGGTCGATATTTAATGTTGACTATGACTATTATGGGTTGAGTTGCAGATGGGTTGCGGCTCGAGGCAGGACGTATCTGATTGGATAAATAGAGTTCACTGATCGATATAGGATGTTTGGATATAGATCGAAGTTGGTGAAGCAAATCATTGAACCATTTATGGTGTTTGACAGATGCAGGTCGAAATATAAGGCCGTGTTTGCTAAACTTAGCAAACATGTATTGGAAGCTACGAGATTGGTGGAGCTTGATTAATCTATTGCACATGATCGATCTCTGAAAGGAGATCTGATTGGATTCAATGTTCCTCGTGATCAGTGGGAGAAATCCTAAGGTACCAAGTTTGAATATTGCTTTTCGTGGGAATGTGTGATCATAAATATGCAAGCCGAAGATAGAATTTGTTGTTGCCTCAGAGAGAGAGAGATGCTGCCAACTAATGCCAAAGGCCAAATAGAGAAGTAGATGAAGAGTGATATCTGCAGAGGGTCATAGAGATCGAGTAGAAGGGAGACAAC
This sequence comes from Cryptomeria japonica, assembly GCF_030272615.1. NCBI lineage: Eukaryota > Viridiplantae > Streptophyta > Pinopsida > Cupressales > Cupressaceae > Cryptomeria > Cryptomeria japonica. The sequence continues at coordinate 140,892,431 of NC_081410.1, forward strand.
TTATAATAGGTTTTAGCGGAGGTTTAACCGGTAAGGTTAAAGAAACCAACAAGATACACGAGAGTATTAGTGAAGCCAACCGACAATACTAGAACTAGCTGGTAGACGGTAGAGAGTGTTGAAATGGAGAGCAAGTGAAGAGGAGATTTGACAGAGCAAAAGGAGAAGAAAGGTAACCAGTAGATTTGATCTTGTAAGGCAACAACATAAGAGTGTAGTAAAGAGAAGAAGATAGTGATCCAACATAAAGATGGAGATAGGTAGAGTGACAGGAAGAGTAGAGAACTAGTAAGGTAGAGAAGGGGTGATACCGATAGAGAGATTATATGCCATGGTTGCAAGATTCACTTGTAACAGGTTATTACTTTTGTATTTGATAATGATTCTTTGAAGATCATCGAGTTGGTGCTCGATGTAGGGGTTGTAGCCCCTTTGGGTTGGTGCCCATAAAAAGCAGGGTTGTAGCTCCTTTGGGTTGGTGCCTATAAACTGCAGGAGTGGTACTGCTTGGGTTGGTGCCCTTAATGTTGCAACTGAAGCTTTTCATTATGAAGTTGGATTGGAGTAGTAGACTCCAACAACATTTCTCACAGAGGTTTTTTCCATCTTGTGTTTTCCTCGTATATACTGGTGTTATGGGATGTGCCCTTTTGTATGCTTGCATTACATTGTCTTAATTTATCTTACCAGTAGACCCACTAGGTAATAGGATGATAACCAGTATTCACACATAGGGTAGATAAAGGGAAAATTTTGTGAAGCACTAATTCACCCCCCCTATCAGTGGCACATTGTGTCTAATAATTGGTATTAGAGCCTAGGTTCCCAACCAAACGAGCTTTCTCTATCTTGGGTAGATTATGGCTTAAGGACACAATGGTTTGTATAGTGTCAATCCATGCTTCAATTTTTGATGGTTCAAATTACTCCATATGGAGTCACAAAATGGAAGTCTACTTGTCTTCCCTAGGGTTTGATCTATGGATGTCAGTAGTAAATGGATGCCCTGGTAAGTTCAGTCCTCCCACTAATCGTGAAGAAGAAAGGAGAAACAAATGTAATGATGAAGCTATGGAGGCCATATTCAGTGGACTATTCAGTGATGCCTCCTCATAGGTAGACAGATGCAAATCTACTAAAAGCCTATGGGATAGATTAAAGAAACTTTATGGCAATGAACCTTGCATTGCAAAACCAGTCTGTGGAAACAAGAAAAGGAATGAAGCATGTGTGTTTGTAGATGATGAAGGTAAATATATTAGCAACAACAGAAATGATGAAGAGGAAACTCACCTCTTTATGGCTCAAGAATCAGAAGACACATCAGAGAGTAATCATGTAGATCACTCTTACCGACAAGATGTGTTTGAGATTGATGATGAAGATGAAGCCGAAGTTGATCTTGAATGTGAACTGCTAAGTGCACTAGAAGAGCTGCAAAATGTTAGAAAGGAATTTAAAAGGTACAAAGATTCAATTCATGAAGAATGTAGCCAGTTGAGAATATGCCTTGAAGAATCAAATAATAATATCTACATATTGACATCTCAACTAGAAGAGGAAAAATGATTGACTGGTGAGTTGAAATCAGTCTTTGATGCTAAGGAGAAAAGATGTGAGGATCTTTAGCTAGAAGTGGAGACAAAAGACAAAGAACATTAGGACCTAAATGCTAGGTCCTAGAGACAACTGAGAGGGGGGGGGGTGTGAATCAGTTGTCAAATAAATTCAAATGAAAAACAACTTAACCAACTTTATGCTTAATACCGGTAAATTAGTTCAATATGCTAGTAGATAGTTTTAACAGTTAATTGCTATACCAGTAAGGATTAGTGCATGAAACATAAAGACAAAGTCATCCACAACACATAACACCAATATTTGTACGTGGAAACACTGTAAGGGGAAAAACCACGGTGGGAAACCTTACCCACAATCAGATGATACTAGTGTAGATAGTAAGTGTACATAAATGGGGTCTGCACATGCAGAAAGGCCAAGCGCCCAGAGCTCACTACTCAGTCACAAAATGGGAGTCACACTAACTACAATTGGATGGTTAAATCCAATAAGAATGTACTGCTAAAATTAGCATCTTCATATGCTGGATTCAGTACTGGTGTAGTTCTGATTGTCTTCACAAAAACCCTCCTTCAATATTCCAATGATGTTTGCGTGTATAGCTCTGCTTATTCTCGCATATACCTTCACACAATTCTTTTTTGCATTCCACACTTGATCTTACAAATAAGATCTTACATTTATACCATAACTAAGACCAATTTTAGTAGGTTGGCTCTACAAGATATTACAATAAAATTAATTTACATATCAATTAATACCCGATGCAATAACCGATTCAATATGTCAGCTTAACGCATTTACAACAATATTAAGTCATCTCCATAGCGTGCCATGCTGATCTGGAAAAGATAAACTTGCCAGTGTAACCTAGACCTATTTGCTGGTAACAACAAATATGCTAATGTACCTGTGTGGGGGAAAAAGTGAAACTAAGCAAACATGCCCTAATCTCACTTTCAATCACACATTTGTGGAATACGAAAGAGCCTAGAGGTATCACACAATTGGCTACTTCTTTTTGTGGAAGAGAGAGCCACAGGCTACCTATTAGGATTTCTATTCCTTTGTTGTAATTGAAAGATAAAATGATGCAAGTTCAATTCCCAACCCCAAAGTGCAAGTATGAACTAATAACAAGATTGCAGAATTGAAATTAAACTATGGAACGCTATAAACACAAGAATAAGACAAGAATGGAAATGCATACCCGGAGTCAAAATCTGAGTGAAAATGTTCGGGACGGGAGCATGGGCGCCACTGTCCTGATTCTGCCCCTGAAACTGCTTTGGAAACTGCTGTTTTGCAACCTGAAAAGTTGTCAAAAATGCTGAAACTTGCTATCTGATAGAAGGACCAAGGCGCCCAGCACCCCTGTCCCAGGGACCAGGGTGCCCAGCGCCCCTATCCTAGCAGGACCAGGGCGCCCCACGCCCCTGTCCTGGTCTTTTTCTCTGCAATTTGGTGTGTTGTTCTATCTCAGTCTGCTTCTTTCAGATCTGCAACTTGCGACGTTGTCTGAATCCCAAAATCTGCACTTATATCTGAAAAGGTGTTTTGGGTGGCTATATAGGGTTTTGCCTTAGTCAAACCCCCGCTTTGGTGATTTCCACCTCCATGAATAGCCAAGTTGTATTGTAAAAGTAGTGTGTGTGCAGACCTTGTGTGTGTGCAAGATCCTAAAATGCAAGTAAGCAAACTAGAGCAACCTAGAAAGTAAACCCTAATTGCTTGTAAATGATAATGTAAATGCTCCAAATCAAGATGCAAAGTGATCTAAAGCATGAATACAAATGATATAATGAGGCTTATGCAAAGACATGAAAACAACATGAAATCATACCCAACCCCAAGGGAGGGGTACAAGCCAATCTTCAGTCGGTAATCCCCTATTGCTCTTCAATGTCTTCAAAGCCCTAAATGGATGAATGAAATTGATGAATGCTTGATGGATGGATGTTGAATGTTGTTGAAGTCTTTAAAGATCTGCTCTTTCGCTGCATAGAAGGTCCCCTGAAACCAAAATTCTTGATCCTTTCAAATGAAGAAAGAGAGCTCTTATATATGAAACCCTAGGTCTTAATTTCAACTTTTGGCCGACCTAGAGATTGAATCTCCCGCCAATTTCTTGGGGTTAAGCTTTATTTTATGATTGGATTGCGCTCCTAAAATTTCGGGAAAAATGTCCGGGATCATGTGCACGCCGGGCGCCATGGTCCCGACAACTTTTCACCAAATTTTTAGGGCTGTCAGATATGATGATTTTAGAGCAAATCCCGAAGTTACAGCTGATTTCGAGATGTTTTGACCCCCGAAATCAAGCCCCCAAGTTCAAAAGAGGACCTAATTAGGGTTTTTGATTAAATGATGTATTGGAGGAATAAAATGAAAGGGGCACACTTTAACGAAAGGGCCCGACTTTATGATATGGAAGATGATGAAATAGGACCTTAGACCTAATTACTTTAATTAATTAAGTGCTAAAGGGGAAATGCAATGCAAAATGCAAAATGCGCCAAGGCGGGTGCTAAACTAGGTGTGAAATTGTACCACCCTAGCAAGTGCGTACAATTTACGACGCTACATTTAGCCCCCACTTTAGCAGTCATATGAACACTACGTGCATATGCAAGCTAAAGTACAGAAAAGTAAACATTATTTGAAAAAGAATATATCCATAAGTCTATCGAACGAAGCCCCCAGCGGTATCTGTAGTACACAGTTAGGAACCACACCCTGCAAAACACACGTTAGATCACAAAATCAGCTAATGCTTACTAAGGAAGGTGATGAAAATTTGAGGGTAGCTATATGCCCCCCCTGTTTCGGCTTGCTAATTTTAGTGAGTTGAAACAGGGTATCATGTTTACCACTTTGAATTGTTAAAGAATATTGATGACAAATGCTCACAAGAAGATTTGATAAAAAACTAATGGAGAATCATTTGGTAAGAAAGAGGACTAAATCTCAATTCCAACACAACAAAGAGTGTGAGGATTTGAGAGTTCTCTAACACAAGATGAAGGATGTAAATGGAAACAAAATGCAAAGAGAAGAAAAGAAAGGAAAAAAGCATGAATACACACATTGGTGATCCATGAAAAGAATAGTGAGAGAGAAAACATGGACTTCTCGCCCCTAGATCTTGTCTAGGTGATCCATGGGAAAAAGAACATGGAAAAATAGCCCCTAGAGTCTATCTAGGTGATCCATGTAAGGGAGGAGAGTGAGAAAGTCTAGCCTTATGCCGCTAGTTCCACTCAACCTCATGCATGTGTGTGTAAGTGAGATTAGAAGCACCTCATAGGAGTCTATGCCCGAGTATGCTACAACCTATATATGTATAGTAAAAAAGCGTGACATCTCGCTCTAAGAGTCTGTGCTCTGGTTCCGAGAATAATCACCTTGCGTAAAAGAAAAATGGAGACATCTCGCTCTAAGAGTCTGTGCTCTGGTTCCGAGAATGACCCACTGCTCAAAAAGTGTAATGTTTATGTCATAAGCAAAATAGAACAAGGATACCTACCTTCATCACAAAAGAAGATACCCCAAAAATGCAACAATGTCATAGATCCAAGCAAGGGAGTTTTTGCACTCTTTAAGCAAGGATAAGATAGTTGAAAAGGGATATCTTGTAGTATGTGTAAAGGAGATCCTTAGAGGAGAAGAGATCTTTGTACAAAAGATACCTATCCCCAAGAGGAATTGTCTTAGACAAATATAACATCTTCTAGAATAAGACAAAGAAGAGAATAAGAATGCAATACTTCCTTCTTTTGCGAGGTGAAAGTGATTCTTAATGAAGGATGATGCTCTTTTTAACCCAATTGGGAGAGTGAATTCATTATGGATGTATTTTACCAAGTGCAAAAGAGGTTGTAGTCAAGGACTTACACCTCTTGTAAGAGAGAATCCTTGAACAAACAACAAATGCATACAAAGAATAACATCAAGTAACAAAGTTCACACCATCCACGAAAATAGGAAAAAGTGGATCCTTAAATAAAAATAAGAAAAGATCATTGCCTCCCAAGGATAAGGTCAATGAGAAGGACTTACACAATCTTCCAGGGAGAGATTTAGACATAAGAAAAATGTACTACATACTCACATGAGTTCATGCCAGCAAGACATTAGTGTATGTAAAATGCTCCTCACAAGAAGTGGGTAGGATAAGAAAGAGAATACACATCTTCTCCCGTATCTAGGAAAAGAGAATTCTAAAGAAAAGATGATCAATATTTCCACACTATTACCCCAAAGGGAAATTTTAACCATAAAAGGAAGAGATGTATGAAATCACTCTTGTCCCCATAGGAACAAGAGATAACATAGAAAAATTAGGCTATTATGTTGCTTCAAAAATATGATTGCACTTGAAATTGTACCATCATGAATGACAATGAGCCCCCAGTAAATGAGCTACCAATGTCACATAATGATGAGCAACATAATAGCCATTAATGTTATTTAAATACATGATAGATTGAATGAGGTATTTGAATATGACATGCTGAATGCTCAACTATAAGTGAAATCAAAAACATGTATAAAATGATAAAAATTGAAGAAGGAAAGTTACGAGAAATCTTAGAAGAGAGATGAGTGTAATTTATTAGAGCCTTATCCCTGGAAGAAAGGACTTTATGATGAATAGGAGATAAAGATTCATAAGTCGATTTAGAAATTTGAGGGGAGTCATAAAGAGATTTGTTCATCGCCAAGATTTCCTTATGAGGGGAATGAGAGTTGATAGAAGTAGAAGATGATTTAGTTGAAGTGAGATCATCATCACCACTAAATATAGCATTCACATTGAGAGATGGTCTTTTAAGTGCTTTGGTGGGCTTAGAAAGATTATATCCAAGTCCAAATGAATATTCATGCATGTTATGTTCTAAAGGAACTTTAATTCCTTGTTCATTTGCACCACAACCATTTCCACTATAGCCACTCTTAGCCAAAATATGAAAACCACAACCATAGCGATCAGCCATTTCAGAAAGAAAAGGTGGTTTTTCATAAGACAAAGAATCAAATTTTTTAGAATTAGAGGTGTGAGGAGAAGAAGTTTGAGAAGCGGCCACAAAATTATTGCTCATAGGTTCAGGTAAGACTGATTGATCTCTAGTTTCTTCCTTCTTTTTAACTTTAAGCTCTCTAGGAGGAACCCTATACTCACCTACAAAGGTGGGATTAAAATCAAGAGATCCCCAATCGTCTTCTGCGAGAACCTTCTCAGGATCAAAAGCCTTTTCATGTGTAGATTCAAGTTGAGAAGAATCTTCTTCAGGAACTTCAGACTCATCCAAAGAATTTTGATTATCAGAGGGTGATGATTCATCTATAGGTATCTTGTTTAACGAGTCATCACTAGAAGAGGAAGGCTTAGAAGAACTCCCTTTGGAAGTAGATGTTTGCAAACAAGCTTGAAAATTAGTATCACCTATCAAGGTATATGTCTTATTATTATAAATAAATTTAACTTGTCTATGCAATGTAGAGGGGACAACTTGCATACGGTGAATCCAAGGTCTCCCTAATAACAAGTTGTATGTTAGATTTCCCAACATAACATGGATAGGAGTAGGCAAAGTAACAGGTCCCACTGTGATGGGTAAGGTGATAATACCTAATGAAGACTTAGCCACATTATCAAAGCCTCGAATGGGATGAGAGTCAGGCTCAATAAGGGATGTATCCACATTCATCTAATGCAATAGATTAATGCTACACACATTAAGGCCAGAACCATTATCTACCAGTGTTCGTCTTATAGCAGTGTCATTTATGATAAACACAATCATCAAGGGATCATATTGATGTTGAATTTCGCTAGTAGGCAACTCATCTTGAGTAAACACAATTTGAGATTTAGGATTCATCACAGAGTTAACCAAAGACACTATGTTACTAGATGTATTAGGTGGAGGAACATTCAAATCTTTCAAGGCATCTTGTAACATTCCCTGATGAGCGGAAGAAGTTTGGATCAAATCCCAAAGGGATATCTTAGCAGGGGTAGCTTTAAGTTGTTCTATGAGATCATATTCCTTACCAAGAACTTGTGAAATACGAGGAGCTTGAGGAAGAATAGGTTGGGAAGGAGGAAGTGAAGTTGGGATAACTGGAGGAGGATTAGGTTGCCTATTATTTCTTGTGTTATAGGTATGAGCAACCGCATTATAACTCTCTCTAGTCAGTTGCTTAGCATACTCATAAGGGCTCTTAGTAGAATAATCTCCTTGCACAGTAATAATAGGTTTGTTAGGAGTGCAAAAAGAATCATTAGCATAACCACCTTGAACCACTAAGATAGGCTTATTTAAAGGTTGAGAATTTTGAGAAGGATAGGCACCTTGGACAGTAAAGAGAGGTTTGCTAGGTGTTTCATTCACATGTATCAAATTGATTGAGGATGGTTTAGAGGAATGAACAAACGTGTTGGAAGAATTATTAATAGTCTTCTCTCGCACTAAAATCTCATCACGGATTAAATCAATTTTAGGAGAGAGACAAGGAGTAGGCATTGATGTTCTAGTAGGCTGAGTAATACTAGGAAAGGTCATATCATCCTCTATCATCAAAGGATCTACATGGGGAATAAACTCTCTAGGAGAAGGATCAACATTACTCTCTAAAGTCTCACTTTTGAGAGGGAGATATTTGAAAGAGATGTTAACCATCTTGCTTTGAACTAGAGTTTCCTTATGAGTAGAACCAAGTTGAGGAGAGGGAGATGCTTTATTTTTAGAGGGAGAATGATTGAGATTCAAGGAAGGTGAGAAAATATCAAGGGAGTTTTCAATCTTGATTTCATCCCCTTTGGCTAGGGTTCTCTCATGGGGAAGAGAATAATCCACACCTTCTACTAATGGTTCATCCCAAATAGTGAAGTTGTTGAAAGGAATGTTTGAAGTATTGTCAATTTCGGGAGAGGAGATAACATTGTTTATTAATTCCTCATCCTTAGGAGGGAGAGCATCAATAGATGTGTTAAAATCATCCTCTTTCCTCAAAATATATTCAATATGATCTTTAGGGGAGAGAGAGTTAAGGAAATTGCTTATTATTTCATCTTCTTTCTCTAAGGGATGCTTATGAGTAAGACAAACTTTAGGAGAAGGGTAAGCATTTATCATTAATTCATCATCTCTAGTGGGAATTTTGTTGGAAAAGGAAATGCCATCACTAGGAAATGTAGGGATCATGTCATCTTCTTGCACAAAAGGATCCTCATGAAGGGAGTGCTTTTTAGGAGGAACATGGACATATTTCTCCAAAGATTCATGCTTAGGAAGGAGATCTTTGAAAGAAGTGTTCATAACCTCTTGTTGCACTAACATGCCCCCATTGGAAGGACCAACTTTTGGAGAAAATAAGTCAATGTCCATCAATACCTTTTCACTTAGAGAGGAATCATGTAGGGAAGGTGAATTAACATTAAGAAAGGTGTTTATGATATCATTCTCTTCCTCTAGGATAGCTAAATAGGAAGGGCACATTTTAGGAGAATTGTCAAGATCACTCTTAAAGTCTTCATCCTTAGAGCATGGGAGAGTCTCAAAGGGATTGGAAGCAACTCTTTTAGGCACTAAAATGTTGTTATAGATGGGGGGAGGTTCTTTAGGAGAAGGAAAAATTGAAACAAGGGAAGCTAACCCATTATCACATCTATGAAATGAGTGCACCATGACAACAATTTTCCTCTTTCAAATGATAACACATGCAAAATAAAAGGAAATGTTTAATTTTAACCAATGAAAGCACTTAGAATGTAGATTTAGAAAATGAAATTTATGATTCAAATGAGTTCCTAAATCAGATTTAAAATTATTGATCCCAATTAAGCTATCCACAAGTTCAACTTTGAATTGAAAAATTAGGGTTTTAGCAAAAATTTCCTCTAGATTTTTTTAATCTTGCAAGAAATAAAAACTTGTAAATACAAATTTGAATTTGAAATAGCATAAACACTCAAATTTGAAAACATAAATCAGAATTAGAGAAGATTGGAGTTCACGTCGGGTTCACCAAAATGTGTGGGGGAAAAAGTGAAACTAAGCAAACATGCCCTAATCTCACTTTCAATCACACATTTGTGGAATACGAAAGAGCCTAGAGGTATCACACAATTGGCTACTTCTTTTTGTGGAAGAGAGAGCCACGGGCTACCTATTAGGATTTCTATTCCTTTGTTGTAATTGAAAGATAAAATGATGCAAGTTCAATTCCCAACCCCAAAGTGCAAGTATGAACTAATAACAAGATTGCAGAATTGAAATTAAACTATGGAAAGCTATAAACACAAGAATAAGACAAGAATGGAAATGCATACCCGAAGTCAAAATCTGAGTGAAAATGTTCGGGACGGGGGCGTGGGCGCCACTATCCTGATTCTGCCCCTGAAACTGCTCTGGAAACTGCTGTTTTGCAACCTGAAAAGCTGTCAAAAATGCCAAAACTTGCTGTCTGACAGAAGGACCAGGGAGCCCAGCGCCCCTGTCCTAGTAGGACCAGGGCGCCCCACGCCCCTGTCTTGGTCTTTTTCTCTGCAATTTGGTGTGTTGTTCTGTCTCAGTCTGCTTCTTTCAGATCTGCAACTTGCGACGTCGTCTGAATCCCAAAATCTGCACTTATATCTGAAAAGGTGTTTTGGGCGGCTATATAGGGTTTTGCCTTAGTCAAACCCCCGCTTTGGTGATTTCCACCTCCATGAATAGCCAAGTTGTATTGTAAAAGTAGTGTGTGTGTAGACCTTGTGTGTGTGCAAGATCCTAAAATGCAAGTAAGCAAACTAGAGCAACCTAGAAAGTAAACCCTAATTGCTTGTAAATGATAATGTAAATGCTCCAAATCAAGATGCAAAGTGATCTAAAGCATGAATACAAATGATATAATGAGGCTTATGCAAAGACATGAAAACAACATGAAATCATACCCAACCCCAAGGGAGGGGTACAAGCCAATCTTCAGTCGGTAATCCCCTATTGCTCTTCAATGTCTTCAAAGCCCTAAATGGATGAATGAAATTGATGAATGCTTGATGGATGGATGTTGAATGTTGTTGAAGTCTTTAAAGATCTGCTCTTTCGCTGCATAGAAGGTCCCCTGAAACCAAAATTCTTGATCCTTTCAAATGAAGAAAGAGAGCTCTTATATATGAAACCCTAGGTCTTAATTTCAACTTTTGGCCGACCTAGAGATTGAATCTCCCGCCAATTTCTTGGGGTTAAGCTTTATTTTATGATTGGATTGTGCTCCTAAAATTTCGGGAAAAATGTCCGGGACCATGTGCACACTGGGTGCCATGGTCCTGACAACTTTTCACCAAATTTTCAGGGCCGTCGGATATGATGATTTTAGAGCAAATCCTGAAGTTACAGCTGATTTCGAGATGTTTTGACCCCCGAAATCAAGCCCCCAAGTTCAAAATAGGACCTAATTAGGGTTTTTGATTAAATGATGTATTGGAGGAATAAAATGAAAGGGGCACACTTTAACGAAAGGGCCCGACTTTATGATATGGAAGATGATGAAATAGGACTTTAGACCTAATTACTTTAATTAATTAAGTGCTAAAGGGGAAATGCAATGCAAAATGCAAAATGTGCCAAGGCGGGTGCTAAACTAGGTGTGAAATTGTACCACCCTAGCAAGTGTGTACAATTTACGACGCTACAGTACCAATAAACAAAACTCCAAGACAAAGTGTCCACACAATGTCTTTGACATAACCAAGTGTTTTCCATATCATTCCAAGTGTTGGTGATCATTATATCTTGCCGGTGTACCAGATACCGGTGACTGTGCATGAGTCACTTGCTTGCCTGTGAATGTTGCTGATTCTCCAAAGTGCTAGAGTTGATAAGTGTTTAGTAGGTGTTGACATCAATGACAAAACCAACAATCTCCTCCTTTGGCATTGATGGTAACACAAGATGGAAAAACCATCAAAGTGCCATAACAAAAATGCCAAATACCCAAAACCCAACAATCTCCAAAATCAAAATACAGATACAGAGAGTAATAATCTCTCCCAAACAACAATCTCTCCCCCTGGGAGCAACATGTGTTTTCCTTGTGTTTTTCCATACCAATCTCTCCCCCTTTGACATCAAATGCCAAAGTTATTTCCAAGCCAAGTTCATATACAAAATACCAATCAATTTAGTATACCAACTACTCCCCCCGAGAAGTAGCTTCCCATCAAAGCCGGAATAAAAGATTTCTCTATTAATTCTGCCGGTTGATGACAATCATCAACTTCCTAAGTCTCTATCGGTGGGGGTATGACCCCAAGCTGATCTCTGAGATATTAAAAAGTCTCCTTAGGCAGAGGTTTAGTAAAGATATCTGCAATTTGCTCTTTAGTATTCACATAAACTAGTTTTATTTCCTTTGCTTCAACATTTTCCCTTAGAAAATTCAGTTTGATAGAAACATGTTTTATTTTGGAATGTAATACCAGATTCTTAGATATATCAATTGCTGTAGTGTTATCACAATAGATAATAATAGGTTCTTTGCATTTTACCTTTATGTCTTTTAACATTTGCTTGAGTCATAGTACTTGTGTATAGTTAGTTGCTGCTGCAACATATTCTGATTCTGCTGTTGATAAAGATGTACAACTTTGTTTCTTACTCAACCAAGAAATTAGTCTGTTTCCAAGAAAGAATGCTCCGCCGGTGGTGCTTTTTCTATCATCCACATCTCCTACCCAATTTGCATATGTGTATGCACATAATTCAAAGTTTTGATCTCTAGGATACCATAATCCAAGATTTATAGTACCTTGTAAGTACTGAAAAATCATCTTTACTGCCGATTCATGATTTTCTCTAGGATTACTTTGAAATCTTGAAACAACACATACTGCATTCATAATATCAGGTTTGGTTTGTGTTAAATATAGTAAACCTCCTATCATAGATTTGTATCTAGTTGGATTAACAGGTGTAGATTCATCCCTTAGTGATAGTTTGTCATTTGTAGTCATAGGTGTGCTTACTGGTTTAGAGTTCTCCATCCCAAATTTCTTTAGTAACTCTTTTAAGTACTTGGATTGACTCAAGAATATACCTTTATCAGTCTATGAAATCTGCAATCCTAAAAAGAATTTTATTTCTCCAATCATAGACATTTCAAGTTCTTGCAACATTTTAATAGAAAATTCTTTACATAATCCATCTTCTCCTCCAAAGATTATATCATCAACAAATACTTCTATAACCAGGATGTCATCATTAGTCACTTTATAGTATAATTTACTATTTGCATTTCCTTTAGAAAAACCAATCTTCAAAAGATACTTATCCAATCTTACATACCGAGCTCTTGGAGCTTGCTTCAATCCATACAAAGCTTTTCTTAACCTGCAAACCATATCTTTGTTATCTGTCAAACAAAATCCATCAGGTTGTTCAATGTAAAATTCTTCTTCAAGATCTTCATTAAAAAATGCACATTTAATATCCATTTGATACACTTTGTAGTTCTTGTAGATACGAAATTTGGAATTCATCAAAGCAAATAGGAATTAGACTAGCTCAATCACAAAAACTAGATTGCAATGATAACAATCCTAAAAACATTCAATAGAGATATGAAAACAAGACATTCAAATCAAATGCAAACCATTACAAACGCGAATATCTCCTTCATGATTCTCCGTTGTCCTTCTTTCTCCTTCAAATTGCTTTGTTTGTGGATCTCACCTACAAATGCAAAGGCATAGTATGAAAGCAAGATGCAATGGCAACATAAGGATACTAGAAGCGTGATTGAATCTCTAAAAATGTGATTAGATCGATTCGAAAATGTAATTAATTGGGGATCCTTGATTGAAGAAATTCATCCAATTTATAGACAAATTGGAGAAAAGACAAGATTAGCATGAAATTGATTCGAATGGAAATTCAAATCAAGAATAGCAAAATTATGACAAGTGTATGACGAATTGCTATGCAAGGTGTTATGACAAATTATGACAATTCATGACAAATTATGACAAATTGCTATGCAAGGAGTTATGACAAAAATTTGAAAATAGAAATAGAAATTAGAAGAAATTAGAAAATTAGGTTAGAAATGATGAATTGGAAATTAAGAAATTAGAAATTGATGAAATTAGAAAATTAGGTAAATTAATTAATAATTTTTCATTCATTAATTAATTCACAAAAAGAGAGGGAATTAATTAGCCAATTAAATAAATATTTAATTGTGACAAGAAGACTTAGGATAAATAAATAAATAATTTAACCTAGATGGAAAATGACAAATAAGATTAAATGAATAAATCATAAAACCCTAGAAGATGAATTAGAAATGCAAGGACGACAATTAGGTCTTGACAAAAGATAATTGATGTAGGGTCGATTTGATCATGATTCAGACTGACAAAGGACCAATGTTGATAAATGATTGAGATTGGTTGACAAATTGACCAAGATTGACAAAGAGATCAAATTGATAGGCGCCAATTGATGAGGAACAATGACTAATTGATCCAAATTGACATGATTGAAAAGGGCAAGGATCAATGATGAATCGATCCCAAAAATGACATGATTTGACAAGGACAAGGATCGATGATGAATTGATCACAAAATGATGAGATTGACAAGGACAAGGATCGATGATGAATCGGTCACAAGATGACGAGATTGACAAGGACAAGGATTGATGACAAATCGGTCGCAAGATGACAAGATTGACAAGAATGAGGATCGATGATGAATCGATCGCAAGATGAAAAGATTGACAAGAGGAAAAAAACCCTAATTCCATCATCGATTAGGATTGACAATGTCCAAAATATGACAAATGAGCACGCACATTGATGCGACAGGATAAGATCGACCAAAATCATAACTGAAGATTGGTATTGACAAGACCAAATTCGAAAGCGATAAAAATGAGGAATGCAAAAGAAGGACTCGATGCTTGCAAATGATAAAGACCAAGTGCGCAACATAGAAGAAATGTTAATGCGATGCAAGAACCCTGAAATAAGGCAATGCGCAAATGTTAAAGTATGACTCCGCAAGCGTTGACCATTTTTAGACGTCTACATTTTCTTCTGTTAGTCTTGGCAGTCTGTTCGAACCTATCATCTTCTGTCATTCTTATCGATCACTTGGCCTCTTTTCTAGATATTTCTGGCCAATTCCTCGAGGGGGCATGCATATGTCATTGTTATTGTCTAGGGCATTTTCATTATGGTTCTTTGAAACAATGCTTAAAATCGCATTGTCTCAAAGAGGGGCAAAATGTAGACATCTAAAAATGGTCAACGCTTGCGGAGTCATACTTTAACATTTGCGCATTGCCTTATTTTAGGGTTCTTGTGTCGCATTAACATTTCTTCTATGTTGTGCACTTGGTCTTTATCATTTGCGAGCATTGAGTCCTTCTTCTGCATTCCTTATGTTTATCACTTTCGCATTTGGTCTTGTTGATAACAATCTTCAGTTATGATTTTGGTTGATCTTATCTTGTCGCATCAATGTGCATGCTCATTTGTCATATTTTGGACATCATCAATCCTAATTGATGATAGAATTAGGGTTTTGTCCTCTTGTCAATCTTGTCATTTTGTGATTGATTCGTCATCGATCGTTGCTTTTGTCAATCTCGACAATTTTGCGATCAATTTGTCGTCGATCGTTGTTCTTTTTAATCGTGTCAATTTGGATCAATTATTGTTCCTCGTCAATTGGTGCCTTTCAATTTGGTCTCTTTATCAATCTTGGTCAATTCGTCAACCAATCTCAATCGTTGGTCTCTTTATCAATCTTGGTCAATTTGTCAACCAATCTCAATTGTTTATCAGCATTTGATCCTCTATCAATTAAAATCATGATTGAATTTACCTCAATTATCTTTTGTCAAGTCCTAATTATCGTCATTGCATTTCTAATTCATCTTCTAGGGTCTTATGATTTATTCATTTAATCTTGTTTGTCATTTTCCCTCTAGGTTAAATAATTTATTTATTTATCCTAAGTCTTCTTGTCACAATTAAATTTTTATTTAATTGGCTAATTAATTCCTTCTCTTTTTGTGAATTAATTAATGAATGAAAAAGTATTAATTAATTCACCTAACTTTCTAATTTCTCCTAAATTCCTAAATTTCTATTTCTATTTCAAATTCTTGTCATAACTCCTTGCATAGCAATTTGTCATAAATTGTCATAAATTGTCATAACTCCTTGCATAGCAATTTGTCATACACTTGTCATAATTTTGCTTTCAATAGAGATATGACAAGTGTATGACAAATTGCTATGCAAGGAGTTATGACAATTTATGACAAATTGCTATGCAAGGAGTTATGACAAGAATTTGAAATAGAAATAGAAATTTAGGAATTTAGGAGAAATTAGAAAATTAGGTGAATTAATTAATACTTTTTCATTCATTAATTAATTCACAAAAAGAGAAGGAATTAATTAGCCAATTAAATAAAAAATTAATTGTGACAAGAAGACTTAGGATAAATAAATAAATTATTTAACCTAGAGGGAAAATGACAAACAAGATTAAATGAATAAATCATAAAACCCTAGAAGATGAATTAGAAATGCAAGGACGACAATTAGGTCTTGACAAAAGATAATTGATGTAGGTTCGATCATGATTTTGATTGACAAAGGACCAGTTTTGATAAATGATTGAGATTGGTTGACGAATTGACCAAGATTGATAAAGAGACCAACGATTGAGATTGGTTGACGAATTGACCAAGATTGATAAAGAGACCAAATTGAAAGGTGCCAATTGACGAGGAACAATAATTGATCCAAATTGACATGATTAAAAAGAACAACGATCAATGACAAATTGATCGCAAAATTGACGAGATTGACAAGAGGACAAGGATCGATGACAAATCGATCACAAAATGACAAGATTGACAAGAGGACAAAACCCTAATTCTATCATTGATTAGGATTGATGATGGCCAACATATGACAAATGAGCACGCACATTGATACAACAAGATAAGATCGACCAAAATCATAACTGAAGATTGTTATCGACAAGACCAAATGTGAAAGTGATAAACATAAGGAATGCAGAAGAAGGACTCGATGCTCGCAAATGATAAAGACCAAGTGCGCAACATAGAAGAAATGTTAATGCAACGCAAGAACCCTAAAATAAGGCAATGCACAAATGTTAAAGTATGACTCCGCAAGCATTGACCATTTTTAGATGTCTACAGTTCTTATGTGCTATAAAAGCCAAAAATAATCTGACTGCCTCAATTCTAGCTACCGGTGCAAAGGTTTCATTGTAATCAATTCTTTCTTTCTAAGAATATCCCTTACACACTAGTCTTGCTTTATTTCTGATAACCTTCCCATCTTCATGAGGTTTGTTTCTGAATACCCATTTGGTTCCAATTACATTTTTATCTTTAGGCCGGCGAACTAATGTCCAAGTGTTATTTTTCTCAATTTGTTATAATTCTTCTTCCATAGCTTTAATCCAAAATTTATCTTCACATGCCTCATTAACTAATGATGGTTCAATTTGAGAAATAAGACATACCTCTTCATTTGCCAATCTTCCTCTTGTCATAACTCCTTTAAACTTGTTTCCAATTATCTGATCTTTGGAGTGATTCAGTCTTACATACCGGGGTGTCTTTGTTTGCTGTTGTTCCTTAGTTATTGTGGAATCCTCAGATGATACCGGGGTAACTGGATCTTCATTCTATACTGGTGGATTCAGAGTAGGTTCATTTGTCAAAATTTATGTTCCTGGTTCATAGTCTATATACCTTGAAGTTCCTCTGAATTGTTCATCAATCTTTACATTTGTACTTTCAACAATTTTCTGCAATCTTTTGTTAAAACATCTATATGCCTTTCTTTAAGATGAATAACCAAGAAATATTCCTTCATCACTTCTAGGATCAAATTTTCCAATATAGTCATCTCTTCTGATATAACATTTACTTCCAAAAATTCTGAAATATTTAAGAGTAGGAGTAATACCAAACCATAGTTAATGAGGGGTCTTACCAGTTTCACCTTTGATGTGAACTTTGTTGAATGTATAGACCGTTGTACTGACTACCTCTCTCCAATATACATGTGGTAGGTTTGCTTCTGATAACATACTTCTTGTTGCATCTAAGATAGTTCTATTTTTCCTTTCAACAACTCCATTCTGCTGTGGTGTCCGAGGTACTGATAGCTGTTTTCTGATTCCATTTACTTCGTAGAATGTATTAAATTCCTTAGATGTAAATTCTCCTCCTTCATTTGATCTTAGACATTTGATTTTCTTACCGGTTTCATTTTCTACCATTGCTTTGAACAGTTTGAACTTTCCTAGTGCTTCTGATTTTTCTTTGAGAAAAGTAACCCAACACATTCTAGAATAGTCATCGATGATTAGCATGAAATATCTATCACCTTGTAAGCTTTTAGTTCTAGCTGGACCACATAAATCAGTGTGAATTAAATCAAGAGCATTATTGGATTTTTCCGGAATACTTTTGAAACTAGCTCTAACTTATTTTTCAAATTGACATTCCTTACATACTGTATTGTGAGGTTTGATAATTTTAGGTAAATCTCTAACTTTCTTAATAGTACTAATTTTCACCATGCAATCAAAGTTTACATGACAGAGTCTCTTATGCCATAACCAACTTTCATCAATATGTGCAATTAAGCATGTCTTTTCACTATTATTCAAGTGAAAGATATTACCTCTAGTCTGATTACCGGTTGCAATTTCCAAACCAGTTCTATTCATGATTTTGCATTTTCCATTTTTGAATTGTAATTGAAATCCTTTCTCAACTAATTGACCAACACTCAAAAGATTATGCTTTAATCCTTCAACATAGTAAACATTGTCAGTTTTATGCTTACCATCAAGAGATATTGTACCCTTACCTTTGATCAAACAAGCTTTGTCATCTCCAAATCTCACTAAGTCTCCATTGTATTCTTGAAAGTTCAAGAATTAAACCTTTGTCTCCTGTCATATGATCTGAGCATCCTGAATCAATGATCCATTCATCCTTTACTTCAACTTTAGCTGCCAAGGCCTGTTCTATCGGTTGAGTAGTAGGTGCCGGTTGATCTTCTGTTATAGCAATAAAAACCCATCCATTGTCTGCCGGATCTTCATCAAAATCATTAGTCACACCTTCATCAACAATGTAACAAGATTTGTCTTTATTCTTCTTAAATCTATATCTCTGATATTCAGGTTTAGGTTTGTATGTTCTTCTAGCTTCTTCTCTTAGTCTAGCATGTCTATCGGGGCATCTTGAAGCCATATGACCAATCTTATTGCACTTAAAATATTTAAAGGGTGCTTTACCTTCATACTTATTTCCAACTGGACCTTTAGGCATTTTCCTTGCAAATAGTGCTTCAAGTTCTTCATTTTCTTTCCTACTTTCTTCAAGCTCTCTTGCATAAAAGGCTTTCCAATCAGATTTGTCAAATGATGGAGCAGATGATGTTGATGCTTTAAAGGCCAGATCTGTCTTTATAGTAGCAATAGGACCAAATTATTCAATTTCAAAACCTGAAAGTTTCCCAATCAATGTATCCCTAGTTATTGATGTATTAGGCATTGTTCTTAACTCATTTATAACAGTGACTTTCATTTTATATGCTGGTGGAAATCCTCTTTAAACTTTTGAAACAATTTCATCCTCACTTAAGGTTCCTCCACAACATTTAATACCCAAAACAATCTCATTTACTCTTTCCATAAAATCAGAAATCCTTTCATCTTTTTCCATTTTCAGATGTTCATACCTGACCCGAAAGCTTTCAAGTTTTGCAATTTTGACTATGGAATCTCCTTCATTCAGTGTTTCCAAATGATCCCAAATAGCTTTAGCATTAGACCTATCTGATAGTCCCATAATTTGTTGATTAGATAATGCGCTCAAAAGTGCTTCTCTTGCTTTGTAATCATTTTCCTCATCTTTAGTCAAGTTGGGTGGATTGGGCTGACTTTGAGTAGGAGCAGTATAACCATTCTTTGGAACATCCCAGATGTCCTTTCCAATGCAATTTAGATGTGTCTCCATTCCGATCTTCCATATGCGATAGTTGGTTCCATCAAGTTTAGGACTGTCCTTCCTAAAATAGTTAGTAGACATTGGATCTCCTCAAGCTATTAAACTTCTGCAAAAGAGGACTAGGCTCTGATACCAATTGTTAGGTCACAAAGACAACTGAGAAGGGTCGGGGTGTGAATCAATTGTCAAATAAATTCAAACCAAAAACAACTTAACCAACTTTATGCTTAATACCGGCAAATTAGTTCAATATGTCGGTAGACAGTTTTAATAGTTAATTGCTATACTGGTAAGGATTAGTGCATGAAACATAAAGAAAAAGTCATCCACAACACAAAACACCAATATTTGTATGTGGAAACTCTATAAGGGGAAAAACCATGGTGGGAAACCTTACCCACAATCAGATGATAGTACTGCAGATAGTAAGTGTACATAAATGGGGTCTGCACATGCAGAAAGGCCAAGCGCCTAGAGCTCACTACTCAATCACAAAATGGGAGTCACACTGACTACAATTGGATGGTTAAATCCTGTTAGAGTATTTGGGTATTTACTTGATTAATTAAATAATATTTGTTTAATTATTTAAGTTCCCTTTATCTCTTTTACACTTAAGCTAACTTTAGGTGCATAATAATTAATTCTTTTATTAATTATTATGTGCAAGCCTAGGGTTTTCCCTTTTAGGGTTTCTTGACCTATTAAAGGTTGAGTTCTTTCTTTTCATTGTAATAAGAATCACATTACATATTTTTATGAATATTGAGCTCTCTCTTTTTGAGAATACTTTTATGTGTTTTGTGTGTTCTTCAGATTTTGCTTCATTGCTTCTCCTTGTAACAGGTTATTCGGTTTGCAGAGATTATTTGGGCTCCTGTGGTGTTGTATTTTCTCAACTCCTATATAGTATCAGAGCTTCAGATCTACAACTACCTGTTCTTGTTTTGAGAATTTTTGGCTTTGGAAGCAGATCTGGGGTTTCAGAATTTTTTTATGCACCTATGGTTTGACCTTTTTTTCTGAGCACTTTGGGCCTAAATGGACCTCACCATCGTGCTTAGAAGGCCCAAAAACCCCTATGGTCATATAAAATTTGACCTATTTTGGTTCCTGAGCCTCTGGGATTATTTTTTCTCTAGATCCAGGTCGTACGACCTTGGCACACATTTTGAGAAAAAAATTTCAAAAAAAAATATTTTGCCTTTTTACGGCATGCAGGCCGGATTTTGATTTTTTATTAAAAAATCTTCAAAAGAAAACAAAAGGCGAAAATAGGTTTTTAAAATTTTTTTTTTTTTTTTTGGCAAAATTTATGGGGGTACCCACGGTATGCAGGGTACTGTGGGGCCCCTGCCATGTTTGTAGGCCCATATATCTCCACGGCCCCCTGCTACCGGCCATTTTTCCCCGGCCCCCGCCGACCTCGGGCTCCCCGACCGCTGGCGTCTTCATTCCTGTCGGCTCGGCCCCCTGCTGGCCTCCCTGCGCCCATTAGCCTCCAGCTTCCCCGGTCCCCGACCCACCACCACTGCGCGGCCTCCTCTGCTGCCGCCCGCCGCCTGTGCAACCCAGTAGCTCCTGCCGCTGGCAGCCTCCGTTGCACCTGCGCCCGCCATCGCGCTCAGTTGCAGGCTCTCCCGGCCACGTCGCTCCCAGCTCCTGACCTCCTCGTCGCCTGTGGGCCCTCCGCATGGCCTTCGACGTCGCTGCTATTGCGACCAGCTTCCCAGCCGCCGCCTGTTCCCCGTGCCGCTTAGCTCCTCGGTTGTGCTTAGACCTGACCGTTGCCTACTCCCCGATAGCCTCCTGCAACCCGTTGGCCCACCCACCCCTTATTTTTTCTAGCTGACCACGACCCAGCCACTTGGACGCCACCCACTGGCCATCGGACCACCAAAGAGCCACCAGACCTCCCTTTTTGGCCTTTTTTAGGGGGGATTTGGTTTTTTGGCCCTATCTTGGGCATACGAAATCATTTTTTTGAAAATGAATAGGCGTCGGAAAGCTAGTTCCGAGTTCGACCCCTTGGTGTTGGTAATTTTTTCCAATTTTTCAATTTGACTATGTTTTTTTCCAGTCAAAGTGAGGTCTAGGTTTTGCACTCTGGGAGCCATAGAACGAGCATCCGAACTTCATTTTTTGAAAAATTTATATCGTTGGAAAGCTTGTTCTGTGCACTTTCCAGCCATATGAGTTTTATTTCCAAATTATGCTCCATGCATATTTTATTCAATTTTTTGCTTTTCAGCACTCTGGTGGATATCGTGGTTGTTTCAGGTCTTGGGATCTCTTCTCTGAGTAGGATGTCTCTATTTTGGTTCACATTTCTATTTCCAATGTTCTTATCATTGTAGCTTGTATTTATGCAAACACACTGAGATAAAGTGCCATCATGCATTGTTTACTTGGAATCTTGCATATCTTGTGTCTTTTTGTACATGCACTATTGATCAAGTGCCATGAGGGGGTTGATGTTTGTCTATTGTTTGCCATCTTCCTTTGTCCAGTGAGTGTTCCTTCCACGACATTTGCCTCATGATGTGTGTCAAGTGAGTGTTCCTTCCATGACACCATGTACTTGTCTCAGCACCTTTGATGTTCTTGGTTCTTCATCATGTAGTGTTTTTTGGCTGTCCTTTTCAATGTTCCTGTCCCTCTCCCACTTCCGCATTATGGGGAGGTTTATCCTGTTGGTTCTAATGCTTCCATGGTTCGATTGATCAGCTCTTTAGGCTTTGGTTTCTCATGCCATTTGTATCTTCAATTTCAGTGTTTGCCTTGTTTGCCATCTGATTCGAGTAGTGTCATTTGAGGGCACTCATGCAGATTACAGTCTTCTCTACCTAGTCATGTTCTAGTTCAGTGGAGGTTCTTCAGATTAGCAGTTATTCTTCGACAAAGTTTGCAGGTTCTTCATGCTTCAGTGGTATTCTTTTTCATCTCTTTTTGGAGTAGAGTTTTGTTCCCACGTGGTTTTCTCTATTTCTCTAGTTCATAGAGATTTCATTGTATTTGGGTACCTGATCAGGCCTTGTTGCCAGGACCCATCTTTATTGCTTTCAATAGTTGTTCTAGGTTTTAGCTTCTCCCTAAGTCTAGCTTAAGGGGGGGTGTTAGAGTATTCAGGTATTTACTCGATTAATTAAACAATATTTGTTTAATTATTTAAGTTCCCTTTATCTATTTTACACTTAAGCTAACTTTAGGTGCATAATAATTAATTCTTTTATTAATTATTATGTGCAAGCCTAGGGTTTTCCCTTTTAGGGTTTCTTGACCTATTAAAGGTTGAGTTCTTTCTTTTCATTGTAAGAAGAATCACATTACATATTTTTATGAATATTGAGCTCTCTCTTTTTTAGAATAATTTTATGTGTTTTGTGTGTTCTTCAGATTTTGCTTCATTGCTTCTCCTTGTAATAGGTTATTCGGTTTGCAGAGATTATTTGGGCTCCTGTGGTGTTGTATTTTCTTAACTCCTATAAATCCAATAAGAATGTACTGCTAAAATTAGCATCTTCATATGCTGGATTCAGTACTGGTGTAGTTTTGATTGTCTTCACAAAAACCCTCCTTCAATCTTCAAATGATGTATGCGTGTATAGCTCTGCTTATTGTCACATATACCTTCACACAATCCTTTTTCGCATTCCGCACTTGATCTTACAAATAAGATCTTACATTTATACCATGACCTAAGACCAATTTTAGTAGGTCGGCTCTACAAGATATTACAATAAAATTAATTTACATATCAATTAATACCCGATGCAATAACCGATTCAATATGTCGGCTTAATGCATTTATAACAATAATAAGTCATCTCCATAGCGTGCCATGCTGATCTGGAAAAGATAAACCTGGTAGTGTAACCTGGACCTATTTGCTGGTAACATCAAACATACTAATGTACCAATAAACAAAACTCCAAGAAAAAGTGTCCACACAATGTCTTCGACATAACCAAGTGTTTTCCATATCATTCCAAGTGCCGGTGATCATTATATCTTGCCGGTGTACCAGATATCGGTGACTATGATTGAGTCACTTGCTTGCCGGTGAATGTTACTAATTCTCCAAAGTGCCAGAGTTGATAAGTGTTTAGTAGGTGTTGACATCAATGACAAAACCATACCAAAATACCAATACTAAAAGGAGAAATGGAGAGCATTGGGAAAGACCTTGAGAAGTGTCAAAATGAGCTCAAGGTAAGGATCCTGTATGATGGCCACACTGAGGCCTTGGACAAAATGCTGAGTAAACAAAAACACACCAAGGATACTGGAGGATTAGGATATGCTACCGGTGAATGCTCCACAAGTGAGGATGTCTCTCACAAGGACATTCAGTTTGTCTACTCTAATGGATATAACAAGGTTCAAACCTTCACATTCCAAAGTGCACCAAGAAAGAAGGTTGACCTAGCTACAATTGATGAGGATTTGAGGCTAAAAATAAAGATTGGTGCTTTAAGAAGAAACAATGAAAATCCTAAAGGAAAGGGAAAGTTGAGAGAAGATGGGCTCACCGGAAACAAGAATGCAAGAAAGCAGTCTAAGAGATTCCCCACCGGTGGAAGACAAAGAGATGCAACACCCGAAAGAAGTAGAAGTGGAGAAGCCAAACCAATCAGATCACCTCATGTTTGGCAAAATGAATTTTTAAGTAATATGTCTCCATTCTTTGGTTACTATTTTTCTTGTAAAGGATATGGCCATAGGGCAGAGGAATGCAAAATTATGTCTGGGAATAGAAAAAGTGATCTTCCTAGGAACAACAATTCAGTTTATAGAAGATGTAATACATCTAAGCATAGAACATCAGAATGTAGAAACTTGCACAAGCCCACTCTCGGTTATCCTAACCAGAGTCCATTTGCTACCTCAAGAAATATAAATTATATATGTTATAACTGATGAATAATGATGAATAGTAAGTACTCAACAGATACTGAGAGCGGGGGGGGGGGGGGGTGAATCAGTTTAGACAAAAACTTCCTTAAACCACTATGACTGCAAAGACTATACTAACTGGTAAATAGTATCATCGATCTAAATTAGGGCACTACCGGTAAAATACAGTGAGACTGTGAAACACATAAACCAGTAACACTTAGATCTTCACACAACCTAATATCTCATTTCCACTTCACCCATATGCTTAGACAAGTAATACATCATTAGAAATATAATTATCACTAGATCAACATGCTTTACCACTTGACAGAAAACACTAAGACATCACATGAAAAAGCATCACACATAACACACTGATTTTTCACGTGGAAACCCAACTGGGAAAAATCACAGCGTGTCTAATAATTGGTATCAAGGCACTACTGGTAACACACAGTATGACTATGAAAGACATAAAATGGTTCATCTAGATCATCTTCAGACCTAACATCTCATATCAACTTCACCCATATGCTTAAGAAAGTAAAACATCAGAAATACAATGACCATTGATCGACTTGCATTACCGCTTAATAGAAAACACTAAGACATCACATGAAAAAGCATCACACATAACACATTGATTTTTCACATGGAAACCCAAATGGAAAAACCACGGTGGGGATGAATACCCACAAGTTGTTCTTTGAACTCTTCAGAAGTCCACTTTGTTAAGAGCCTAGTCAAGTTAAGGACTTTACAATAGGTTCTACTAGGAATCGATCCTGCTAGGGATCACTCGGTTAAGGGATGGCTAAATACCCAGTTAAAGGTTACCTCGCAAGAGGATTTGAAGAACTCAATGAATTTGAGTCACCCTGTTAAAGGATTTATAGAAAGCTTGTTAAAGCTACCTGGTTAAGGGATTTTCCAACTACTGAAATGGTTAGAAGTCAACAGGTAATACACTGATCTGATAACAACACTAAAATGCCAAGGCAGATCCACTTTAGTTCCTTTACTTCTACAATCAAATTCTACAGGTATCAACACACTTCTCCAGTCTAGCAAGAGTCAAGTATCTCTTCACTTGGATACACACAAAACATTTGCCAACAACTTCACAATGCAAATCATCATTGACCTTATAGGAAATAGATAGGTTGGTAGCATAAACCCTAAACCCTAAACAATTAGGTTATCAATACAGTTGGTCCAATCCTGACCATTCAAACACATTGCATTGAATAAAATAGTCTTGAACAAATCTCAAGACGTTCTCCATCGTTCGTTCGTTACCACTTCTAGAAGATGATAACCCATCACACGTTCTCCACTGTTTACTGAGACTTCACACATTACCAAGGTAGATAGGATCACTCTTCTTCATGCAAGATCCTCAAGGAAATCCTTTACACGCACAAGGCTGGCATGGCAACATGATCCGATCTTCATTTCAATGCTAACCCATCATAGGATGTCATCGGTTGAATCACATAGACTTGAAATGCATCAATCGAAAACCCTGAAGCTGAGACTACCAACCGGTAGTCATACCAAATGAAACCCCAATACAAAACTTTCCACATACCGGTTCACTTGAACAAACATACTGCTTCAGTTTTTCACATATATCGATTCACATCATCATACCGGTTCTCTTGCCAGTTTGCTTACTTCAATATACCAGTTCATACTTTAGCATATTGACATCAATGACAACATATAGTATCATCATGTCATCAAACTCTGCACATATGTCAACAATAACAGCAATGGATCTGGCCATAAAAGTAATGTGTGCAGGAAGAAAAAGTTTCATGCACATGGCAGTCGAAATAACAACTATGCCCAAAGGAGAGATGATCCTGCAAGATCAAGAAGTCAGTTGAAACTGGTAGAGAGTTACAATGGCATGACCATGAGAAGAAGATCAAACTAGTCTGATAGAAGTTCTTCCAATCATCTAGTTGGGATGAGTGTAGTATGCTTCGATGGCAATGTAACTTGTCATACTGCAGAATCTATTAATGTAAAGACCTATCATCAAAAGAAGATGAGACCTGATCCAAAGGCTACAAATGAGAAGAGGAGGGAGTCCAAGCAGGTGTGGAGGAAGAAGGAAGATAACATGACCATGGACCGACACTATGTACTCAATGCACATGTGATATCTCCTAAAGTTTAAAGGAGATGCAGATCCTTAGGGGGAGCTATATGTTGATCAGATCATTCACCCCCATATGTTGAGAAGGACAAAGGAAAGGATGGGAAATCACCAACATGATGAAAAAGACAAGATAAAATAATGTGTGCAATTGATATCTTGGCTACACATTCACATGAGTGAGATGGATCATAGCTACAAGTGTCAAAGTGGGATGTGACACCAGAAGGAGAGTCAGTGGATAAAGTATACTGGTAGAGATACTAAATTGGTAAAGTAAACCGACAAGTGGAGTATGTTGTCGGTAGGGACGATTACTAGTATAAAGAATATGTGGGTCAATATGTTCTGGTTGTGTTGTAGTGGCTCTGGTGGCTTGGTCAGATGAGTTTATGTCTCTAATGATGTAAAAAGTTGTCCTAAATGACAATGTGTTGGACCAATAGTGGATCCCATGCGCATGACACATCATG
The DNA here is from genome assembly GCF_030272615.1 of Cryptomeria japonica. NCBI lineage: Eukaryota > Viridiplantae > Streptophyta > Pinopsida > Cupressales > Cupressaceae > Cryptomeria > Cryptomeria japonica. The sequence continues at coordinate 140,919,626 of NC_081410.1, forward strand.
ATGTCAACCGGTGTGAGTGTTGACATGTGTTAATGTGACTTGGCATTGTGGTCAGGTATATTTATGTCACAAAGATGGGATGGATGTCATGGAAGTGAAAGACCACCAACATGTATAGATGCTCACTTCCATCGGTACAAAGTAAAGTTTGGGATACCGGTTTAGGACTTGATAAAAATTGAAGATTAGAGGGTTGTGATTCAGGGGGAGTTCATAGTCATATCTTGTGGTTGGTGCCTAATACACTTGACACAGGAGGAAATCAAGTATCATTGTTGCTGCACTGTGGACCGATATACAGGGAGATGTAAGTTACCCGCACAAGAGAACATGCATTTGGTATTAGAGGAGATACAATTGGTATTAGTGTTAGCTTCAACACTTGGTATCAATATTTTGGGGTCAAAATGGCTTCTGCATATCAAGGGGAGATGATGTAGTTTTACCGGTAGGTATGGTGTATTCACTGACACATGGGTCTTGAATTGGTTTCAATATTGTATATGCATATATCTCAGATCTACATATACACTTGGTTGTTGGGAAATTGGTGCTAGTTGGTGGTTGTGATCTCCATCTCAAGTGTTGTGACTTGAGAAAATGTAACAAATTATGGTTGAAGGAGGAGGAGAATCCCATAGAGAAAAAGGGGCTAAACCAATCTGTCAGTACCCGATAGACACAGAGAGGAGTGAAACCTTGATAGTACCCTTTTCTATTGTTGTCAAAGGGGGAGAGAGATTATGTAGTATGCCACATACTACATGTGTGGGAATCCATGAATCACACAAAGGGGGAGAGAGAATATGTACTATGTTGGATACTACATGTGTTGACATCAATGCCAAAGGGGGAGATTGTTGGCATTGTGTTGTCATTGATGTCAACCGGTATAGCATGATCAGTGTGGGAGATTGAAGTGTATTGGTGACATTGATGTCAGGCTAGTATTGCAGGTCACCGGTACACAAGTCAGTGTTGGCATGTGTTGTAGACATGCATTGCAGACCAATATGGTATGATGACCGATAAGTAATGTGTTGGCTTTCAGTGGTTTCCAACCAGAATGTTACAAGAATCACATTAACACCAGAGATGAAGCATGTTAAATCCACCGGTAAGAGTTGGATTTTATACAATAGGACTCCCACCAGATGAAGAGATGAGTTATAAAGAATGTGCTACTTCAGTAAGCAAGGATGTCATATGGAAAATCTACTAGGTCATATGTCAAGTTGAAGATGCATCTACTCCTTAGGGATGTCACATTAATACAAATAAGTGACATATATCCTTTCCCACCAGTAAGTGGTAGTGCCTTGCTTATCCCAGATTTACTTGGCATACATCATGACTCTCCGGGATAAGACTGCCAGAGAAGGCCAAGGTAGGTGATTGGATGCACACACCGAATGACCAAGTGGAAAATGAGAAAGCCTCCAGAGTGTGAGATCAAAGATGAACACTAGATCAGTGTGTGAAGACATGATGTGCTACCAGGATAGAGAAGGAAGAGTTAAGATGATGAGTTTTCCTTCCCGGCAAACCAGTTGAGAAGAGAACCAATCAAATGAAAATGAGGCTTTGCAGTTGCACACATGGAGTTACCAGTATGTAGATGGAAAGTGGTGTTGCCACAGATGCATAATAGATGGAGATAGTTGGATTAAAGATATCATGCACACTACCACTTTGAAGGGAAAAAATGCAAATTGGTAAACAAGGAGAATACTGACATACAACCAAGTAGACAGAGAGACAAAGGTGAAGTGCTCTCAGTCTGATGAAGATGCACATGATGTGTCATCCAAGATTGTTGTTGAAGACCGACAGGATTGATGATCGGGATGACAAGATCCACTGGCACAAGGAAGGAGAAGGCAAGAAGGTTAACCTGTAGGCAAAGAGGGACCGATTGTATGAAGCATACACTGGTTGTGTGATATTGGTCGGTGACCATGTTGGTTTGACATAGTGAGCTAAGGTGGATGTTGACAAAGGTGCTAAGGGAAGACATACCAGTAGGGTTACTAGAGAACCGGTAGGGTTAGATTTCTGGTAGGTGTGCACCAATTGAGTGTTTGGTCAGTGATCTTGTCTGAATTATCACAAAGGTCTAAGCTGAGATGGATATCGACAGGGATGCCACATGCAGTTGAGGTGGAAAGTTTGCAGAGGTTGGTAAAGTGTCGTCACAATGAGGTTGTTACAAAGTTGGTCAACATTTAATGTTGACTGTGACTGTTATGGGTTGAGTTGCAGCGGGTTGAGTTATAGAGGGTAGGACGTATTTGATCAGATCCATGGAGTGCACTAATCGATGCAGGATGTTTGGATAGAAATCGAAGTTGGTAAAGAAAATCATTGAACCATTTATGGCGTTTGACATATGCAGGTCAAAATATAGGATTTTGTTTGCTAAACTTAGTAAATGTGTATTGGAAGCCATGAGATTGGCCGAGCTTGATTGATCTGTTATAGGTGATCAATTTCTGGAAGGAGATCTGATTAGATTTGATGTTCCTCGTGATCAATGGGAGAAACCCTAAGGCACCAAGTTTGAATGTTGCTTTTGGTGGGAATGTCTTATCATAAATATGCAGGCTGAAGACAAAATTTGTTGTTCCCTTAGAGAGAGATGCTGCCAAGTAATGCCAAAGGCCAAATAGAGAAGTAGATGAAGAGTGATATCTGTAGAGGGTCATAGAGATCGAGCAAAAGGGAGACAACTCGTGATAGGTTTTAGCAGAGGTTTTGCCGGTAAGGTTAAAGCAACTAGCAAGCTGCAAGAGAGTGTATGTGAATCCAACTGGAAATGCTAGAACCAACTAGTAGAAAGTAGAGAGTGTTGAAGTGTAGAGAAAGTGAAGAGGAGATTTGACAGAGAAAAAGAAGAAGAAAGGTAACTGGTAGAATTGATTCGATAAGGTAGCAGCAGAAGAGTGTAGCAGAGAGCAGAAGATAGTGATCTAACAAAAAGATGAAGAGAGGTAGAGTGACAGGAAGAGTAGAGAACCGGTAAGGTAGAGAAGGGGTGATACCGATAGAGAGATTATATGCAGTGGTTACAAGATTCACTTGTAACAGGTTATTACTCTTGTAATTGATAATGATTCTTTGAAGATCACCGATTTGGTGCTTGGTGTAGGGATTGTAGCCCATAAACTGCAGGAGTGGTACTCCTTGGTTGTTGCCCTAAATGTTGTAACTGAAGTTTTTCATTGTGGTGCAGAGCACATTTCATTTCACAGCTAATTTTCAAGCACATGGTGTTGTCTACTGGTTCATTTATGTTGTAATTGTGGGTTGGACCAATGATGAACCTTGATGTAACTAAATGCCTATTTTGTATGGTCAACAATCTCTCAGGTGAGCATATAAACCTAGAGGTCTATTAGGCCATGAAGGCTTGGAATTTGGATTTTGTCAAAGTTAGTATGTCTAGGATGTTGTCTTAGGTGTTGGAGTCAATAATAACCTTGGTTGTGTTTCCATAAGGTCTAGGTAGTTAATAACCGGTGTTCTAAAATTGCAAAATGTTACATTTGTTGTCAAGCAACTTTTCAAAGTTGCCGGTAGGATGGCAACTACTTCTCCAATGGTCTTAACTATTCTAAAGGGTTATGGACATTGGAAGAAGTTTATATATATGTGGACAACCATAGGAATGCATGTCGAAGGTTTTGTAAAGTTTGGTGGAGAAAGTGAATAAGACAAATTTGATTTTGCTATACAAATATTTTTTGTACGAATCATACAGAGTGTGAGAATTTCTGATGAAGTTTTGATTTGGTTAGGAATAACTCTGAAACACCTTTCTAATGCACCAGGTCTGACCTCTCAAGGTAAAGTTTAGTATAAGTTACAAACGTTTAAATTTCTGCAGGTTGAAACTATTACTATTTACTAGGTTGTCATTAGTTTTATGTCCAAAGTCATTCTATATACTTTAGTCAGTTATTACTATCAAAATATTCAGTCAGTATGCACAGAGTAGTCGGTTATATAAGTTACAAGTCACAGAGTTTAGTATACACTGAGCTGTCTACCGAGTAACGTTCTATAACTACCGAGCAACAAAGATGGTATACTGAGTTCATACACACCGAGTAAAACGTGTTACTAGATTCATTGAACCTAGACACATATGTGGAAACGTGTTACAAAGATCGAGGAACAAGGAACTGTTAACACATTGGAAATTGCACTTAAGATTTTGTATTATTTTGAGAACATCTATCCAATGAAATAATTTTGTATGGTTATTCATTTAATGAATCATGTTTGTAAGATCGAAGCATGAACAAGATCACCATTACAAGAGATCTATTTATACAACATGAATTGAGGATCAAATATGTGTGTGAAGCAAGACATAGGTGAAAAGCAAAATCATGGGAAAGCACTGAGTGTTATGATTGTTACGATTAACAGAGATTTTCAGAGGTCACCGAGAAGGATTTTAGAGAACAGTCAAGGAATAGAGTAAATAGATAGGTTTACCGAATTAATTTATGATTTATTGAGGTATGGTATAAGCAAGGTAATTTCATTTTGAGTACATAGAATCTGCTATAACATTTCAGATGTGAAGTTGCAGATATTTTGTAAGATTTTGATTGTAATATTTTGAGTTGTAAGAGAAACCTTTAACAGGGTAAAAGACTCTAACAAAGTCTATAAATTTTAAAGCCTTTAACCAGGTGCAACATTTAGAATAAGTGTTGTAAAATCCTTTAGCAAGGTAGATCTAAAGATATTGATACTCCTAATAGGGCAAGCTATCAGAAATAGCTAAACATGTAGCTCTAATCGAGCAACCTTTATTATTGCAGTAGTGAAGTTGTGGGTGCCATCCCCACTGCAGTTTTTCTCTCTAACAAGGAGTTTCTGCGTAACCAAAATATATGTGTTATGGAGTGAATCATGTATGAATGTTATTTATATGTTTTAGCATTATATTATGTTTCAGTAATATTCAATTTATGCTTAACAATAAAGTTATTGTTAAAGAAAAGATTTGAAGTACTGATTCACCCCTCCCGTCTTAGTACATTAGCTTTCCATATTGGGCCTAACAATTGGTATCAGAGCTTTAATCTTGGAAAAGGGTTTAAATGCCTAAAGAGAAAGATCTTATCAATGGAATGCTACAAACAATTTCAGAGAATTGTGAATCTTCAAAATGAATTGGATCATGCTAATCAAGTGATTGCTGACATGCAGAAACAAATGCAAAGATCACTGAAAGTTAGAAGAAGATTGTCTGATGATTTGCAGGACTCTCAAGAGGTGGTGGAACAAATTGAGACATCATCTGAGAACAGTATATCTGAAGAGACTGAAGAAATGATTGGAGCATTGAAAGAAAAGAACAAAGCACTAACTGATCAGCTAAAAGCAATGAAAAGAGAACATGAACATTTCAACACACAGATGATTGAAAATCTTGATGCATTGAGGACAACCGAGGATAACATAAGAGATATAGAAAGAGCAAAACAACAGCTTGAAGCATTAGTGTCTGAAAAGAATGATGAAATCACAAGGATGACTAGAATTCAAAGTAATCTATCTGATCAATTGGGTTATGCACATCATGAAGCAAATCCAAAGGAAAATGAGAATCAAGCATTGAAACTTGGAATATCAAGATTGACCGATGAACTTGAAGCAGAAAAGAAGTCAAAAGAAACACTAAAGAAAAGTTATGAAGCATCAAGGATGTTGGATGAGCAACTAACTACAAGAAGACCCAACAAAGATGTAGGACTCGGTTACAAAGGAAAAGACTCTACCGAGAAGGGAATCCACACTACCAAGAGAGGAGAATCATCAAAGCAAGATGGAAACAAGAAGAACATCAAAGGAAAGAAGCCTATTTGCAACTACTATGGAAAACAAGGACATACTACCAACATGTGCCAAATTAGAAAAGGTAAGCAACTGAATGTCACTAGGTCTAATGGTTATTGTAACAATTGCAATAAGTATGATCATACATCTAATCAATGTAGGACTAAGTCTGTTAGCAATTATTAGAAGGCAAAATTCAAAGGGTTTTGTAAAAACTGCAATAGACATGGACACAATACCAAGAAGTGTTGTTTTAAGCAGAAGAACTATATGTGGTCTGCACATCGAGCAAATACTAGAAGCTATTGAACTCACACAGATCCTAATCGACAATATACTGTAGTACCATGGGATTATAATACAAGGATATGGTGTGAATGTTGTGAAAGATATGGACATATAAGTGCCAACTGCTTTATAAGGTTTGGAATGAACAACCAAAGATCATGGAGAAATCCTGGTATGGCATGTTTTCATTGTCACAAAGTTGGACACTTGGCTAGAGATTGCAGAGATCAACCTAGAGGAGATATTGAAGAAATAAAAAGCAAATTCCAAATGATTTGGAAGAAGAAGGAAATTATGTCAAATGAAGAAAGCACCTTACCTACCGAGTTAGGTGCATCTATTCCAAATTAATTGGTAAAGGTATGAAGGGACTGCATTCTCTTAAGGTTAAATCTTAACAGTTCCTATTTTATCATGTACTTAATTAAAAACTTGCATAGCTAAGATGCATTAGCAAGTTTGAAATTTTACCAAGTCTTTTGGAGCACTAGTCAAGTCGGTAAATGCAGGAAGTCTGGCTACTCAGTAAAAGAAAAAAAAGTAAACCGGTTTAGAGGAACCGAGTGCATTTAATGTTTTCTAACCTAATTGCATGGAGCTCGGTAAGGTAAAATGTGTACTTAAAGCTTTTTGCGTGGTCATTTTACACTTACCAAGTTTTCAGAAAGCAGAGCAAAGCGATTCAAACGCGATCAAATCTCTTCTGAAGCGAAATTCAAGGTATTTATATCAATCACAACGCACTGTCAAGCAAGTTAACAGATCATATCAATTGTGAATATCTGTTTTATATTTACTAAGTGGAAAGCGTCTTCTAGTTAAAAGATTTCAAACCCTAAGGCTCTTTTCGTTAGTGATTATCCAAATTTTCTAATGGCTCCTAAGATTCAGAAACCCATTGTTGTTGAGAACATTGAGAAGCCCTCACTGAAATACTCACTACCTCCCAAAGTGGCATCTGAACCGGATGATAAAACTGCATTTTCACTCATTCTGGATAGGGTTTTATTAGTTGAGGATGTCAGATTCTTCACTAAGTGTTGTGTTGAGGAACTAGTTCACACATAGATCAAGGACACATATGATGAATTATGCACCGATGGAAAACTGGATAGAAAGTTTGAACATATTAAAATCAAGGGATTGACCGAAGCCCTAACCTACACGCAAGTCTTCAAACCCGAATGGGTTAAATTTGTTTTGAGTAGAGTTCATGATGAATTTATGTGGTTAGAAGAGAAACCATTCAAGATCACCAAGGAAATCATCCACTTGATCACCGGTTACCCTATTTTTGACCATGCTCGAGCTCAGAAAATGATTTCATAGAAGGAACTGATCACTTTAACCGGAGTTGAATATGATTGCAGAGGTCTGAAACTGAACAATGTCACAGATGCAAAGCTAAAGTTTGCAATTAGAGTCATAGGTTATTGTTTCTTTCAATTGGCAAGGGAAAACAATGTACCCTGTGTTGCTGTTGATTTAGCCTATAAAATTGTGAAGAAAGGTATGAAGATTGATCTATGCGAAGTGTTGTTGAAAAATCTATTTGAAAATATCAACACCATAAGGAAGACGAAGAAGAACAACTCGACAAACACACTAAAGTTTGGATCACTTTTGGTATGCATGTTTTTCTATTTTGAGAAATTCTTTCCATCAGTCGGTAATGTAGTTTGGGAGCTACACCGACCAATCACCCATCAAATCAATGAATTCATCAAACAGCTAGGTGATTACTTCAATGAGATTATGGATGATTATTTTAGCAAGTTTCAAGAAAAGATGCATAACAGGCATAGAATACCACCCCAGTTAGTGGAAAAATATAAGGACAGTATATGTTTTAAAGTGGACACTGACTACTGCTATGTCAATGCAGTAGAACCGAGAACTCAATCTTTGCCGCCTATGGGTTATGAGATTGATTTTGACATTACACAACAACAAATAGATGCTTTTCTTGCACTACCAAGGCATGCTACCGAGATCAGATATGGTACATATGAAGAAGTTAAAGAAAAAGTCAAAATGAGCATTGTAGTACCAAAGGCTACAAGGAAAGCAACAAAAATGATTAAAGTGTTAACAGAGAAATTTGGAGAAGGTTCTTCCTCCACTCCTGTCAAGAGCGTTCAAGTCATCATCGAGGAGGAATCTGAAGCCCAAGAAGCAGCTATTACATTGAGCACCGAGTTGCCAAAAGGCAAAATTTTGAAAAGGAAGAAACAGGATACATCACAGGTATCACCGACTCCTCCAGTGAAGCACCCTAATACTAGATCATCTGCAGTGTCACCGAGCAAGAAATAAAAAAATGTTGTAGTTCCAAAGGTAACAAAAACTTATAAGAAGTCTACTCGGAAACTCATTTTGAATAAAGAGTCAAGTGACACCGAATCTGAAGACAAAAATAAATTTCAGAATGTCAAAAGCAAAAAGGAAGATGTACATAGTGTTGATAATTTCAGTGCCAATTTGAAACAATATGGTGGATTTGGAGTATTTAGGTATGTCAAATATGACTCTTGGATAGAAGAAGAAAAGAGGCAAATAGAAGAGTCAATTGTATGCACACTTCATAAATTCCAATTGGTCCCATTGGAAGTAACTAATTCTCTTCCAAAATCATTGTACTTACACATTGATAATAGGTTGAAATATGCTATGGACTCAAAAAAGAAGATGAGAGAAAGAAGTTTGGTACATCTCTTTCCAGACATGTTGGTAGATGAGATAAGTGAACATCTGAAAAACTACCACACAAACTTCCTGGTCAAGCAAAGAGCCTTGAAAATGATGAATGGCCTTTATCTTGATGTAGAGAAAGAGACAAAAGAAAAATGGTAAGAAATTTTTCGAATCAAGAGTGCTGATAAGCAAGGTGAAGTTGAAATAGTGGATATCACTGAGCAAGATCCCACTGAAACTATACAACCTAATGAGGATGTCATGGATACCGAGGAACAGGAACAGGAAATGATAAAAGGGAATGCTTATGCCAAATTGGTATCAAGTGAGTCAATTTTGGAACAAGTCAAGTCCTATCCTCTGGTAAGTCAACATGTTTCAACCGAGACACCTCAGGATACTGATCAAGGAAAAGAGGGTCACCAGTCTACAAAAGGAGAAGCTACTTCTTAGGCCACCGGGGTACAAACTTCTCAAGCCCCTTCAAGTACTGACAATGTTACAACTGAGACCCCGAGCAAGGATTAACCAAAGGCTACATCTGAGGCTAAAGAAATTGACAAAAGTGTTGCCTCTACCGAGCAACCTACCAAGGGTGAACAAGCCTCCCAAGCCATTGTATTAGTTCAACCGGTGAAAGCCGCCTCCTCTAAAGAAAAGAAAATGAAAAAGCATAGTTTCAAGTTAGATTTGTCAAAACCAATTGTGTTGCCAAATGTAGACATATCCAAATCAAAAGGGCAAGAACTTATTGAATTCTATGAACTATGCAAAGCCAAAGTAGAACAAGAGAAACAAATGGCTATACAAAAGAAAAATAGAGTACTTCAGAAGGTCAAAGCACTCTTAACATAAATGACAAAAGGTGCAGCCATCCATATTCAACTAGATGAACTCCTCACTAAAATAGAAGCATCTGGAGTAGATGCATCTGAATACTTGAGCAAATTGAAGGACAAAGAGCTCACTGCAAAAATGATTGAAGAGGTATAGAAAGCCATTGCTATCCATAAAGTAAAACTTGTGAAATTTATTGTTGAGTTGTCCCCTCAACTCAAGCACATTCTTTATTTATTTTAGAAACTCTGTACATTTTGTTTATTCATTAAAGATATCAAGAATAAAACAAAAGTGATTGAGAAAGAGATCACCGATCTCTCCAATAAATTGACCACTGAGCCACATTCTATTCAGAATTTCTATACCAAGTTACAAATGCTCATGGCTCAACAATTGGAACTTAGGAATGGAGAGCACAAAATAAGGATGGATATTATGACTCTTCAAACCTTATTCATTCCACACTTGTCCTCCGGCCAAGAACAGATCAACAAGGCTACCTCCTTATCCACTCAGCCAGAGGGAAGCACTTTAGATGGTCTGATTTCACTATTAGCTGATATTACAACTCAAAACTCACTCATGGATAGTGTCAAGGATGCACTCTCTATTGCTCTCACCGATGCAAGAACAAAGTATAAATCCATTTTTGACCAGTTGCCTCCACCGAATGGTAACTAGTTTTGATGTTTGTCAAAAAGGGAGAGTATAGTGTATACAAGAGGAGTATACCGAGCAGATTAGCATATTCGAGCATACAGATAATTTTGACAGGGGGAGCAGTGATCACCGAGTAGTGAACCAAGGAGTAAATACAAAATTTTGATCACAGCGCATGCATAATCAGAGTTATGTACAGTATATTGATAAGGGGAGTATATTTGAGTATACTATTTATTGACAATTGTATATACTATTAGTTTAGTCAAATTTTGTAAGTATATAGATTTTTTGAGTTATGACTTTGAAAGAAGTTTTGTCAAACATTTCAAAACTAATGTCAAAAGGGGAGATTGTTACTATTTACTAAGCTGTCATTAGTTTTATGTCCAAAGTCATTCTATATACTCTAGTCGGTTATTACTACCGAAATATTCAATCGGTATGCACAGAGAAATCAGTTATAGAAATTACAAGTCACAGAGTTTAGTATACATCGAGCTATCTACCGAGTAACGTTCTATGACTACCGAGCATCAAAGATGGTATACCGAGTTCATACACACTGAGTAAAACGTGTTACCAGATTCATTGAACTTAGACACATATGTGGAAACGTGTTACAAAGATCGAGGAACAAGGAACCATTAGCACATTGGAAATTGCACTTAAGATTTTGTATGATTTTGAAAACATCTATCCAATGAAATAATTTTGTATGGTTATTCATTTAATGAATCATGTTTGTAAGATAGAAGCATGAACAAGATCACCGTTACAAGAGATCTATTTATACAACATGAATTGAGGATCAAATATGTGTGTGAAGCAAGACATAGGTGAAAAGCAAAATCATGGGAAAGCACTGAGTGTTATGACTATTATGATTAACAGAGATTTTTAGAGGTCACCGAGAAGGATTTTAGAGAACAGTCAAGGAACAGAGTAAACAGATAGGTTTACCGAGTTAATTTATGATTTAGCGAGGTATGCTATAAGCAAGGTAATTTCATTTTGAGCACATAGAATCTGCTATAACATTTCAGATGTGAAGTTGCAGATATTTTGTAATATTTTGATTGTAATATTTTGAGTTGTAAGAGTAACCTTTAACAGGGTAAAAGACTCTAACAAAGTCTATAAATTTTAAAGCCTTTAACCAGGTGCAACATTTAGAATAAGTGTTGTAAAATCCTTTAGCAAGGTAGATCTAAAGAAGATGATACTCCTAATAGGGTAAGCTATCAGAAATAGCTAAACATGTAGCTCTAACCGAGCAACCTTTATTATTGCATTAGTGAAGTTGTGGGTGCCATCCCCACTGCAATTTTTCTCTCTAACAAGGAGTTTCTGCGTAACCAAAATATATGTGTTATGGAGTGAATCATGTATGAATGTTATTTATATGTTTTAGCATTATATTATGTTTCAGTAATATTCAATTTATGCTTAATAATAAAGTTATTGTTAAAGAAAAGATTTGAAGTACTGATTCACCCCTCCTCTCTCAGTACATTAGCTTTCCATATTGGGCCTAACAGAAACCCTCCCTTTTCAAGAGTTATAATGCAAGTAAGGCCCTAACTTGTAGTCTACTCATTGGGATCCGATGGCCATGGGTAGAATGCTAGTTAGGGATGTGTATTTTGAGATTCAAGAGGGGCAAGGTTAGAGGAGTTGGTTGGTATAGTGCCCATCTCCTAGTCTAAACCGGTTGAGGGTTTAGATTAGATTAGATGAGTTTCTTTGAATAGACAATGAAAAATGATGAGAAGATGAGTTGAAGTGCTGAAACTGGGTATTTGAATATAGGAGAAACTTCCCAAAAAGTTGGAACCTTCCTGTGATCCCATTCTCCATACCTCTTTTGTGTGACTAGTCTAACTTGATCAATTAGGCTTGTAACAAATTAAGTGTTGAAGAGTGCAAGAATAGGGTGAAAATCCAATCTTTTCGTATCTGATAGTGGTCCCAAAAAGGTGTCTGAAACCTAAATTTGGGTAAAGTGTTGTTTGGTGTTATTTAGAGAAAAGTCTCAAAAGACAGTGAAATAGGGCTACTAACCAGTGAACCTGTACCACTAAGTTTGTGAAACTGGTATCAGTAAAACTGTGAAACTTGTACCGGTAGACCTATACTGGTGGGCTTGTCTAGTCCACAAAAACCAATACTTGTCTTATGTTTCAAATGTGCATTGTGGAAGATCTTGATAGGTCTTAGGAAGTGGTTAGGAGTGTGTGTCAACCTGATTAGTGGTGAGAAGTTGATTTCACCATTGAGGTGTGAAACATAACCGGAAAGAGAAGACCAGAGGTGTGTGGGTGGTTTATCACCCTACTGTTGCTGACCTATGCATCAGGTGGTATCAGAGCACTAGAAGAACTTGGGGAAGAGTTTGAACCATGGGAGATAGGATAGAGGGACAAGGTGAAGAAGAGATACCTTCTAGAGTCACCAATGTGGAATTGGCTAGGATAGTGAGGGAGCAAGTAGCCAAGAACAAAAGGATGGAAGCAGAACTAGCAAAGCTGAAGAAGGATCAGGCTGGGAAGGAAGTTAGCATAGAATCGAAAGAAGAAGATGAAGAAGAGAAAGGAGAGGAACCAACTGTACCGACAGATCAAAGACAATTCATTGAAGCCCTTAAGAAAGTAGGTGGAAGAGACACTAAGGTGGAATTACCTATATTTCAAGGGAAGATGAATCCAGAGGAGTGCATGGACTAGATTGAGGCCTTAGAAAACTATTTTGAATATGAGGAGGTGAAGGATAACCAAAGAGTAAAGGTGGTTAAGTCAAAATTAAAAGGCCCGACCCTTAGTTGGTGGAATGTCCTACAAAGAGAAATAATGGTGGAAGGTAATAATCCCATCACTTCATGGAAAAGGATGGTGTCAGAAGTTAAGAAATAGTTTATCCTTGAGGATTATGAGATAATCCTACATAAGAAGTTACAAAATTTGAGGCAAACAGATCTAGTGTTGGTGCCTACACCGAGAAGTTCCACATAATGATACTCAAAGCAAAGATATCGGAGAGTGAGACACAAAAGCTATCAAGGTACATAAATGGCCTTAAGTTTAACATTCAAGATGAACTCAATTTGTTTAATCCCAAATCAGTGCATAAGTGTTATCAAATGGCACTTAGGATTGAGTAGAATCAAAAAAGGTGAGGAGAACACCATAATAGAGGAAGGGGTATAAATTTCAAAGGTAAAGGTAGATTCAATGGTAGAGGATCATACCCTAAGACCCAAGGAGAAACCAATAGTCAGGAACATGAGGGAGAATCAGGGAATAGAGGTAGTTTTAGAGGGAGAAGAGAAAATGGAAGAGGAATATTTGGTGGAAGAGGGCCTAGTGTTTTCACTGGTAGGTGTTTCTCTTGTAATCAGGTGGGACATCAATCCTTTAGGTGTCTAGAGAAGCAAGGAAATGGTGGTCAAGGGGGTGAAAGGAGAGAAGATTTGATTCAAGAGGAAGATAGTCAGAGCATGACATCCTACCACACATCAAATTCAAAGTCTACAGACCTTAAGCAAGGAGAACTCTTGATGATAAAAAAGACTCTCTTGAAGTAACTAATCAGCAAAGAACCACCTCAGAGGAAGTCTCTTTTCAGAACCACCTGCAAGGTACAAGGTAAAGTTTGTAAGGTCATTGTAGATTTTGGATCCACAAATAACATAGCTTCTATTGAAATGGTTACTAAGCTTAACTTGCAAAGAATACCTCATCCCTATCCCTATAAGGTATCTTGGTTGAATAAAGGACAACAAGTGTTAATTAGTGAACAAGTTTGGGTAGATTTTTTAATTGGTGAATATAAGGATAGAGTGTTGTGTGATGTGGTAGAAATGGATGCTTGTCATTTGTTACTTGGTAGGCCTTGGCAATATGATTTAGATTCTAGGCATGAGGGTAGAAAGAATGTCTACACCATCACCAAAAATGCAGAGAATTTTACCATGACCCCTCTCCCGGATGACAATAAGGACAAACACCTTGTGACTAGTGTCATGTTGTAGATGAGAAAGAATTCATGAGGGATTTGAAGGAGGACAATACTCCTTGTTTTTCCATATTTGTCAAGCCTAGGAATGAATTTAAAAAGTAGTCTATAAGCCATGAGGAAAAAGGGAAGGTAGGGCCTAAGGAGGTTCAAGACCTACTAGATAAGTACAAGGGAATTGTTGCAGACAGTACCACAGATACTCTACCACCTCAAAGGAAAATCAGTCATTGCATAGACCTTATACCAGGTGCTACCCTACCTAACAAGGCAGCCTATAAACTAACCCCTAAACAAAATGCAGAAGTTGCAAGACAGATCCAAGAGTTACTTGAGAAAGGGTTCATTAGAAAGAGTATAAGCCCATGTGCAGTCCCAATAGTGTTAGCTCCTAAGAAATAAGGGACATGGAGGTTGTCTATAGACTCCAGGGCTATCAACAAGATAACAATCAGATATAGGTTCTCAATGCCAAGAATAGAGGATTTTATGGATTGTCTAGGAGGGACCAAGTACTACTCCAAAATATACTTGAAAAGTGGCTATCACCAAATTAGGATAAGAGATGGAGACCAATGGAATACAACATTTAAAACTAATGAGGGCTTGTTTGAATGGATGGTAATGCCATTTGGGCTTTCCAATGCCCCTAGTACCTTTATGAGGTTAATGAATGAGGTTCTTAAACCCTTTATCAATCATTTTGTGGTAGTATACTTGGATGATATATTGATTTTCAGTAAGGATAAAAATGAACATCTGATGCATTTGGATTTGGTATTGAAAATGTTGCATGAGGAGAAGTTGAAGGTCAACTTAGATAAGTGTGTCTTCTTGCAGCAGGAATTGGTGTTTCTTGGATTTGTTGTTTCCCAAGGTAATCTAATAATGGATCCATCGAAGGTGGAGGCAATCCTCAATTGGCCTACACCTAGATCTGCAAGTGAGGTAAAAAGTTTCCATGGCTTAGCAAGTTTTATAGGAAGTTTATAAGAAATTTCAGTGGGGTTAGTGCTGCTATGATAGATACCATTAAGGGTGGAAGTAAGTGTCAATTTGCTTGGAATGATGAAGCCAACAATTCTTTTGAGTATTTGAAAACAAAGATTGCAGAACAACCCATCTTAGTCCTTCCTGATTTTCATAAGGTATTCACTATTGAATGTGATGCATCTAAGAAATCTATTGGACGAATCTTGAGTTAGGAGGGTAGGCTTGTGGCCTTTTTTAGTGAGAAATTAAATGAAGCAAAATAGAAGTATTCAACCTATCATCTAGAGATGTATGCCTTGGTACAATCTCTTAGGAAATGGAGGCATTATCTATTACCGATGGAATTTGTTGTTTACACTGACAACAATGCTTTAAGTTTTTTGAACTGATAGGAGAAACTCAATTACCGACACATGAAATGGATGCAGTACCTTCAAGATTTCACATTCACTATCAAGCATAAGAAGGGAGTGGCCAACAAAGTTGCAGATGCCTCTAGCAGGAGGAACTTGGTAATCTAAGAGATTCAATTAGAAAGCATAGGAATCACTGCTATGAAGGACATGTATCAAGAAGATGCAAATTTCAAGGAGGATTATGAGGTTTGTCAAGCTATGAATGGAAGGTATCATACTAATTTATCTGAGTATATGCTTCAAGAAGGTTTAATTTTCAAGGGTAGTTAGCTTTGTATTCCTAATTGTTCAATGAGGGAGAATATTTTCAAAGAAAAACATTGTGGGAGTTTGTCAGGACATTTTCGACTTGATAAGACACTTGAGTTGGTTAGAAGATTTTATTTTTGGCGTAGAATGCAAAAAAATATGAGGAAATTTATTTCAGAGTGTGTGGTGTGTCAATAGGAAAAATGTACAAGTTTAAATGAAAGCCTTTATACTCCTTTACCAATCCCTACCAAACCTTGGGATTCGGTTAGTATGGATTATGTCTTAGGCCTTCCTAGGACTAAAACAGGTTATGACAGTGTCTATGTTGTGGTAGACCGGCTTTCAAAGATGGCATATTTTTTATCATGCAAGGTTACACATGATGCTTCTAATATTATAGGTCTATTCTTTAAGGAAATTGTCAGACTTCATGGGTTACTTTTGAGAATTATCTCAGACAGGGATTCTAATTTTTTAGGACACTTTTGGAGAACTTTGTGGCATAAGTTGGGACTAAATTGTGTTTCTCTTCTTCTTATCACTCTCAATTTGATGGTCAGACTGAGGTAATAAATAGGTCCCTTGGAAACTTTTTACAGTGCTTGACCAAGGAAAATGGAACTACTTGGGATACCATTCTTCCATAGGAAGAATTTTCCTATAATGACTTTGTGAACAGAAGTACAGGGTTAAGTCCTTTCCAAATTGTGCATGGTACACATCCTAGGGGTATTCTTGAACTTAGAGATGTGAAGAATATTGATAGAAGAAGTGCTCAGGTAGATGAATTTGTTGACGTCATGAAGGATATACACCAACAAGTCAGAGATAAATTGATTCATACCTTTGCAAAATACAAGCAAGTAGCATACCTCAAAAGGAGAGATGTTCAATTTACAGTAGGAGATTTGGTAATAATCCATATCAATAAAGCAAGACTCCCTAAGGAGAAGTACACCAAGTTTCACATGAAGAAGATAGGTCCTTTGAAGGTCCTCAAATGATGTGGGAACAATGCATACAAAATAGACCTACCCCCGAAAGTGGGGTTGTCACCTATATTTATTGTTTCTGATACATGCATATAAGGGTGTTGTTGATGATGTTTGTGATGCAGGTCAATTTGATTCCTCTATTATAGACATGATAGAAGGACTTCCCCCACAACCCAAACCTAAAATTGAATGTATTTTGGATCAAAGGATCAACAAGCAAACCAGGAGGAAGACTTACTTGGAGTACCTAGTCAAATGGAAGAATCAACCTTTAGAGGATGCTACATGGATGACTTCTGAGGTCATTAAGCAGACCGGAACTCGCTTTACAGACATCCCAACTCAAGGGACTTGAGTTTCTTTTGGGCTTTGGAGTATGGTGCATAGCACATTTCATTTCACAGCTAATTTTCAAGCACATGGTGTTGTTTACTGGTTCATTTATGTTGTAATTGTGGGTTGGACCAATGATCAACCTTGATGTAACTGAATGCCTATTTTGTATGGTCAATAATCTCTCAGGTGAGCATATAAACCTAGAGGTCTATTAGGCCATGAAGGCTTGGAATTTGGATTTTGTCAAAGTTAGTATGTTTAGGATGTTGTCTTAGGTGTTGGAGTCAATAATGATTGTGTTTTCATAAGGTGTAGGTAGTTAATAACCAGTGTTGTTCTAAAATTGCAAAATGTTGCATTTGTTGTCAAGCAACTTTTCAAAGTTGCCGGTAGGATGACAACTAATTCTCCAATGGTCCTAACTATTCAAAAGTTGGTTATGGATGTTGGAAGAGGTTTATATATATGTGGACAACCATAGGAAGGCATGTCGAAGGTTTTGTAAAGTTTGGTGGAGAAAGTGAATAAGACAATTTTGATTTTTCCATACAGAGATTTTATGTACGATTCGTACAAAGTGTGAGAATTTATGATGAAGTTTTGATTTGGTTAGGAGTAACTCTGAAACACCTTTCTAATGCACCAGGTCTGACCTCTCAAAGTAAAGTTTAGTAGAAGTTATAAACGTTTAAATTTCTGCAAGTTGAAACCCTCCCTTTTCAAGGGTTATAATGCAAGTAAGGCCCTAACTTGCAGTCTACTCATTGGGATCCAATGGCCATGGGTAGAATTCTAGTTAGGGATGTTTATTTTGAGATTCTATAGGGGCAAGATCAGAGGAGTTGGTTGGTACAGTGCCACCAAGCCCTAGTCTAAACCGGTTGAGGGTTTACATTAGATTAGATGTGTTTGTTTGAATAGACAATGAAAAATGATGAGAAGATGAGTTGAAGTGCTTAAAATGGGTATTTTAATATAGGAGAAACTTCTAGAAAAGTTGGAACCTTCCCGTGATCCCATTCTCCATACCTCTTTTGTGTGACCAGTCTAACCTGATCAATTAGGCCTGTAACCAAGTAGGTGTTGAAGAGTGCAAGAATAAGGTGAAAATCCAATATTTTTCGAATCTGATAGTGATCCCAAAAGGGTGTCTAAAATGTAAATTTGGGTAAAGTGTTGTTTGGTGTTATTTGGAGAAAAGTCCCAAAAGACAGTGAAATAGGGCTACTAATCGGTGAACCTGTATCGGTAAGTCTGTGAAACTAGTATCGGTAAAACTGTGAAACTTGTACCAGTAGACCTATACCAGTGGGCTTGTTGATGCAGAGGTTAGCAAGGGAAGCACAATTAAGCCCTAACTCCAACCTTCTGTAGATGATCAATCCCTTTTGTTCACTCTGACCCAGTGAACAATGTCACCTTACTTAGCATGCTAAGACTAATGGCTGACTAGCCTACTTAGCAAAACATGGAAATACTTGAACCCTTCGGTTTAGGGAGTGGAAAAGTTCCCCTATCTTTTTTCTGACTTGTTTTGATTAACCAAGTTGATCCCCAACAACTCCTAGACCCATAACACCCACGTGCTACTATATTGTCATACTAGACTGAATTCGGCTTGTAGCCCTCTAAACACTATTTTCTGCAAAAAGGCCTCAACTTCTCCAAAGGATGAAGAAAAAAAACTTCAGACTTGAGTACCCTTTATTGAGTACTTTCAAATTCCAAAAGGACATCCTCTAGCTCCTTTTGTACATCTCTGAACTCCTCTAGGCTAGACATGCCTAATAAGGGTAACTAGGTCTTGTTCTGAAGCAACAAACTGCAAAAGAATTCACAAGGCCAAATATGTTGGCATATGTGCTGAGTATGTTGACATGATGATATTGTGTTGTCATTGATGTCAATATGCTGAAGAGTGAACCGGTATATTGAAGTTAAGCAACTGGCAAAGTGAACCGATAATATGCTGTGAATTGGTATATGTGCAAAAGGCGAAGCGGTACGCTTGTCCAAGTGAACTGGTATATGGAAGGTTTTCTATCAAGGTTTAATATGGTATAACTACCAGTTGGTAGTCCCAACCTCAAGGTTTCTGGTTGAAGTGTTTCGAGCCCGTGTTATTCAACTGATGGCATTGTGTGATGAGCTAGCAGTGTAATGGAGATCAGATCGTGTTTCCACGTCAGCCTCGTGCGCATGAAGGATTTTACATGAAGGAGAGTGATCCTATCTACCTTGTGAATGTGCGAAGCCTCTGCAAATGGTGGAGAATGCATGATGGGTTATCACCTCCATGAAGCAGTGAAGAATGAATAATGGAGAATGTCTTGAGATCTGTTCAAGACCGTTGTATTCAAAGGTAAAGTGTTCAATGGTCAGGATTGAACTGACTGAATTGCTCAACCTAAATTTTTAGGGTTTAGGGTTTGTGTTACCGACCTATCTGTTTCCTATAAGGTCGATGTTGTGTTTCATGTTGAGGTTGTTGGCAAATGTTGTGTGTGTATCTAAGTGCAAAGATACGTGATTCTTGCCAGACTAGATAAGAGGATTGATACTTGCAGAGTGTGTTTGCAGAAGGAAGGAACTAGAGCGGATCTACATTGGCATTGAGTGCTATTACTAGATCATTGTAATACTTGTTGATCTCTAACCACTTCAACAATTGGAAAATCCCTTAACAGGGTAGCTTTAACCAGCTTGCTATAAATCCTTTAAATAGGGTGACTCAAAGCCATTAGGTTCATGAAATCCTCTAACAAGGTAACCTCTAACAGGGTTTAACCCTTAACCAAGTATTCTAGCCATCCCTTAACTGGGTGATCCCTAACAAGATCAGTTCCTAATAGAATCTATTGTAACAGCCTTTAATTGGATTAGGCTCCTAACATAGTGGACTTCTAAGGAGTTCAAGAACAACTTGTGGGTATTCATCCCCACCATGGTTTTTCCCAGTTGGGTTTCCATGTGAAAAAATATGTGTGTCATATGTGATGTCTGTTTCATGTGATGCTTTGTTGTTTTCTATCAAGTGATGAATTATGTTGATTTAGCATGTTATTATATTTCTGATGATAGATTACCTGTTTATGCACAAGGATAATGTGGGAATGAGCGTGTAGGTTGTGTGGAAAGATAAGTGTTTCTAGTTTATCTCTTTCACAATCTCTTTGTGCTTAACCGATAGTAATATGATTTATGATCGGTGTTAGTGATTTCCAGTCAAGTTCACTATTTGCAGTCAAACTGGTTCAGGAAAAGTTTTTGTACCTGTACTGATTCACCCCCCTCTCAGTACCGGTTTGGTACTCACTTTTCATCATTGAGTTATCAAAATAAACATTTAGTTTAGGTCTAAGGATGCTCCTACACACATGATCCAACCTTAGATCGGTTCAGTCCCCTCCCGGAGTCCTTTTACACTCCTACTTCCTAAATTCTGAGACCAAGCACATGGGCATGCTTGGCATAGGGTATGGTGTCTAACCTAAGTGTTGACACTTCCCAGGATGCATCTACCAGAGTCCTAACATACATTTCTCTAACTTGAACTCCTCTAATGGTCGTTGTGGTCCAATGCAAGAATCTCAAGTTAGAGCCATTGTTGGATGAAACCTTGATTGCACTATATTCTAGTTGTTAGACTAGAATAGAAGAATTTTTGACTCAGACGTGTCCACCCAGACCCTAAGCCAATTGAAACCAAATGGAACTACACAATTCTAAACCTTAATGCCAATGCCAAGTCCTACACATGCAACTTATTGATTTTTCAACACCAAAAGATGTTCTGTGAAACCTGCAACTGTATTTTTGTCCACACCAAAAGATCAATTTACATGTGTTGAATCAATCCGCTCCCCCTTGGAAGTGATTCAAACTTGTTCAAATAGGTCTCTACCAACGTCCTCAACCGAAATCCAAACTGGCCTAACTGTTGGGAGGAGTTGGGGGACCAGATTCCTATTCGGTTACATTTTCTGTTAGTTGGAAACTTTCATCGGGTCATCGACATAGGTCAAAAACATGACCTTTGATGCCTGATGGCCATTTTTACAATCATGCGGTTCTATCGGGTCATCGGGTTAACTCAAAAACAAGGCTCCCAATGTCCAATCACAAAATCTTCCAGTGGTGCATTCCTATCAGGTCTTCGGAGTAGCTCAAAACTCTCCATCCAATGTCCGATCAAATGTTCTCAAGGTGGTGTGCTTGTCCATTGCCTCTTCAGGATAACTTAAACACCCACTTTGCTGATGCCCAATTTCAGGGTAACTCAAACACCTATTTTGTCGATTCCTGATAACTAGTGGACATAAGTTTGCTTTTCCATCGAGTCATCGGGATGACTTCAAAATAGCTTCTCTGATTGCCAACATGAAAACTCCAAGTGTGATAACTTATCGGGTCGTCGGGGTAAGTCAGGATCCTCGACTTCCAATCCCAGATGTCGACTCCTTTATTTTTCTACTCTATCAGGTCATCGTGAGTGGAGCAAAGCAACTACACCGATACCCAATGAAAACTCCTTCGGAATGTCACCCCTCCATTGGGTTATCGGTTGGTACTCAAAATGGGTGACACCGATACCCGATGACAATTCTTCAAGAAGGCGATTCTATCGGGATAAGTTACACCGATAGTGTAACTTTTTGCAACATTTGGTCTATCGACCATTTATACATTTTCCTGCACTCCAAAGGTTTCCAAATGAACCCTAAGCACACAAGACACATAAAAATTGACTCTTCCTAGTCTACCATAGATCCGTTGACCAAGTTTGACCAATTGGTTTATAGATGTACCAACTTGATAATTGGTCTTACAAAAATGGATCTTTATTGCAACAAACATGAAAATGGAAAAGGGGCTTCATTGTTGGGGTGCTCATGCATCACTTGTCTAGTCCACAAAAACCAATACTTGTCCTATGTTTCAAATAAGCAATGTGAAAGATCTTGATAGATCTTAGGAAGTGGATAGGACTGTGTGTCAACCCGGTTAGTGGTGAGAAGTTGATTTCACCGTTGGGGTGTGAAACATGACCGGAAAGAGAAGACCAGAGGTGTGTGGGTGCGTTTATCACCCTACTGTTGCTGACCTCTGCATCACATTGTGAGGCTGGATAGGAGTAGTAGATTCCAGTAGCATTTCTCACCAAGGTTTTTCCCATCTTGGGTTTTACTCGTATATACTGGTGTTATGGGATGTGCCCTTATGTCTGCTTGCATTGCATTGTCTTGATTTATCTTACCAGTAGACCCACTAGGTAATATGATGATAACCGGTATTCACACATAGGGTAGACAAGGGGAAAAGTTTGTGAACCAATGATTCAGCCCCCCTCTTAGTGGCACATTGTGTCTAACACTAATCACATTGGAACACTCTTTTAGTGCATCTAGAACTTTCTACAATGCATTTGTGGCAAACTTTACTACATTCATTGCACTGTTTAGCACATAGAAACCAATCCTTAGTGCATTTAACTTTCTTTATGGCACGTGTTCATCTCTTCTTTTTCTGTGCATAGGAGTATCAATATAGTGCATTCAGGCATCAGAGTAGCGCGTAGGCTCTGTCTTTCATCACTTTTGCACCATATTTTAGGGCATTCGGTCTACATGTTAGCGCATAGCGCTGACAGAGGCAAAACATTTTTGTAACAGACTAAAAAATTTAGGCTTGTGTAGCCCACCATAAGGATCTAATTTTTGACTGACTGAGTGTAGGTTCTAACATTTCTTAGTGTAGGAACAAGAGGAAGTTAGTTTTGTTTTTCTTTACTTTCTTTTAAAGTTAGTAAAAAGAACTCATCTTTTCCTTTATTGCAAAAAGTCTAAAATGAATCTCACTTTCTCTTTTGGATGCCTAAAATAAATTTCATGTTTTCTTTTGGTGCCTAAAGTAAAGTTCATCTTTCTTTCTTGCATGGATAAAAAGAACAACAAATTCAAATCTTTCCTTTTATGCAAGACATGATCATCTTTTTTTTGGGTTTAAAAAAAAACAAAACAAACTTTCCAATTTTTGCACAAAGTTAAAATTGAACATCACATTCCTTTGGTGATTATTAAAATGAACTTCACCTTTGTTTTGGAAGCTTGAAAAGAACCTTCACATTTCCATTTTAAAATATTTCAAAATTAAGATCGTTGTTATTTACATTGGTGATTCATTTTGTTGACAAGGGTTTACTTTCAAAAGTTCAAAATTTTTCTATCTTCACACATTACTTTATTTAGATAAAAAGAACAACATGTCTTCTTGGAGCAACATCTCCAACTAGCTTGGACAATTTTGCAATGAAAGTTTAAAAATAATCTTATGTTTTGTGTTTGTGAGGTGATAGGTATATGCTCTCACCTTCAATAGGTGATCAAAAAGGCAAAACCATTTCTTGTATGCTTTCTTTCAGTTCTATGAATTAACACCTTTAGAAGGCTTGCCCTCCCGAGTTTCCCTTAGGGCGCCATTAAGGTTGGTGAGAGGGGAACGACCTAAGTGGGAAATGGATTTATCGGCAAGTGTTCCAACCCACTATAATCAAATGTGGAGGTTGATGAAAATCCCCTTTCAATGGTTTTGTTCAATGATTAGTCTTCCCCCAGTACCTTTAAGATATGTAAAGCCTTTGTTCTAAAGGTTGGGAAGCCTCCCGAGGGAGTTTATCACTGAAGACCGAATGAAAGCCCGATTAAAAACCATAGAAGTAGAAGCTTTGAGCCGAGTCAATTACCAAACATTGGCAATATCATAGTACAAGGGTGGGGAAGAATCTGCCCCAAGATTATTCACCATATATCTCCCAAGATAACTAGCCAATTGTGAAGCAATTCACTTTGGGTTAATTTCTGCCAAAAGACAAAAAATGGGAACCCCTTAGGGGTGACAAGGCTATTTGAGTTGATGGAGTATCGAGACTAGTGGGCTATGATATTGTCAATAACCCTTGAATAAAGAGTCTGTTTGATCTGTCTTTTTGTAATCCAAACCAGTGAAAACATCGGGGGTTTGAAAACATCTTCAAAAACACACACTATTTGTTTAGCATAGATAAATTGTTATCATTTATATCTGTTGTGTTTTCAAGTCATTTTTTAGAAAATCATCCATCAAGTCACAAAATTCATTTCTCAACATCTAAGCAAAAATATCAAAACAAAATTATCTGGACAGTTAGTGCATAGGAGCAACATCCTAGCGCATCTGAACCATCCGATAACACATTCCAACCAAATGTTAGCACTTTCATTATTCACATTAGCGCATGATCAGTGTCATACTGGTAAAAACTTAGATAGCGCTTGTGAACATCACTGTAGTGCATAGGAGCATCGACCTAGTGCATCTGAAACTTTCTCCAACATATTTATACCAAACATTAGTGCCTTAGAGGGACATATTAGTGCATAACCAATTCAACAAGTGTATTATAAAATAGTATAAAATAGTGCATTTGAGAGACAACATAGCGCATCTGGAACATTCTGTAGTGCTTTGAGATCATCCTTTAGCGCATCAGGTCTCTGTTCTAGTGCATGGTCAAAATTAATGAAAAACAGAGAGCAAACCAGTCACCTTGTGAAATTTTCATGAACAGTTTCAGATACCCTTTTAGGTCCTCTAACAAATCCAACAACAAAATTTCAAAAAAGTATCATAAGTGATAAATTTTTGAATCCAACTAAGCACCCTTAGAAAGAGATTTCAAATCTTCAGCTATCTTGAGATCAGATTTCATCCAATAAAATTGAGGAGTATCAAAACAATGATCAAAGGTTCCACCATCCAACGAATCCTATCAAACCAATACCTAGTTAGGTCCTCAAGTTGTCAAATTAAGTTTCTAGATCGTGAAACTTGACTCATATCATTTGGCACATTTTGTCATAGAAGTGAATCAAACTAAACTTTTACTTGAGAAGTAAAGTTTCCAAAATGAAGTATCCATATAAAACATCTACTTCAACATTGATCATTTGTGTATGACCACTCCCCATATTTTGAGAAGAAGCCATCTTTATCAAAATACTAAGTTGAAGAAGAGATAACCTAGTTCAAAGTCACTTATAAAAAGGAGTAAATTTCTCTATGTCAATCATCAACTCTTTAAATCAGATCGCACATTCTTGTGTTATATGTGGTTGTATATCCAAGGAAAAACCAATGAATTTGACAAAGAACCTTTGAGAAGTAGCGCTTAAATTCTGAAATAAGCATTCAACAAAAGCCTTAATAGTGGAGGAAGGATTAATCGCCCATTGTTTCCAAGGTTTCTTATCACTTAGAACGAAGCTCTACCTGAGCCACCAATTCCACCAAGAACCCCAATAGAAGAAGATGAATTCAGTATGGTAGAGATATATTAATTCCCATTGTCACTCGATCTTAGAGAAACAAAAAGAAGGAATCACAATCAGAATCAAGTATGAGTAGTAGACTGTCCAATCCTTTTGATGAATATGCAAATATGGGAGAAACAAAGATCACCAACGAGATTCTCCAAGAATGTCAAGAGAATGCAACTTTCCAAAAACTCGTAGAAAGACTTATATAACTGGATAAGAAAAAATATCTATGCATGCTAACTAGCAAAGGAGTCAATATTCTTGAGGATTTTGACATAGAAAATTTAAGGAATACAGATGAAAGAATTTCAAGAACAAGGGTGAGAAACTATGCTTATCAAGAACAACTGAGAGAATAAGAAACACATGATCAAGGAAACATACATAATCAAGATCACACCCATGAACAAGATAAAATTCACGAACAAGACAATACCCACAATTGGGAAATCCTAATGAGCGAGGGGAAGCTCCCCATCAAAGGACAAATGCACCCATGGCTTCTCTTATACAACAACTCCAAACACTTCAAAGACAAATGTAGGACATGCAAATGGGAACAATGATAAGATACTCATTAGACGATATTTGTCCTTATCCTTTTGATAGGAGATTGAACATGGTACCTTTTCCCCCAAATTCAGATATACCAAAGTATGACAAATATGATGGTAAGAGTGATCCCCGTGATTACGTTTGGGAATTTTGTAGTATGAGCTTGGAGTTTCCTCATAACGACACATACTTAATGAGGTTATTCCCAATAAGTTTTGGAGGGAAAACAATGGATTGGTTGTCCAATATCACACCTCCCATCAGATCATTTTATGAGTTGGTAAATAAATTAATAACACAATACTACTATAACATCCAACAAGCAATCACAATGCTTTACGTATGCAATACCAAACAAAATAACAATGAAAAATTCATGGTGTTTCTACAACGATGGAGATGTATGGTCGCAAGATATCCATGAGATGTTCCTCAAAAGGAAAAGATGGAAATCTTCATAGACAATCTAAATAGTGAAATGAGCTATCATCTCAAACTACAATGTATACCATCTTTTGAAAAATTAATAGAAAATGGTATCCAAGTAGAGGAAGCTTCCATCAAGAAAGGAACCTTGGAGTTCTTTAAAGAAGGTGTTAATTCGTCAAACATTAACACCTTTAACAATAACAACAATTCAGACAAGTCTAGATTTTGGACAAGGAACAAAAATATTGTTAATGATGGGGTAATCGATGCCAACAATGCAAAGTCTAAATAACCAGTGTTGACTTTATTAAGCAACCCACCATCCAATAATGATATAAAAAAAGCTAATCAAGGCACTGACACTTATCACCTAAATACCAACCAAGGAGCTTCAACGTCAAACAACAACAAGAATCACCGGGGCAACAACAACAACCACCAAGGGAACCACACAAACCAAAGAGGCAACACTAATACTTTCCTTTATCAACGAATATACATTCCATTAGGACAAACCTTGGAATCAACATTTCAAGAGCTATTGACAAATAAGATCATCACATTGCCATCCACAAGCAACTTTCAACCCCAAGTCAAACCACCATGGTGGAATGACTCACATTATTGTGATTATCATTGAACAAGGGGCATAACAAAAGTGATTGCATGAGGCTAAAGAACATATTTCAAGACATGATAGACAAGGGTGACTTAATGGTCGATGGTCATAAAACAAATGGTGACCATGAAGCTTCCAAAAATCCTCTTCCCAATTATGACAAGGGAGGAGCATCAATGTCAAATAACACCAAAGGAGCTCATATTAATCACATATACAAAAACACCATTAATCACATATCAGCATGTGACAATCAAGTGAATGTCATAAAAATAAAAGACAAACAAGAACACGTGTCGATAAATGTGACAACAAGAGTGCATAAATGTCTTGAAGTAGAAAACTGATAAATAATGATGAACAATAAATACTCAACATATACTAAGAGGGGGGGGTGAATCAATATGGACAAAAAAAACTTCATAAACAACTCAAACAACAAAGACAACACTAACCGACAAACTGCATCACCGATCTAGATGAAGACACTACCAGTAGAACATAGTATGACTATGACATACATAAACCGGTTCATCTAGATCATCTTCAAACCTAACATCTCATCTCAATCTTCACCCATATGCTTAAGCGAGTAATATCAGAAATACTTATGACCATTGGAACAACATGCATTACCTCTTAACACAAAACACTTGACATCACGTGAAAAAGCATCACACATAACACTCTGTTTTTTCACGTGGAAACCCAACTGGGAAAAACCACGGTGGGGATGAATACCCACAAGTTTTTATTTGAACTCTTTTGAGTCCGCTTTGTTAGGAGCCTAGTCCGATTAAAGACTTTTACAACAGGTTCTGCTAGGGATCACCCGGTTAAGGGATAGCTAAATACCCGGTTAAAGGTTAAAACACTGTCAAAGGTTACCTTGTCAAAAGATTTAAAGAACTCAATGATTTTGAGTCACCCTATTAAAGGATTTACAAAAATCCCATTAAAGCTTCCCGGTTAAGGGATTTTCCAACTGTTGAAATGATTAGAAGTCAAAAGGTAAAACATTGATCTAATAACAACACATCATGCCAAGGTAGATCCAATTCAGTTCCTATACTTCTGCAATCACACTCTGCAGGTATCTACTCACTTCTCTGGTCTAACAAGAATCAAGTATCTCTTCACTCGGATACACACACAACATTTGCCAACACCTTTACAACAACAAACATCATCGACCTTATAGACAACAATTAGGTTGGTAGCATAAACCCTAAACCCAAAGCATCTAGGTTATCAATACAATCGGTCCAATATTGACCGCTCAATCATATTGCATAGAGTAAAACAATCTTGGACACATCTCAAGACATTCTCCAACGTCTGTTCATCACCGCTTCTGGAAGCTGATAACCCATGACATTCTCTCCACTATTTATTATGATTTTGCACATTCCTGAGGTGGATAGAATCAATCTTCTTCATGCAAGATCCTCAAGATTCTTCACACACACAAGGCTGACGTGGCAACATGATCTTATCATCATTTCAATTTTAACCCATCACAGGATGTTGTCAGTCGAATCACACAAACTTGAAATGCATCAACCAGAAACCCTGAAGCTGAGACTACCAACCGGTAGTCATATCATATGAAACCCTAATACAAACTTTGCATATATCGGTTCATATTCCAACATATCGGTTCACCTTTATGCATATACCAGTTCATTCCATCATACCGGTTCACACTTCAACATACCGCTTCACTTGCTAGTTCACTTATTGCAATATATTGGTTCATACTTCAGCATATTGACATCAATGACAACATACCATATCATCATGTCATCAAACTCTGCACATATGCCAACAAACACATCAACATCAACAACTCTCCCCAAGACTCAATATAACTTGGTCAACCAACTACAAAGAACACCCGCTCAGATATCTATACTAGAGTTGCTCAAACTTTCACCAAAACACAAAGATATCTTGGAGAAAGCTCTTATCTAAACAAACATTCCAAATGATCTAGATATTGATCGATTCCAAGCCATGGTGGCCCATATGATGGTGCCATGCAACATATATTTTTTTGAACATTATGATGTCTCTTTGAATCATCCATATAATACCCCACTACATATCAAGGTCTTAGTCTATAAACAATAGGTAAAAAGAGTATTAATAGATGGTGGAGTCAGGCTCAATATATGTACCCTAAAACTTATCCATGCATTGGGCTTCTCTGAGTAGTATATTGATCCCAAAAGGAAAATCACTATCAAAGATTATGATGACAAAGAGAGATTATCCGAAGGAACTCTAATACTACCCATTCAGGTAGGTCTTGTATAGAGAGACATCATGTGCCAAGTCTTGTACATAGACTTGACATACAATATACTATTGGGTTGTCCATGGATCCATGAAATGAAAGCGATGCCTTCCACGTACCATCAATGTATCAAGTTCCCCTACAATGGAGAAGAAATTTCAATATCTGTAGATAATAACCCTTTTCAGTATTGCAATGCTATGGGGGCTGCTCAAAATGTCTTGGCTCCACACAACAGGGAGGCCCAAGCTTCCTCTGATGAATAATGATGAACAACAAATAACCTAACTGGTACTAAGAGGGAGGGGGGGGTGAATCAGTACATACAAAAAACTTCTCCACAACTTATCAAGTTAAAACAATGCTAACTTGTTGTCTTCATCATTGAACTTAACCATGGAAATACCGGTTAAACACAGCAAGACTTCAGACAACTTAAATCGGTAAAACTGAATACTTCAAATATTATTAAACACTTGATAACTACTTCACCCATATACATATGCATGTGTCATGTAAATAATACCATAACCATTAGCTCTGCATGCATAATCACCTAAACAAAGAATACTCAATCATCACATGAAAAAGCACAACTCATGACACAGATTTTTCACGTGGAAACCCAAATGGGAAAAACCACGGTGGGGATGAATACCCACAAGCTTGTTTTGAACTCTTTTGAAGCTCGCTCTATTAGGAGACTAGTCTTGTTAAAGACTTTACAATAAGGTTCTGCTAGGAACCGATCCTATTAAAGATCACTCGGTTAAGGGATGGCTATATACCCTGTTAAAGGTTGAAACCCTGTTAAAGGTTAACTCGCTAGAGGATTTAAAGAACTCAATCAACTTGAGTCACCTGGTTAGAGGATTTACAACAAGCCTCTTAAAGCTACTCGGTTAAGGGATTTTCCTTCTGTTGAAATGATTAGAAGTCAACAGGTAAAGCTTTGATTTGATAACAACACTACTTGCTAAGGCAGATCCTTTTCAGTTCCTCTACTCTGCAATCACACTCTATAGTTTTCCACTCACTGGTCTGGCAAGTATCTCATCACTCGGATACACATACAACATTTGCCAACAACAATAATATCAAAACTCATTGACCTTATAGACAAGAATTAGGTCGGTAACATAAGCCCTAAACCCTAAGTATTTTAGGTTTACAATTACAAGCTGTCCAATCTTGACCGTCCAAACACTTTACATAGAATGAAGCAATCTAAACAAATCTCAAGTCACTTTGCATTATCCGATCTTCACCGCATTTGGAAAACGATAACCCATCACGCGCTCTTCATACACCGCTCAGAAAATCACACATTCCCGAGGTATGCATTCAATGCATTTGATCTCCAAGCGCAAAATCCTCAAGGAAATCCTTCATGTGCACACAATTGATGTGGCATCCTGATCCTTATTCTAAACATTTACAAAACACCATCGGTTGCACCACACATATCATACCAAAAACTCTAAAACTGAACAAAGACTACCAACCGGTAGTGACACTTGTGAACCCCGAAACCGGTTCACTCCATCCTGGTTGACCAAAACCGCTTCCAATCTTCATACCGGTGCATACTGGTGTACCTACTTGAGCACATATTGACATAAATGACAACATACTTTGTCCCTGCTTCATCATATGCCAACATCCTCAACATCCAACCATCAAGAAGAATTCAAGTTCCTATCCATGAACTTCAAGCAAAAGATGAAAATAAAGGACCAAGTCATGGGGGTTTACTATTTTGAACCCTTGTGTCTATCTAAATTTCAAACTTCACCTAGGTCTTATGGACAAACTTGCACATCAAGACATTAGGCAACCCAACCCATCACCAAGTTTGATGGTAAATTTATCCAAATGGGCACACTGGCTGAAGAATCAGATGATAAAGACATCCTTAGCTGGTTATACAAGGATGAAGAAGAAATCAGAGTTGATACCATAGAAGTAGCCATACCAACAAAAAAATATGGAAATTTATTTAGGATCATGCAACGAATAGGACACAAAGGAAAAGGACCTATTGGCAAGCGTCAAGAAAGCATCATAGAACCCATACAACTTCGTTCATAATTTGCAAAAGACAAAACTGGACTTGGGTATGGGCAACATGTTTCGCCTGTGCAAAAGAAAAATTACCATAAAAAACCTCAATGGAAGGAAAATAAAAAGCATAACAAAGACTCATGGCAAGAAGCACTTAATCAAGTAGCAGAAAAGACAAGGAAGGACCAAAAACATGAAGAGGACGAGAAATAAAAGAAGAACTCACTATTCAAAAAGAGGAAGCTTCTTATAAAAAAGTACATCATGTACAAGATCCTGATCAAACCAAGGTTAACCCACAACCTAAAGAAATTGCTACCCATAGAAAATAAATGGTGTATGAACAAATTCAAAGAGCACAAGCAAGCACTGATCCTGAATAAGAACAAACTACTAAATTTATGTCAATTATTAGTGATATTTTCTCACCATACAATATACCTGTTAGTTTCAACGAGGTAACCCAGGACAATGATTCTGAAACTGATTCCAATGAATATGAGTGGGATAGTTATTCTAATGTTATTGAAGATATTGAGGTGGATACAATCCATGAATACACACCCGTTTCTCATGAGGGACAAGGCTTAACATCTCGACTGTTTGAATTCAGACCACACCATATCTATGAGGCTAGTGAGAATGAGCAACGATAATATGAACAAGGCAATGTCAAAGAGAATATCATCAAAAACCTCAAGAATATCATAGACCTCACCAATATCCCAAACAGCTATGACAATGTCTCCATCATGACACTTACAACAGCTGATCTTAACCTGCCAAATGACTCCCTACCATTGATATATCCCAATCCCATAGACTGGGAAGAACCTGAGCATCACAATATACCAATATTCCTGAATAATGAATCAATTATCCAATACCTGTGCTCATTCAACCCAGAAACATGCTCCACCTATGAATTACATAACAATATCTATAATTAGGGGAATGCCAAGTCTCTCAGTCACCAAAATGAAATAAACAACGGATCTAATGGTGAAAACTAGTTAATGGCAGTATTAGATCACAAAAAAGTAAAAATAAAGGACATATTTGAAGGTGAAAACCTTTTTGAGGCACCTAAAGATGGGAGACTTTACAGTCTTCCTGAACATTACTAGGAAAGGTCACCAATCTTTCTTGGTCTTATGTTGACATGCCAGGGGTAGATCTGAATCTAATCATGTATCACTTAATCATTGCTCCTAGAGCTAAATCTATCAAGCAAATATTAAGGAAGATGAATCCACATGTGGCATTATTAGTCAAAGAAGAACTAAAAAATTTATTAGATGTCGGATTCATCTAACCTATAGATTATGCTGAATGGATCTCAAATATTGTACCAATTTCCAAACTAGATAAAAGCATAAGGATTTGCATAGACTTTAGGGACCTAAATAAGGCATGTCAAAAGGATGACTTTCAATTACCAAGATCAACACTATTGTTGATCTAACAATAGGACACACAATGCTATCTCTCATGGATGGATTCTCTGGCTATAACCAAATCAAGATAGCCCCAGAAGATCAAGATAAAACTGCATTCACTTGTCCATGGGGAACATATTGATGGAACATCATGCGTTTTGGCTTGAAAAATGCTAGTGCAACTTATCAAAGGGCCATGACAACAATCTTCCATGATATGATGCATAATTTCATGGAGGATAATGTGGATGTTTTTCTAGCTAAATAATTCACCAGAGCAGAATACCTAGGCATCCTGGATAAAATCTTTCAACGATAGGAGCAATTCAATGTTAGATTAAACTCTAAGAAGTGTGTCTTTGGGGTCACATCTAAAAAACTGTTGGGCTACATTGTATCAGAAAAGGGCATCGAAGTAGATCCAACAAAGGTTCAAGCTATCATGGAAATGCCACCTCCTAAAAACATCAGCCAACTACGATCTCTGCAGAGCAGGCTGCAACCCATCAGATGATTCATTGCTTAGTTAGCATATAAATGTCTTCCATTCAATCATCTACTTCATAAGAATATACCTTACAGATGGGAAGACAAATATGCAGAATAATTCCTCCAATTCAAACAATATTTGATGTATCCACCAATTTTGGTACCACCAATAGCAGGCAAGCCACTCATTCTCTATATATCAACAACATAAGTATCATTGGGGGCACTACTAGCACAAGAAGATCCAACAGGAAAAGAAAGAGCAATCTATTACATTAGTAGAATTTTAAATGGAGATGAACTCAATTATACATTCATTGAAAAGGCTTGCTTAGTAGTCATATTTGCTTCTCAAAAGTTCCGCCATTATATGCTACCCCACACAATCAAGTTGGTAGCAAAAATCGATCCTCTCAAGTATCTACTCAGCAAAGCCGCTCTCATAGGAAGATTAGCTAAATGGGTCATGATCCTAAGTGAGTTCGACATTAAATACACAAAACAATGAGCTATCAAAGGACAAGCAATTGCAGATGAGCTGTCAAAAGCATCACTACCAAACCACACCCACTACAGGTGGAATTTCTAGATATGGATGTGCTCACTATCATACCCAAGAAATGGACCCTATACTTTGATGGATCCTATACACAACATGGATCGGGTGTTGCCATCTTGTTCATCACTCTAGAGGGGCAAACAATTCCAAGATCTTACAGACTGATGTTTCCATACACCAATAACATTGTTGAATATGAAACCTTGGTAACCAGAATCAAGGTGGTTGTAGAATGGAGAATCATAAAATTAAGAGTCTATGGGGATTCTATATGTTAGTTATTAATCAGATCAATAATGACTATTAGACAAAAGATGATAAGCTAATGTCTTACAAGAGAATGGTGGATGACCTCAAAAATTACTTTGTGCACATTAATTTTGAGCAGATTCCAAGATTAGACAATATTGTTGCCGATGCAATGGCTACTATCACCTCACTTCTATAAATTCCTGGTGGAGCAATTGTTTTTCCTGGCCTATGACAATTTTGCATCCCAAGTCATTTGTACCCTGAACGGTTCTGATTCCCCTCTATACGGGAAGATATATGACTATATCAAAAATAATACTCTCCCACTCGACCTATCTCGTAACAAAAAATGAAGTTTCATCCAACAAGTCGCCCGCTATACCTTAATCACTAACACACTTTACCGCTGAGGTCTAGATGGTACTATTCTTTGATGCCTCGATCGTAACGAATTTGACTCCGCCTTACATGAGTTTCATGAAGGTATTTGTGGTACGCAGTCAATTGGTCCTAATCTTGCCAATAAACTTTTGAAAATGGGATATTATTGACTGATAATGGAAAGAGAGTCCTATCAATTTTTCTAGGAAATGTCCTAAATGTCAAATTCACGGTAACCTCTTACATGCACTAGCATAGGAGTTGCAACCATTCACCACATCTTGGTCTTTCTATCAACGGGGACTTGATCTGGTAGGAAATATTTATCCTTCCTCTTTAGCTGGGCATAAGTTCATTATCACCGCCATAAAGTACTTCACCAAGTGGATCAAAGCAGTCTCAATGACTACCGTGACTAGAAAGCAGATCTCATCATTCATCCTCAACTATGTCATTTACAGATATGGCATTCCTAGTTCCATCATCACAGATAAAAAACATCCTTTCAAGAATCAAGATGTACAAGAGCTAAGTGAATGATTCAAAATCAAACATCATTTTTCCACACCATACTACCCATAGGGGAATGGTCAAGAAAAAGAATCAAACAAAACAATCCTAGAAATCCTCAAGAAAACATTAAATGATGCTGCCAAGGATTGGCATGTACAACTCAATCTGGCACTTTGGGCCTACAAAATGATTATCCACACACCTACAGGGGATACACCATATTAATTGGTATATGGTTCAAAAGCAATTCTACCTCTTGAGGTAGAAATCCCATCTCTCTAAGTATCTTTAAAGGGCCTCATAGAAAATGAGGAATATTGAGTGAATAGGTTGCAAGAACTAGAGATTCTTGATGAAAAATGACAACGCGCCTATGACCATCTGAATGAATATCAGCAATGAATGTGAAAAATCTATAATCACAAAGTCATCCCAAGGAATTTGAAAGTTGATGATCTCATTCTAAAAGAAAATCCCAGAAACCAGCAAGATTGAGAAAAGAAGGGGAAATTTGAACCTAACTGGTTGGGACCCTTTGTCATCAAATCAACCTATGGATCAGGAGCATATTAGTTGTTAAATTCAAAAGGGGACATTCTCGATGAACTAACCAACAAGATTCATTTGAAGAGATTCTACACTTGAGTTGTCCAATGCACGAATCAAGCAAAAAAAAAAAAAATCAGAAAAATGCAAAATAAATCAAAAAGTGCAATAAAAACATAGGTAAAAACCTGGCAATAGGAATTATTTGTGAGAGAAAAAGTTCTCTATCTATTGGTACTCACATCATATCTTTAATCCATCTGATCTAATCCCATAGCCATCATCGAACACTTATACACGCAGCATTACCCCAGACATACTTAGTGTAGTCACTGTCCTTGATTATCCAAACATATATTTGTATCATATCCCATAATGTCTTGGTGATAAATGCATATATCCACATTGACAAGTGTCTATAACTAGGGGAAACATTCATCTCACTTTAGCATTCAGGAAACAAACAAGGATCACAACATACAAAGGAAACCATTGTCAAAACTGCTCATTGGACTACAAAAGAGTTTCATTATCCAACTCCAACTTCAACACACACACGATGGATGATATATTCCGAATTATTATTTGTTTACATTTGGCATGAAGTATTGACTATTTAGATCTCCTGAGCTACTCAAGGATGCATTGAGCTAGAGAAGCAATGAAGGAATCTGATATTTTTCTTTTGTTTTCTGTCTGTGAGGTGATCATTCATATGGTGCAAATTTGTCTCGAGACATGATTGGAAACATATCATTGAAGACATTTTCCATTTTGCACATAAAAATGGTTAACTCTTGTTTGTTAAATGCAAGTGAGACTCAAGTCATCTTGGTTCAATTATACCTTGACTCTTGTGTCATCTTGCAATATTAAAAATCATGTAAGATATACTCAAGTCATTATGATTCAATTATACCATGATTCTTGTATTAACTTTCAACATATCAAAAGATCAATGATGACAAAAAGAGCACAAACAAGTGACTAAATAGGAATGACAATGGCAAAATTAAAATGATCATATAGTTGCATATCATTTTTGCATTAGTCTCATATCATTATAATTATCATTTACATCTTATTTTCAAGATACATCTCATATCATTATCATTATCATTTACATCTCATTTTCAAGATACATTTCATATCATTATCATTATCATTTACATCTCATTTTCAAGATGCATCTTACAATCATAAACATTCAGGTAACATTCCATCTTGTATCAAAGTAAACACAATTGATGCATATCACAAACACTTATTCATCATGAACCATGCATTCACATCATCATATAAATCAACATTAAGAGATGAAGAACATCATTATTATTATCTAAACATCTAATCATCCTCATAGTATCATCATATCAAATGAATGTGTATCATAAATCATATCATCATCAGTAACACATCACATGTGGATCATAGAAAATCAATGCCATATATCATATATCTCAAAACTGTAAAAATATACAATGGGTATCATGTCTATCAATACAACATGACAAATCTATCAGGTATGACTATCTCACGAGGCAGATGGTTTGGTAGCAGCTGTCCCAACTCCTAGATCTCCACCAAATGGATCATGTCATGCAGACCCCGTAACACCTCTTCTCTCCATCCTCGTATGACTATGTCTGGATCAAGTGGACACCACTGCAACATAGCTATGAGCTCTATGATCTTGAGTGACCATATCCTCATACAAATGCCTATAATACTCGGCCTCCTTGGCCGAGTACTGTATCTACCTCAGTGTGTCCCAGAGTGGGGCACCGATTGTGGCTCTCTCTAACCTATCAGCAAGGGCCTCTACTTGGCCCTAATGTTCTACTATTGTATCCCTCTTCCTACAATTGTGTGATTTGTCACCGATGTGCTAACACTTATGCTTGCAACTCCTGCACCAAGACTTGTAGCGTTATAATTTGAGTATCCTGCTTGTAGGTTGGCACCTTGATCTAAACAGGTACTTGTGTCGCAGTCCTAATTGCACTTGTCTCCATCTGAGGCATTGGCAGAGGTAGAATATCAGATCTCCTCCTTTGGGCGGGTCGCCTGTCATCCTCTATCTCTCCCACAATAGCTAACACCACACCTATCCTACCACCCCCACTCGTACCAAGAATGAGACCACCTCCACCTTTGCCATCTCCACTACCCCTCCACCTCTACCACCTCCACTAGCCCCTCCACCTCCATCTCCTCCACCATTGCCTCCACCTCCACCTCCTCCCTCCTCTCTCGCATCCTCCTCTCTCCATCTAGGACCCCCTCGCCTCTGTGGCTCCTCCTCCTCATCATCATCAAAACCTGGCAACAACTCTGCTAGATCAGATATGCACACCACTGCATATGCCATGAAGTATGCTGATAAATTCTCTATCATCCCATCATCCACTACCCCAACCCCATAATTCCATATCTATCCTGCCAATTTCATGTACTCATCCATGACTGCTCCACTATCTAGGGTAGGCCCCCACTCCGACACATCCTATCACTGACGAGCATACAAACAGGCTTCCTATGGTATCCCCTATTGTCTACCATACAGCCAATGAACGCGATTGTGCAAAAATTGCTCAATGATAAAGGGCGTCTTCCCAATCAGGTATCTTGACATATATACATAGGTCATCTCTAGCCCATCCTCCACCCACACCTCACAATCCATATATGGTCTCCAAACAACCACATCAATGTCATCCAAAGCCCCGCACCAGTGTTCTAGTTTCCCCAGCTTACGCTAGACAACTACACCTATATAACCATATGCATATGCCTGACCAACTGACCTATCTCTATCTACAAGCAGTGTCGACACTGATATATGCTCCCAAGCCCACACCTATAATAATGTCACCCAGCTGGTAGACTCGTGTATCCCAAATATACTACCTGGTGGAGCTCCTAGTATAGGTGGGCCAACATACAAGACCCCCATGAAAACCTACGTCCCTACGTCACCATATCCTCCAGAACCAATCCTCTTCCAATGGCTAGTCCCTTTGACCTACGGTCAAGACACAGGAAACCACCAATGAAACTTGCTAATACTAACGGTAGTGAAGCGTACCCAAATCCAAAAACTCTTGCCATTA
This sequence comes from Cryptomeria japonica, assembly GCF_030272615.1. Lineage (NCBI taxonomy): Eukaryota > Viridiplantae > Streptophyta > Pinopsida > Cupressales > Cupressaceae > Cryptomeria > Cryptomeria japonica. The sequence continues at coordinate 140,958,582 of NC_081410.1, forward strand.
GATCTCGTAGCCACTAATGTGATCATCCTGGAAAATATGGTAGAGAGCCTCTGTGCCTCCCTCCTTAGTCTGCTCATAAGGTAGCAAATCCTGAACCACAAGAATTTGCAGAATCCAATAACAGTCATCTGGGGTAATTGTCATCTCACCAGCCGCCAAATGAAAGGTGTTCGTATCACTGTGCCACCTCGCTGCCAACACTGTCAGTAACCCCTGATTAATGATATACCAGGGCATGTCTAGTAAGGATAATAACCCACATCTCTTAATCATCTCTTTGTCAGCCTATGATAAGCATGAGATAAGTGTCCATGGATTCAAGAATCACTCCTGAGACTATAGTACACCAAGCTCTTCCTATAAATCAACACATATCCATCACCAGTTTTCGATTCAATCAAATCTATAAAAAATCATCAACAAATCAACTTGAAAACGTGAATCATATCAAAAACACATCAGAAACATATTCGCATCAATCGATGAATCATATCAAGACCCATATCGAAATCAAGACCCATAACAAAATCAAGACCCATATCGACTCAAGACCCATATCGAAATTAAGACTCATATCAAAATCAAGGCCCATATCGCAATCAGACCCATATCGACTCAGGACCCATATAGAAATCACGACAACAAGACCCATATTGAAATCAAGACCCATAACAAAATCAAGACCCATATCAACTCAGGACCCATATTGAAATCAAGACTCATATCGAAATCAAGACCCATATCGAAATCAGACCCATATTGACTCAAGACCCATATCGAAATCACGACAACAAGACCCATATCAAAATCAAGACTCATAATGAAATCAAGACTCATAACAAAATCAAGCCTCATAACAAAATCATGAATCATAATGAAATCAAGACCCATATCGACTCATGACCCATATCAAAATCAAGACCCATAACGAAATCAAGACCCATATCAACTCAGGACCCATATTGAAATCAAGACTCATAACAAAATCAAGACTCACAACAAAATCAAGACTCACAACAAAATCAAGACTTATAACGAAATCATGACTCATAACGAAATCAAGACCCATATCTAAATCAAGACCTATATCGATATCAAGACCCATATCGACTCAAAGGCCCGTATAGACTCAAGACCCATAATGAAATGAAGACCCATAATGAAATTAAATCCATATCGACAACAAGACCTATATCGAAACAAAATCCATATTGAGCACACTCATATCACAATCCAGTAGCAAATGAGAATTAGACATCATAACAAAATAGGACTCACATCGGATCACGAACCATATCAGATAATCGATGAACCCATAACGACATCTATGAAACCTATCCAATCCATTTCACTCATGACACATTTTTCAAAACACCTTTATTTCCAACTTTTTGCCCTACGCACTAAATCAGGGCTTCAAAGCACTAAGCTGCTACGTATGCACTATACTTTTCCACGTATGTGCTATAAACATACCTTATGCGCCATCCTGCTATCACGTGCTACAACGCGACTTCAATGCGCTACCCTGTCTGCCCAACACATTGTTTTACTCTGCATGCTAACTGTCATACCATTTGTGCTACCATGTTTGCCTTACTCGCTAAAGCTATCCTACATGCCAACTGGCATACCCTTTGCGTTGCTCTATGATCCCTACATGTGAATATTACCCTACGTGCTAACCTACCCCTTGATCGTACTACTATTTGACACTTAAATGCTAAACCTACCTGGGGTTTGCTACATGCTAAACTTCCTATCGTATGCGCTAAAGGACCTACCCTATGCACTAAACCGACAAATTCTGACCCAAAAATTGAAAAAATGTGACAAAAATCAATGAAATTAATAAAAAAAAGAGGGATTTTGGCCACTTACTGGTGGGCCATATGCGGCGGGTCTCTGGTATCGCCTGATGCGCTCAAATCGGTGTGAAGAGTATGGAATTGACATCGTAGTCAGAACTCCAAATGTCACAATCACAACAAGACAAGTGTGCAAATGATTTTTCAAAATCACTTTTTACCTTTTAATAGGGTAAATCGAAAGGTTAATAGGTGGGGCATATATTTTAGTCCCACTTTTTCATTATTAACCTTATCAACATCATCTTTTTTTGGAGGAGATGAATCAATAATGTGCATCCAATGCAGTCAATATTCTCATATTGCAATTAATTAAAAAACGATCATAAACTTGACAACTTTTCACGAGATCCTTGATTCATTTCCCGAGGGGGTATCATCAATATCGTTCATCAAATCTACATCTGGGACATCATATCGACAACTTTGGTGCCAACATCATATAGAAAATTTTTGGTGACATATCCAACGATTTTTCTTTGAATCAACATGTGCACACACGTCACTTCAAAGAGGGGCAAAATGTAGACGTATAAATTTGACCACCTTCTTAAATAAATATTTAATATTTATTTTAACCATATCCCCTTGTTAATTAAATCTTATTTAATTAATTTCTTCATTTTCATCTATTTATTTAAATAAATTCAATTTATTTAATTAAAATCATATAAACCTTTTCTAGCCTTTAATTAAATAGATCTCTTTATTTAATTAATTCCCCTTTCTCCCCTTTTAATTAAATTGATCCTTGCAAATAAATAAATCTAATTTATTGATAAAATCCCCACACTTGTATTTATGCAAGTTGCATCTATTTTTTGTTGAAATAAAGTAATTTTATTTTAATTAAAATCCTTTTCCCTCATCCACTTGCATTTTCCTACATCTCCCACTTGCCTCCTAAACCCCTTCTAGATTCTTCTAATCACTTCCAATTTAGCCTAATTCATCTCCTAATTATTGTCACATTCCTAAGTAAAAGGAAGTCACTTCTCAAAGACTCCAAAGTCTTCAATAACCAGTAAAGGCTTTGTGTCTTCAAATGGTTAACCTCTAAAGCCTTCCAAACCATTAAAAGCTCTTACATAACCATTTATGGTTAACTCACCTTTGACTTTTGGTTAGAGACTTTCCTCTAGCTTAACCATCCTTTTGACTCAAGGGTCTCACCAAACACTTATGGCTTTGACCATAGTTATCCATTTAACCCTTGCACAAGAGATTACCCCTTGGATAAAAGCTTTATCTATTTGATAACCCTAACCTAACCTTAACCTTTACCTCCTAAGGTAACCTTCATGTCTTCTCAGACATTTATTGCCTCTTGCATCTCCTCTCAAGCAACCTCTTGTTGACAATTGTCACCATTTCATTGGTTGAAATTGTAAACATAGATTGATTAACTTTCAATCCTAGCCCTTGTTAAGATTATTCAATCTTAACCATCCATTGCCTTATTTTCCCTATAAATAGAGCTCTCATTCTTCATTATCCATATCTCTCTAAGTTTTTATGCATCTACATTATAGCCTAATTTACTAAGCATTTTAGCCTCTCTTTATTAAAACATCATCATATCATTTAGAAGTATTTTTCATATCATAGAATATTCATGCTAAGCTAGTATATCATGCTAGGATAATTTATTAATCTTTTTATCATGTCACTATCTTCATCTTAACTTAATCATCATAGTTTTAACACATCATATAGATCTTAGAATGCATTCATGCATGTAGATCAAATATCACTTGTTCTTGGATTTGTCATTCCTAAGTCACTTGCTCAATGATCTGAGAGCAAAACATTGGCTTTAGGGATCCTGTGAGATAGAGAACAATGGGACACCCCTTGGGAAGTTAAACTAGTTCAATTAGTATATATACTTGCACCAAGAGTGTTATTGGTATGTGTGTCTTTTTATCACCACATTTTCCCGCGTACTTTTCTTGCGCCCACCGTGTGGCACATCCCCAAAAATAACATCATTTTTTTGTGCATGTTAGAGATTGCAATCACTCTGGAACACTCTTTTAGCACATCTAGAACTTTCTATAGCGCATCTGTGGCAAACTTTAGCACATTCATCATATTGTTTAGTGCATAGAAACCATTCCTTAGCGCATTTAACTTTCTTTCTGGCACGTGTTCTTCTCTCCTTTTTTTGTGCATAGGAGTATCAGTATAGCACATTTAGACATTAGAGTACCATGTAGGATCTGTATTTTAGCACTTTTGCACCATATTTAAGTGCATCCTGCCTACATGTTAGCGCATAGCTCTGACAGAGGCAAATGTTTTTTGTAACCGAGTCATAAATTTAGGCTTGTGAAACCCACCATCAGGATCTATTTTTTGACTGATTGAGTGCAGGTTCTAACATTTCTCAGTGCAAGAATAGGAGGAAGCTACTTTATTTTTTCTTTACTTTCTTTTGAAGTTAGTAAAAAGAACTCATCTTTTCCTTTATTGCAAAAAGTCTAAAATGAATCTCATTTTCTCTTTTGGATGCCTAAAATAAACTTCATGATTTATTTTGGTGCCTAAAATAGAATTCATCTTTCTTTCTTGCATGGATAAAAAGAACAAAAAATTCAAATCTTTCCTTTTATGCAAAATAGGATAATCTTTTTTTCGGTTTAAAAGGAACAGAACAAACTTTCCAATTTTTGCCCAAAGTTAAAATTGAACATCACATTCCTTTGGTGCTTATTAAAATGAACTTCACCTTTGTTTTGGAAGCTTAAAAAGAACCTTCACATTTCCATTTTAAAAGCTTTCAAAATTAATATTGTTGTTGTTTAATTGGTGATTCATTTTGTTGACAAGGGTTTACTTTCAAAAGTTCAAAATATTGATATCTTCACACATTGCTTTATTCGAATAAAAAGAACATCATGTCTTCTTGGAGCAACATATCCATCTACCTTAGATAATTTTGCAATGAAAGTCTAAAAAGAATCCTTGTCTTTTGTGTTTGTGAGGTGATAGGTATATGCTCTCACCTTCAATAGGTGATCAAAAAGCCAAAACCATCTCTTTATGCTTTCTTTTAGTTTCATGCACTAACACTTTTAGAAGGCTTGCCCTCCCGAGTTTCGCTTAGGACACCATAAAGGTCGGTGAGAGTGGAAAGACCTAAGTGGGAAACGCCTTTATCGCCAATTTCTCCAAACCACTATAATCAAATGTCGAGGCTGATGAAAATCCCCTCCAACAATTTTTCTCAGTGATTAGTCTACCCCCAGTATCTTTAAGATATGTAAAGCCTTTATTCTAAAGGTTGGGAAGCCTCCCGAGGGAGTTTATCATTGAAGACCGAATAGAAGCCTGATAAAAACTATAGAAGTGGAATCTTTGAGTTGAGTCAGTTACCAAAAATTGGCAATATCATAGTGCAAGGGTGGGGAAGAGTCTGCCCCCAAGATCACTCACCATATATCTCCCAAGATAACTACCCAATTGTGAAGCAATTCACTTTGGATTAATTTCCTCAACTATCTCATTTGTAGATATGACATTCCTAGTTCCATCATCATAGATAATAGACGTCCTTTCAAGAATCAAGATGTGTGAGAGCTATGCAAATGATTCAAAATACATCTCTTTTCCACACCATACTACCCAAAGGAGAATGACCAAGCATAAGCATCAAACAAAACAATCTTGAAAATCCTCAACAAAACAATAAATGATGCTGGCAAGGATTGACATGTATAACTCAATCTGACAATTTGGGCCTTCAGAATGATTATAAGCACACCTACAAGGGCTACACCATATTCATTTGTGTATGGTTCATAAACAATTCTACCTATTGAGGTAGAAATCCCATCTCTTCGAGTATCTTTAAAGGGCCTCATACCAGATGAGGAATATCGAGTGAACAGGTTGCAGGAACTAGAGCTTCTTGATGAAAAAAGACAATGCACCTATGACCATCTTAAGGCATATCAAAAATGAATATGCAGAAGCTATAATCACAAAGTCATCCCAAGGGCTTTCAAAGTTGGTGATCTCGTCCTAAAAGAAAATCCCAGAAATCAGCAAGATCGAGAAAAGAAGGGGAAATTTGAACTTAACTGGTTGGGACCCTTTGTCATCATATCAGCCTATGGATAAGGAGCATATCAGTTATTGGACCTGCTTGACCAACTAACCAACAACATCCATCTGAAGAAATTCTACACTTGAGTCGTCCAATGCATGGATCAAGCAAAAAAAAAAAAAAAAGCAAAAGGAAAATCAGAAAAATACAAAAAATTGAAAAACAAATAAAAAATCACAATAAAAATGAAGGCGAAAACCTGGCAATAGGCGCTATTTTTGAGAGAACAACTCCTCTATCTATTGGTACTCACATCATATCTTTGATCCATCTGATCTAAGTCCATAGCCATCATTGAACACTTATACACGCAACCTTATCCCGGACATACTTAGTGTAGTCACTATCCTTGATTATCTAAACAATTATTTGTATCATATCCCACCATGGCTTGGTGATCAACGTATATATCCACATCGATGTGTGTCCATAACTGGGGGAAACATTCATCTCACTTTAGCATTCAAGCAACAAACAAGGATCACAACATACTAAGGAAACCATTGTCAAAACTGCTCATCAAACTAGCAAAGAGGAACATTATCCAATTGCAACTTCAACACACACACGATGGATGATATTTCTGATACCAATATGATGTAGAGTCAGACAACAAACTAGCTGAAAACCTTTTCTCACCCATAACTACTATGTCCAAAACAAGTTCTTTTGCATGTTCAAGGTGTGAACAACACACTTACCAAATTCTCAACTCATAATAATTTGTGTGACCGGATCCATAGCAGTTTATTATCTTTTGGTACCGGTATGATGAAAACTCTCTACCCTTGTATAAACTAGTTTAGTATCTTCTGGTACTAGTGGGATGTAAACCTATTGTATTTTGTCTATTGGTAGTCCATCCAATAGAAAACACCCATAAGATCTAGAAATCAGATATGTTAGGGATTACTTGCCTCACAACTGTCCAATTATCTAGTAACCCTACTGATAGCCTAGTAGCCCTACCGGTTGAGTTTCCCAAACACAACTTAACAAAGTTCCAGAGGAAAAGATGAAATAAAGGTGGATTCAGATACCCTTTATCTAGTTACACAATTCCCTAAAATCTTAGACTCTAGCCATAAGTTGAAAGGTTTGTACCCTTACTGTCCTTCCAGACCTAGTTAAGCCACTTAGGCCTAATTTACAAAGCAAGTACCCCTTGTATTAGTCCAAAAACTAAACCAACACTTATGTAACTTGTGGTAAGGTGTAAAACCACAAAATCCAAGGTTTTAAGACTTTATCCCATCTTCTTTGTCTTCTGCAAGTGATTTCCACTTCTACAGTTAAGGCAGTCACATAGAGATGTCCGCCTAGGGTCAATTCAATCTCTCTGGTCTTGGAGCCTCCCTGCAAACCAACACCAAAATATTATGATTTAGTGGCCCTTATAACATTTTACCCATAGGTTGTTTATTCCTCCTATGAAAATGTTAGATTAAGGACATCTTTATAGTGAAACCCTAAGTGCAAGCAGGGTTTGTGACTAGTCTGGCTAGATTTGGATGGATCCCTACAACCCGATTGTTAGAAAACCTCAAAATTAATTCAAATGAAAGATAAGAAACTTCCCTAACTCATCCAATTGGTTTCAGACATCCACCAATCTGTACTAAACATAAATGAACAACAAAAACACATAATTTTAGAAAACTCCAAGTATATTGTATTGCTCCAAACTCCAAAACATCATTAAATTTCATCAACTTCAACAACTATGCCAAAAACAACATGGATTCAATCCAAGTGGGAATAATATAGCCTCCCTAATGGTTTCCAACCAATTTTCAAACTTTGGAACCATTGGAGGATTAGTTATCCATTTTTTTAACATTTTGCAATGACAACAAAAGTTGTCAACTTGCACTTTTCAAATTTGGCGACTCCAATGTGTATTCGACCTATTCCAAGGATTGGTCTAATTTTTCTAAGACATATTTATTTTCTTGACTCATGCCTAGACTCCTATTGACCCACATGGTCATTTGTCCATGGTGGCTTATAAAATGCCACGATGACAATGCCTTACATCAACTGGGTCTTATTGACTCACAAAACTATCAACCTATTACAGATGATCATTTCCACCTCATGAGTGTTATTGGGCTCTATTAGACTTCATTTGTGTCTTCCTTTGTGTCTTTGGGTGCTCCTGCACTAGTTTCCAAATATGAAAGTTAAATGAGAGAGATGGAAGAATAGGAAAGAGAGTTGGAAGAGTGATGCAGGAGCACTGGTCTAGTTCTTACCGATTGAGTAGTTTTCAGTGGAATTATTTGAGAGCATGACATTTCTTCATGTTTGAGTGTTTAGCATTGTGGTTTTGGGTTTATTCCCTTGTTTTCATGGTCTTTATCGTGTTTGAGATTCATAGAATTTGGCTTTGTTTCTGGTGAGATGTGGATTTTGGTATTGTCTCGGTTGATATGTTCTTATCAATTAACCTGGTTGTGTGTTGAGCGAAGATGATTTTGGGTTGCGGTTGATCTTTGTGACTTGCAGATCATTAGAGATGTTTCTTTGGGCCTTAGTCTGTATTCTTGGAGGTCTGCACATCATTTTATGCTTTGGATTTGTTCTTAGTGATTTGATCCGACATGTTACCGTTGCACGTTTCATGAATTGGCTGGTCTTTGGACTGACTTGATTGAGTTGTAATTATTTGCAGATGGTGTAAATGGAAGCTTGTGAATCATTTGAATAGGGAAGAAGTTAGAAGATTGAAGACAAAGCTTTGAGGTTGAGCGAAGATGTAGAATCGACGAGATTCTGATCCGGTAGGATTGAGGCTGGAAGGCTGAGGTCCGAGTTAGGGTAGAACCGGTAGACTGTTATCGGAATCTGATTTGATATGTGGATGATCTACAGATCTTGTAATTACATTATAAGAATTATTTATATCCTGGACTGGACTGTGATCCAACAAGTGGCATGTATAATTCTTTAGATTGTAATAAGATTCATTCACACTGTTTACCGGTTATGTGTTATGTGTTGTTACCGATTGTTCTTTCTGCTATTTTTGGCACCTTGTTGCAGGATACCGGTATTCTTTGCATGGTTTATGTTTTAAGATGCAAGGTTGGGCTATCCTTCATTGGATCTCTCTACCTTGACTGCGTCAAATGGTATCAAAGCTGGTTTGTGAACCTATTATTGGAGGAGGACCTGATTATGCACCAATTGGTTGGAGAGAAGATCGAGGAAACTTATGGACTTGTTCAGATCGCCGAACATGAGGTAGAGCATGGTTTTCAGGTAGACCACCGATCCTAGAGCTTGAGCTTGAGGCAGTTAGTGGGTGGAGACTTGAACAGATCACCGATTGAGGTAGGTTGCAGTTTGGACTGATAGATCATCGTGGAGAGGCAACTAGAAGTTGTGGTTAAATCACCAAATCCCTGAGGCAGTTGCAAGTACCTACTAACCAATCATTGGACTAGATCAAGTGATGGGACTCACTTTTAAATTAACCTCGAGAGTCTGATGCAGGAGCATCGGTCTAGTTCTTATCGGTTGAACAATTTTTCAGTGGAATTGTTTGAGAGCATGGCATTTATTCATGTTTGAGTGTTTAGCATTATAGTTTTGGTTTTATTCCCTTATGTTCATGGCCTTTACCATGTTCAAGTTTCATAGTATTTGGCTTTGTTTCTGGTGAGATGTGGATTCTGGTATTGTCTTGGTTGATATGTTCTTATCAGTTAGCCTAGTTGTATGTTGAGTGAAGATGATTTCGGGTTGCACCGTGACTTGTAGATCATTAGAGGTGTTGATTTAGGTCTTGTTTAGTATTCTCGGAAGTCTGTGCATTGTTTTATGATTTGGAGGTTGTTCTTAGTGATTTGATCCGACATGTTACCATTGCATGTTTCATGAACCAGTTGGTCTTTGGGATAACTTGATTGAATTGTAATTATTTGCCGATGTTATAAATGGAATCTTGTGAATCATTTGAAGATAGAGAAGTTAGAAGATTGAAGAAAAAACTTTGAGGTTGAGTGAAGATGTAGAACCAACAAGATTCTGATCCGGTAGGATTGAGGTCAAAAGGCTGAGGTCTGGGTTAGGTTAGAACTGGTAGACTGTTACCAGAAGCCGATTTGATATGTGGACAATCTATGGATCTTGTAATTGCATTGTAAGCATTGTTTTTATCTTGGACTGCAATCCAACATATGACATATACAATTCTTCAAATTGTAATAAGATTCATTCATTGTTTACCGGTTATGTGTTATGTGTTGTTATCGGTTGTTCTTTCTACTATTTTTGGCACCTTGTTACCGGTTACCAGTATTCTTTGCATGGTTTATGTTTTAAGCTACAAGGTTGGGGTGTCCTTCATTGGATCTCCCTGCCTTGACTGTGTCACTAATCAACTACATGCCCAATCAGTGTAGAAGGTGACAAATTAGGACTATATTAAAATTGATGAAGAACATGCTCCATGGGTAATGAAGATGGGATAACAACACTAATGTGTCTATCAAAAAAGTGGAGATGAATGTCCTTAAAATAATCCTCTAGATCTACAATATGAGGCTCCACAAACAATAATGATATGTTTCTAAGATACGAATCCCAAGTAGCCATATTTGGAAGAACAACATCTTGCTACACCGAATCAATCAGAACTATGCATGTGCTAATTCCAAAGTCATAAAAAACAACATAAGATGAAGATGATTGAGATTGGATCTCAATGTGATGATTAGGAACATGAAGAATTTTTTTTGGTCCAACAGAACATGCAAGACCTATGATATACTCAAGATTCTCCAAAGTATCATCATCAAAGGGTATGAAATTTGCATGTGAAAGGGGAAGAAGACAATCTACTACAAGATATTCTTGGAATAGAGAGATATGAGGGTCTCCATGCATCTCCCAAATTTTAGTACAAAGTGTGTGGGGACACTCAAGGTCTAATATAGTGTGCACATATTGCCATAATCAACACTAGAACAAATCATCTATGGTATTACCCCAAGTTGTGCTACCTCCTAATGTCGTTGGTTCAAGTATGAGTCCATACAAATAATACAAAATATCTAGCCACCTGGGATGTGTCAAGATGCCACTTCACAAAGACTATAATTACCCAAGTTGCCAAGATAACAACTAAAAGATGACAGAAAAAATCATGATACCTCCTCAAAATCTAGAAAAATAGAGTTAAGATATATGTAGAGGAATCCTCCAACTTTCCAACACTTACTCAATTTCAAAAAACAAATCCTAAATGTGCAAGATATGGCCCCGAAAGAACAAAACTAAATATTTGACTTTGTAGGCCTAGCGTAGAAAATTAGAGTAGAATCTAGAAAAAATACAAGTACCACTAGATCAATGTCAAAACTAGCTTTTTTACAATATCTCATTTGCACAATTTCTACTTTGTATAACCAAGTTATGGCCAAAAAACCACAAGTAGGTCAAAAAGCAAACTAGGTCCAAAATTGAAATATTTCTAAAATATTCCCTACTCACAAAAAAATGGAATATGCCTTTGAAGTTTCTTTGCCAAAAGTAGTACGGCTAATGTCAACACATACTAGTTGAGGGTATTATATGCATAGACTGGTAGGTGCAAGTATAGATGCCTATGCAAAGAAATGTGTGTAAAGGTACATTTGATTTTTATTTTTTTTAAACAAAATTTTGAATGGAAAAAAATGTAGAGGTGTGTGAATTTTTTTGCTTGTGTTGGAATTTTTTTTGTGTCGATGCATATGGTATACGATGCTATGCAAGATTGTATAGTGTTAATGCAAGTGATACATGTCCATAAAAAAAATTGTACCTCTAAAAAATTTTTGTCCCAAAATCAACTTCTCTAATTTTGACAATATGATAAATGATCTTAGGGTTTTTGGGAATCCTGAGTGCAATGGTGAGGTCAATTTTACCCCGAAGTGTCCATAGTTTTCACTAACCTAAAATTTTGCCTCAATTTTTTTTGCCATCAGCCAAATTAACCCAAAACTTCAGCTGCTAATCTATAGGATTTGGGATAATGTGAACACGAGGGCAACCTCCATTTGAGCTCAATGTGCACAAAAATATATCTCAAGGTTGGATCCCTCTAGAATATGGATAGAAACTTAGAAAATTTTCTTTAATACTATGTACACATTGACGATTTAACCTCACAATCCAAGAATCATCTGCAAGCACACCACCTATCACAAAGAAAGATCAAGCAAGAATAATTTTCTCAACACAACCTAAGAATTTTGTATTAACTGCACGAAAAGATTATGCTTCAAATGAATGAATCCTTATGAAAATGATGAATGCAACCCTGGATGCAAAAATGTAATGCAAGATTAAATTAGTTAGTGCTAGTGTCACAATCATGAAAAATGAGACAACTTAAGCTATGATTAGCCTAATTTAATAAAAGGAAAAAGTACCTAAGTTTAGCTCAAGTGAACAATGTAATCAAAGGACTTAATTAATTAAAGAATTAGATAAAGTGTCCTAATTAATCCATTAAATAGAATGTAGCCTTAAAACATGCTCAACTTTGTCATCCAAATATCTAATTTTGTGAGCCCGCGATGGGTAGGATAGTTGGCTTGGGTAGTGGGTTTTCTCCCCATTGGTCTTGAGTTCGACTCTCTAAACCTAGTTTTTATGCGCGTGTAATGCAAAAGCCCTTACACACACCCCAAGGGATTAGTCTCACCTCAGCTCGACTCGAAGTGGGTGTCGGGTTGGGTCGCAAGCATACCCTTCAACACTTAAAAAAAAATCTAATTTTGTGAAAGTGCTTTCTAGGGACATTGTCTATTTAGAATTTTTTTGAATTAATAAGTATTTGTATTCTTGTAGGTCAAACCCCTTTGGCAAGCTAGATTAATAGTGATGAATGATATAAAAGAAAATATACATAGACATAACAATGACCTATATACTTATAATGTAGGTTTGATTCCTTTAGTATCCTTTAGAATTAAGGTATTGTTTAAATCATTCTCCCTGTAATAGCATGTGTAATCAAATGCACATTGAATATCTTTATTTTCTATGATATAGCAACATTTTGTACAAATATGTATTAAGTTGGATCATAATAGCATGTGTAATCAAATGCATATTGAATATCTTTATTTTCTATGATATAGCAACATTTTGCACAAATATGTCTCAAGTTGGATCATAACAAATAGCAGAAAAGGATGAAAGACTTGAAATTATACTACACATATCAAAATTAAACTAAATTAACCATAAACCACTTGAAAATGAACATAAAGAGTAATTAATAATTTTAAAATAAAAATTAATATAAATATAAAATATGAATCAAAACAAAAACAAAAATATCTTATCAAAAATATTATTATATTAAAACACTCATCCCTCCACTCTCCCCGCCTCCACATATATATACTAAATAATTTAATGATTTTTAATTATTACAAATAAATAAAAATATATAACAACATAAAAGTATTTATAAAAGTCATCTTAAAATTGACTTAAAAAGAGACAACCAAATTTTAAAAAAACATTAAAAAATATTAATGAAAGCTTGAACTGAACCATTATCACACAAAAGATCAATGATATAAATTAAATTGGGAGCACTAAAAGTGTTTATGACCACATTATTGGTACAACTCTACCCCTTATCTCTTGGATGGGACTCATTAAAAAACCTTCATATTCCCCTCTACATAATCTAAGAGTAATGCTTACCTCATACCATGATGAAACCCCAAAGCTAACACTTAAGAAAATAACTTTAATTAGTATATGCCATTGTACTTATTATACACTATTATTTGTGTAATTTATCTAGAGTTTTATAACTCATTTTAATACATATATGTTGGTGTATGGAAAATAAACAAGGCTTAAAAGGATCCCAAGGTATTAGAAATATAAATATAATTATTTAAGATTAGCAATAAAAAAATCTAAAAAGTTAAGTATAATAAATTGATAAAGTTTATGTAGACAGTTAAAATAGTTTTTTTTTGGTTGGTAAAAGTTGATGTTGATTTTTATTATAAGTTTTTTTAATCAATTAGTTATATATATTTTAAATTAGATCGAAAGAATGAGTTATTTAGTTGATGATTTTTTGGGGTTTATTTTTTTTGTTGTACAAGATTGTTTGGGACTCTAGTCCGTTCTCATTTGATCGTATCTTAGGGGAAGAGCACTACTAGCTATTATAGCTAACTTCATGTATCTTAAGTTCTTTGACGATACATTGGATTTCGACAATTTTTTTGTTGTCTTCATATGTGACTTAATTGCTTATAATTATTGCTTTGGCTTTTGGGTAGTAAAGACAAACATTGTAGGATACGTTATGCATGCAAGGGTCAAAAAGTGGTAATTTCATAGTGTCATCCAAAACATATTTCCTATTGCCTCATTACGACAACCAAAAACATTGCACAACTGATCCAATACTTATGCACAAATACCTCAATAATAGTGTGCTATTAGAACCATTAGAGTTGCACAATTACTCTAACTTAACATTTTAGGTAGTCAATAAAAAATGTTGTTTTTTACAAGTGTATAAGAATATATCAAAAAAAAAAATGCATGGTACAATATATCTACTATAGTACTCATTGATGCAAATGTAGGATTTACAAATGTATGGAAATATCAAAGACATACAAGGTACAATATGCTTAGTGTGCTATCAATCTAATGCTCTAAGGTTCAAATAATGTTCTTGTTATCAACAAGGTTTGCACCCTAAGTTATTAACTTAGCTACGTGTTAACACATGGGAACACCTCTAGGTTATGGGTAGCCTATAATGAAAATGGGCCTCCAGATAAAGAGTCAGTTCTCTATTTGGGCACCTCACCTAATCTAACCTACACTACTGCCTACTCAGAAAAGGGATTAAATTTCTTGAAATGAAACTTGAACCCTATGAGGTGATACACCATATGATATTTGAGACCTAAACAATTGTTTTGGACACACAAACTTTAAACAATTCAGTTGTTCATGCACAACTCTAGTATTTAACACATTCGTGCATTAGTGTTTTATAAAGATGCTTATGTTTAGCAGTTCTCTAAGATGCTTGAATGAGATCTACTAATTAATGATCATTTAGTGTCTTCAATATGACAATTTAAGAATCAAATTCAAATATTTTTTTGAAAGATGAGTAGACTATAAACTCAAATAAAATAGACATAATTACACCCACAAAATAAAACCACAATTAAAATTCAATCTAAAACATACTTTCCCCTATAGATGCAAGTCAAAAGGGAAAGAGGTTCACCTCTTGCCCAACTAAAAATAAATCAAAATTGTGTAATCATACTCATTAAACTAAATTGATAAATTAATAAATAAATAAATGAAATTCTATCTTTAAATATATTAAAATACACTAAATATCTCAGTTCAATCAACTTGTATATACTAAAATAAATAAATGGATCACCAAAAATGATATCTAAAGACAAATTAAAAGAAAATAGAAGAAAAATAATTTTAAAATGCATTATAAGTCATACATGGGCTTTTATATTATATATGTGTAAAGGCATTTTACAAGCTCTACTTTAACATTATGTCCCCACACATAATTGCTTTTAACGACAATCCCACAGCTTCAAATACGGGTTACAAAGCAATTAAAATCTTAACTTTAACAAGTGCTTCTTTCATCATGACTAATTGCATTTAATAAACACCAATTGTCTTAAATTTTATTAATTAATAATAAACATGTTTAATAATTCAGTTTCAAGTCAATTATATATTTTTAAAAGCAAAACTTATCTTTAACTTTATTCCATCTATTCCATAGCTTTATTATTTTACATATTTATATTTTATTATTATAATTTAAATTTGTAGACATAAATTATGTGAAACGATTGCTTGTCGGAATGCAAATTATAAAAAATGTGATTATAATATGATGAGTAAGAATACATTTAAATCAAAAGTTGTTGTTCGCTTAAATTGTCATTAGTAGGGGAGACCAGTCCGCAAAAGTCAAAACTACCTTAGTTGTACTTCCACGAAATTTAAATATTAAAATAGTATAATTAAAATACATACTATCATTCTCACTAATTGAATTATTATTCTTTAATAATATGTAAAAAATTAGATTATGAATTTTGATGTTAACTATCTAAAAGAAGGGGCATAGTGTGATGGTCAAATCATGACATTGTCATTGTAGTCATTAAGGTTGAAACCTCTGTTGGACCATTGTGATTGTGGGTATTGTGTCCTCACTAATCCAATACGCTTGTAGGTTGAACGTTGGCTTGAAGCTTTGTATTGAAATTATTGTTCATGCCATTGTTGTCAATGTCCACATTAATTCAATCTATACATGTTAGAAATGATGTATTTTGTTTGTGACCTCACCTAACTCAAACCAAACTAAAAAATCTTGTATTACTAATCATAAAATATAAGTTAAAAAAAATATTTAGAAAGATGTCATTTTAATCAAAATAACTAAAGATTTATAAAAGATTAAAACTTAAATATTAATTTGAAATCAAATCATTTTTATTTTTATTTAATTACAATTTTATATTGCATTATTAATATCTTAGTATTGAAATATGTTTTACTTCTTTATAATTGAATTATATAACATTAAAATTTGAATCTTGTAAATCCATTACATTATTGATACAAATTAAACCAATAGACTCATATCCATATTTTATTAATTGTAAATGTGTTGTTTTGGATTGTTATTAATTGTTTAATATTACTATGTGTTTTATTTTAATTAAGTTATTGTGAAAAATATATGTAATAATCATTTTATTTGTATTTGTTAGTGATATAAGAGTATTTGTAGGATTGCATAGGCTTGTATCAATAATAGAGTTATAGCTAGTTTGTTTTTGTATTTACAATTTTTGAAGTTGTGTTTACTATTTATGTATATTTGAATATGAATAAGCATTTATGTAATTATGAAATTAATTGAGTATTGTAGTATTGTCACATGATGCACAAATGGCTCGGCATAGGCTTATAACACTTAATAAGGTAGTATGAAAGCTCATGATACTACCTTGAGATATGGGTAATCCTAAAAGGTTAAAAAGTTCATGAAACCATGTTTTGGTATGGCACAAAGTCTAGGTCTACTTAGATGCTCACTATTAGCCTTTAACTAGTCACTTCTCAAGCATAAAGTGTTTGGGCTAATTAGATTTTTATATTTGAGAATGTGTCAATCAAATAGGATTCACAGATGCTCGAAATCCAAACAAGAGTCTTAATTGTGTCATTGTATCAAGGATCTCCCAAAATACATCATGACACTAACGCGTGTCGAAGGAAAATTGGTCAACTAGATCACCGAGGTTAAAAATAGGGATATAAGATAAAGAGGAAGTTGGGAGCATTGCCACCACTTGAACTCCCTATAGAGAAGGGCAACTCTTATCTAATATATTCCAACATTGTCTTAAACTAACATTTGGAGGAAAATGGAATAGAAGGATGTAATGGTTTTAGAGAAATGCATACAAATTAAAGGAGCCAATACACCAAAATAAAGAAAAGGATATCTATAAAGAAAATTAGAAAATACAAGAGAACAAGCTACGAATAATGAAAAAATATAAACTCATCTCATATTGCAAAGAGTGATAAGGGGTTTTGTGGACTCAAGTGTGAACACCAAAACCCCAACATTACATGCAATTATAACATGAAACTCGTGAACAAGAAGGTTTTTCTTGCAAGTGAGGGTGATAATGAGTTGCAAGGACTTGAAAATGAGTGTCAAATGCTCACAATGTACACTAAAACTTTGCAAGATAACCTTGAATAAAATTTATAGAGAAATGCCAAAAGTGTAGACCAATAGTATTCATAGAAACCCCTTAGAAAAGGAGAAATCCATATATTTAGTTATTACCTAAAAACAAAGGGTATTCCACAACCATTGATTCAAAAGTGATTTTGACAATTGAGGCTCAAACAACAATTGAGGTCTTATCCTCCGCCTTTACAATTTCCACTTGGCTCTCTATCCTCCCCACACAATTTTGGTCCAAAATGTGCCTGAAAGCCACTCTCCGGCCATAGCCGCTGTCAACCCTGACATAAGCCCTCCTTGTTTGCTCGAACTTGGCTCCTCCAGTAAGAAAAATAAAATGTGTGCTTGCCACTCAGAGGATTTAAAACCCCCCAAGAAAGTGAGAATCCAGGAATTCGACTCTGATGTGGAGATTACTGATGAAACTAACACTCCCCGTCGCTCTGTGAGATTGACATCCAAACCCCAGGAGAAACCCTTAAAGGAATCCTCCTCATCCCATGATTATGGGAATTCCATCCCCTCTAGTAATGCGGCCCCATTTCATTCCACCTCGGCCCCTCATTCTGCGAGCTCCACCCATGTGTCCAAGAGCCCTAAAAATTCCATGTGCCCAGATGCTTGCCACTCGGAGGATTTAAAACACCCCAAGAAAGTGAGAATCCAGGAAATCGACTCCGATGTGGAGATTACTAATGAAGCTAACACTCCCCGTCGCTCTGTGAGATTGGCATCTAAACCCCAAGAGAAACCCTTAAAGAACTCCTCCTCATCCCATCATTCTAGGAATTCCATCCCTCTAGTAATGCAACCTTGTTTCATTCCACCTCGGCCCCTCATTCTGCAAGCTCCACCCATGTGTACGAGAGCCCTAAAAATTCCATGTGCCTGGATGCTGGTCCCAAGTCCCAGGAAAACTCTTTGTTCCCTACTCTCAGGTTTGAAAAGATGGTGGTGGTCGAGGAAGCGAGTAGCATCAAGGAGGAAGTGGAAGGCAAACTGATGGATTTGGAGAAGAAAGTGGACGACATGATCGAGAAATTGCAGGAAATTGCCAGTAGAACGGATGCCATTGAGAATAAGTTGAAAGATGTCTCCAGGTTTGCATTGGATGTCATGCACAACTCTGTGACCACTCTCTATCTCTTGCAGGAAAGTACCTTGAAAGGAAAAGGAAAGGAGGATGAGGACTACAAAGACCTCTTCAAATTCCTCACCAAAGAATGGGCTAGGAAGCTTCTCCCCAAGAGGAGCCATGGCAAAAAGAAGTAACTTTGTTTGCTATGGAGCGGTTTTTTAGTTTTTTGAATGGCCCTAATGGTCCCACGGCTTATAGTTATGGTTGTTGGTCAATCTTGGACTTAACTATCTTTTTGCGTTGTGTGGCATATTTTAACTAAGACTTTTATACACTTCGTTAATATGTGTAGTATGCTTAAAGTTTTTGATAGAGGAAAGTTTAGGAGAATGTGAATTTGTTATTTCTTTGCTAACAATTGTTTATCTGTTGTTATCTTGACTGTATCTGGGTTAGCCCCCTAGTTTTGGTTGCTTTTAATATCAAAAACATGTTATTCAAAGTAGGACCTCTTATTAGATATGTGTTTCACACTCCTCATCTAGTGGGGATAAGCATTGAAATTATTTAAAAGAGACTATTACACTTAACATGTTATGCACTCAAAAATAATATAGTAAAGTAGGGATTTTATTAAAAAACAAGAGTGGTGAGATATAAACCATATAAATTCCATAGTATCTTTAGTCAACAACTTGCACACTAAATGGGTAAAAAATTATAGTTCCACACAATCTATGGACCAATAAAATCATCAAATTCGAGGCAAATTTTCACTCAAATGTATAAAGAACATTTTTGGATAAAAATATGAAAACTAAGGGTGTGTATGGGAAAGTTGGAACCTGGATCCACTCAAGAAACCATGAATCGATCAATAATAAAATTAGGATCAATCATTCCCTCTATAAATATAGTAAGAACATAAAGATTGAATGCATGAAAAATAGAACTTATGGGTGTATATGAGGCAATGCAATCTAACTTGGTATTGAGAAAGTACATTTTCTTTTATTGATTTTTGTGTAGAAGTTTATTTTGATTCATTGTGATATATAGAAAATTTTCATACATCCACATACATCTATGTGTAAATTGTTGAATATCTGGGCAACTGGGAGGGGGTGATGGATATTGTCATGCATTGCTACTGCTAGGATATGTTGTTGTCATTGATGTCAACATATTCTTGTGTATTGCTTCAGTGATTGCTAATTAGGAAGATCTTATGATCCGGTTTTGTTGTTGTTTTGTTGATCACTGTTTTGCAGAGTTCAATATTTCCTCCGATATATTCTGGTGTGATAAGATCTTGTGCTGAGATTTTGGGATATTTTTGGGGATGGTCTTGTGTATCTTCATTTCAAATGGTTCATGATTTGGTGCTCCACAAATTATCTTTCTTTGTGACAGTTGCTGATTAGTTGTGTTCTTGAGCTTTCAAATGTTGATCGATGGAGATTTGATAAGTGGCATTGGTGCAGCTATTCCTGATGATTCTAACATGCTTGCTGGTGTTTCCTAGTTATTTCCTATTTGTTTTGATGATCTGCATTGACCGTTGTGCAATATTTTGGTGGTTTTCATCAACCGGTGATGATTTTCATGTTAAGCAGTACTTCTAGTGGTGTAGTGTGTTGCGATTGATCTTGGCATGATTTCTGATGGATTTATGCATTTGGGAATTTGATTTAGGTTCATGATATGCTATGTAAATCATTGTATTGGTCTGGTGGTTGATCTTTGTATCATGTGATGTAATTTTATAATTTTATAAGTAAGGGTTAGGGTTTAGCCGACCTTGTTATCAAGGTTGATGATTTGTATATATAGGTCATATATTCATCTAATTTGGGTGTTGATGTTGTGTCTTCATTATCAGAAAGAGTTGTATGTGTGAACAAGTGATTTATCCTTTGGTGTTGAGTTTGAGGAGAGATTGGTTTTGCAGAGAAGATATCTATGCTTAACCGGAACTACAATCAGGCATTTGGAGATGCTATTCTTTCAGTTCATTTCTTACAGATTGTAGGCTAAATCTTATTGTAAGTCAGTGAGACTTTCTTGAGGGTTGTAGCCTTTCAGGCCATTATCATTTGAGCAGTGAGCTCTAGGCGATGTGCTTGAATGCATGTGTATTCCCCATTGTAATATTTTTACATACTACTACAGAGTATCATCTTACTATGGGTAGGTTCCCACTGTGGTTTTTCCCTTAACTGGGTTTTCCATGTCAAAATCTTGGTGTTGTGTGTTGTGCTTTCAATTTGCCCATTTGCCTTAGTGCTGCAGTTCATTAGATTTATTTTGGTGGTTAAGTTTGTTATTCTGGTGAAGGCTGATTCATCCCTCCCCATCCCAGTCTTCCTTCTTGATTGCTACTAACAACTGGTATCAAAGCTAGATCCTCCAGTAGAAGCTTAGCCTCTTGGGGAGATCCAAGATGGCAACTCAAGGTATTCTCTTTAAGAAGGATGGTCTGAGGTTTGATGGAAGTAATTGTACTCTATGAAAGAATCAAATGGAAGTGCACTTGAAATGTCTTGGTGAATATTATTGGAAGATTACAAAGAATACCTATATTGTTCCTCAACATGGACCATCTACTTCTGATGAGATCAAGGAAGCTGAACACAATATTAGAGAAAATGAAAAATTGCTTAGTGCCCTGACTGATTCTGAGATGACAAATGTGATGGGACTTTAGACTGCTCATGAGGTCTGGGAGAAGCTTGAGGTTTTGTATGAAGGTAATAAACAGGTGAAAGTTGCTAAGTTGCAGAGTTTGAAAGGAAAATATGAGACATTGAAGATGGGAGATGATGAGAACACACACTCTTTCATGGCTAAGGTGAATGATCTTGTCCTAGGTATCAGATGTGCTGGTGGAACCATTGAGGAAGATGAAATTTTTGCTAAGGTGTTGAGATATTTTACTCCTTTCTATAAACACAAGGTTGCTACTATTGATGAGATCCGAAGTGTGACTACAGTGACAAGAGATGTGTTGTTTGGAAAGCTTGCACTACATTTGAGCTGAGTGAGTTTGAAAAATTACATAGAAAGTTTGAGACAACATTTAGAGCATCTGCATCTATATCCAGTAAGAAGAAGTATGATCCTGATGAATGCAAAATATCCATATATGAGAGAGAAAATAGATGGAAGAGCAAGAAAGGGAGCTAGATGAGCTTGAAGCTTTGATTGCCCGAAGATTGCCTAAAAGAGCTGGTAAGTATGATGGAAAGTTGCCTTTGAAATGTTTCTCTTGTAATAAGATATGACATTTTTCTTCTAGATGCCCAGAGAGAATGGATAAGTATGACAGACATGATAACTTTGATAATCATGATAGGAATGATAGATATGAAAAGCATGAGAAATATGACAAGCCTTACAAGTCTAACCGCAAGTTTAGAAATCGGAAGAATTGTTATTATCATGCTAATGAAGGTGTTACAGATGAAGAATTAGAATTAGATGAAGTTGTATTTATTACTATTAAAGAAGATAGACCCTTACCTGTTTATTCCACTAGCTACACTATTGAGGAGAAGGCTTTAGCTACTAAGGTTGAAGAGAAAGATGAATTCGTAATTGATAGCGGTTTTTCACATCATATGACCGGTGATAAAAGAAATTTTGTGAGCATGGAAAGGTATGATGGTGGAATAGTTAGATTTGGAGATGACAAAGCCTATGTGATCTGTGGGAGGTTTTATTTCTTTTGATGGTAAGCATAACACTGATGATGGCTTGTATGTTGAAGTTTTGAAGCATAATATTTTGAGTGTTGGACATATGGTTGATAAAGGTTATGATCTACAATTCAAGGA
Source organism: Cryptomeria japonica (assembly GCF_030272615.1). Taxonomy (NCBI): domain Eukaryota; kingdom Viridiplantae; phylum Streptophyta; class Pinopsida; order Cupressales; family Cupressaceae; genus Cryptomeria; species Cryptomeria japonica. Next base: position 140,981,293 of record NC_081410.1, read on the forward strand.
AGGAAAATGCAAGATCTTGAATGCCTCTAGTATAGAGATTGCATCTGGAACTAAGAATGAAGGTAACATTTTTCTTTTGAATGCTGGTGAGAAAAGTTGGTTGATTTCTCAGATAGATGAGAGTCGGTTGTGGCATAGGAGAATGTGTCATGTGAAATTTGGTTCAATGATTAAGATCATTTCTACACATGTTAGAGATCTTCCTAAGATTGTTAATCATGCTAATCTGATATGTAAGGAATGTCAGTTGGGTAAGCAAACAAGAATTTATTTCAAGATCAAATAGTATACATCAGAAGAATTGCTAGATCTTGTGCATATTGACCTATGTGGACCAAATTTTTTTAGAAGTGTGCAGGGTGATAGATATTTTATGCTACTAATTGATGACTATTCTAGGATGATGTGGGTTGTCTCTTTGAAGGAAAAATCAGAAGCATTTGATAAATTCAAGATATTCAAAGCAAAAGTGGAGATTGAGTCTGGTTTGAAGGTGAAGTGTTTGAGATCTGATAGAGGTGGAGAATTATGTTCCGGTGAGTTCAATTCATTCTATGAGAAGGATGGGATTAGAAGACAATTATCTGCTCCTGGAACCCCTCAATGGAATGGAGTTGTTGAGAGGAAGAGCATAACTATTTTGGATGTTGCAAGGAATATGCTGATTGAAGGAAATGTTCCGGTGATTTACCAGAGAGAACCTATTAGTACCGTTGTTTACGCATTCAACAAAGTTCCCATCAAAGGTGATACCAGTAAGACCCCTTATGAGCTATGGTTTGGTCATGTTCCTACTGTGATATACTTCATAGTATTAGGTAGCAAATGTTATATCAAGAGAGATGAGGACATGGGAAAGTTTGATGCTAGAAGTGATGAAGGAATTTTCTTGGGATATTCTACAAAGAGAAAAGTCTACTGGTGCTACAACAAGAGATTGAGAAAGATAGTGGAGAGTGCAAATGTGAAGGTGGACGAGAACCTTGGGAAAGAGATCAGAGGATGTGTTTATGATGATGGTCAACATGTTGTTCTAGCCCCTATTCAAATTGAAGAGCCTAAAGAGAATGATCCAATAGAAATTGTCAACTCGGATGTTGTTGCTATTGGTGAAGGAGTACTTGAACCTGATACTCAGAACAATCAGAAGACTCTGAGGTAGGTAAGACTGAAGCATTCCAAAAATCAGATCATTGGTGATAAGAATAAGGGTGTGATGACTGGAAGAAGGTTAGTTGCTGAAGAAGTATGTTTGATTTCTAAAGTTGAACCTAAATATTTTGTTGAAGCTTGCAAAGATGAAAGTTGGATGAGAGCTATAGAAGAAGAACTAGATCAGATTGATAAGAATAATACATGGGAACTTCTGTATAAACCTAAGGATAAGAATATTATTGGTACTAAATGGGTATTCAAGAATAAATTGAATGAAGCTGGTGAAGTTATAAAAAATAAAGCTAGACTGGTTTGAAAAGGATATTCTCAACAAGAAGGAATTGATTATGAGGAGACTTTTGATCTGATTGCCAGACTTGAAGCTGTTAGACGGTTGCTTGCTTATGCTGCTTATAAAGATTTCAAGGTTTATCAGATGGATACCAAATCTGCCTTTTTGAATGGTGATCTTGAGGAAACTCAATCAAACATTATGCATGTTGTGTGCATGGGTGCTAGGTATCAAGCTGATCTGAAAGAGAGTCATGTCACTGTTATGAAGAGGATATTTAGATACTTGAAGGGAACTATGGACTATGGATTATGGTATCCGAGGAATGATGATTTAGTGCTTTGTGCCTATATTGATGCTAATTGGGCTGGTGATGTTGATGACTAGAAGAGAACTACCTGTGGAGCATTATTTTTTGGTAAGAGGTTAGTTTCATGGGCTAGAAAGAAACAATATCCAGTGTCCTTATCTACTATTGAAGATGATTACATTGTTGTTGCTAGTAATTGCACTCAGGTAGTTTGGATGAAGCAAATGTTGAAAGATATTAGTGTTGTTTATGACGAGCCTACTGTTATTTATCGTGACAATTCCGATGCTATCAACATGTCAAAGAATCTGGTGCAACATTCAAAGACTAAACATGTGTCAATAAAATATCATTACTTGAGAGAGCAAGTCAGTGAAGAGAAGATGAAGATGGAGTATGTATCTACAAAGGAACAAATTGCTGATATTTTCACTAAGCCTTTTCTTGCAAATACATTTGTCTACTTGAGAGACCAGTTAGGGGTATCCACCCCTCCTGATGAGAACTAGATGCATTGAGTTGCATCAATCCAGTGGATTTAAGAGATTTATATTTTTATCCAAATTGGTGAGTTGGTACTGCTCCTTTGCTGGAGTAGTTTGTTGGCTTGGTTATGTATTTCTGGGAGAGAGATTCATGTTTCTGGTTTGGAGAGAGAGTTTGGTCTTTTGTTTTGAGATCTTTGGCATTTTTGTCAAAGGGGGAGAGAGAGATCATGTGAAAAAATGCTTTATATATCCTGATCTTAGGGGGAGTTTTGTTGGAGATATCTTCTTTCTTTTGCATTGACTGTTTTTAACATTCATATGTTGTCATCAATGCCAAAGGAAGAGATTATTGGATATTGTCATGCATTGCTACTTCTAGGATATGTTGTTGTCATTTATGTCAACATATTCATGTGTATTGCTTCGGTGATTGTTGATTGGGAGGATCTTATGATCCGATTTTGCTGATCACTATTTTGCAGAGTTCAATATTTCCTCTGGTATATTCCGGTGTGATCAGATCTTTTGCTGAGATTTTAAGATATTGTTGGGGATGGTCTTGTGTATCTTCATTTTAGATGGTTCATGATTTGGTGCTCCACAAGTTATCTTTCTTCATGACAATTGTTGATTGATTGTGTTCTTGAGCTTTCAGAAGCTGATTGATGAAGATTTGATAAGTGGTGTTGGTGTAGCTGTTCTTGATGATTCTAACGTGCTTGCTAGTGTTTCCTAGTTATGTCTTATTTTTTTTGATGATCTGCATTGATCATTGTGTGAGTTTTTGGTGGTTTTCATCATCCAGTGATGATTTTCATGTTATGAGGTACTTCTGGTGGTGTAGTATGTTGCAGTTGATCTTGGTGTGATTTCCAGTGGATTTGTACATTTGGGAATTTGATTTAGGTCCATGTTATGCTATTTAAATCATTTTATTGGTCCGATGGTTGATATTTGTGTCGTGTGATGTAATTTGTAATTTTATAGTTGAGGGTTAGGGTTTAGCCGACCTTGTTATCAAGGTTGATAATTTGTATATATAGGTGATATATTCATGTAATTTGGGTGTTGATGTTGTGTCTGCATTATCAGAGAGAGGTGTATGTGTGAACAAGTGATTTATCTTTTGGTGTTGAGTTTGAGGATAGATTGGTGTTGCAGAGAAAATTTTATGCATAGATTTTCTTCTCCTCCAAAAATGATATCATCAACAAAGACTTCAATAATCAGTATATCACCATGCTCAATCTTATATACCTTGTAGTTCTTGTGTGCAACATAGGCAATAAATAGTCTTACCGCTTCAATCCTTGCAACCAGAGCATAAGTCTCATCATAATCAATTCCTTCTTCTTGTGAATAACCTTTGCAAACCAATCTAGCCTTGTTTCTTACAACCTGACCTTCCTCATTTAATTTATTCCTGAAAACCCATTTGGTTCCAATAACATTTATCTTTAGGCCTAGGAACCAATTCCTATGTTTTATTCTTTTGAGTCTGATTCAATTTTTCTTCCATAGCTCTCATCCAATTCTCATCTTTACTTGCTTCAATAAATGATTTTGGTTCAATTTGAGAAATTAAACATACCTCTTCAACAACTAACCTTCTTCTTGTCATCACACCTTTCCTCTTATCTCCAATGATCTAATCTTCAAAATGATTCAGCTTCATGTACCTGGGAGTCTTAGGATTATCTTGACTTTCTGACTCTTTCTTCTCATCAACAGTCACTATGAAATTTTCTAATGTTACCGGAGAAACTGGATCAATGCTCTGAACTAATTCTTGCACAACCAGTTCCGATCATACTATTTCATCTTCTGGTCCATAGTCATATGATCTGATCTTATTATTACCTTTCTCATCCACTTTGACATTTATGCTTTCCATTATCTTATTCAATCTTTTGTTATAATATCTATATGCTTTACTCTTAGTAGAATAACCCAAAAATATTCCTTCATCACATGTAGGATCAAATTTCCCTAGTGCATCATCTCTTCTAATATAGCATTTGCTTCCAAAAATTCTGAAATATCTAACAGCAGGAGTATGAATGGACCATAATTCATAACGAGTCTTATCGGTATCACCTTTTATGTGTACTTTGTTGAAAGTGTATACCGCAATATTGACAACTTCTCTTTAATAGATATCAGACAATTTGGCTTCCATTATCATTGACCTTGCAACATCTAAGATAGTTTTGTTCTTCCTTTCCACTATTCCATTTTGTTGTGGAGTCCTAGGTGCAAAAAATTATCTTCTGATTCCATGCTTCTCGCTAAAGTTGTTGAACTCGACAGATGTAAATTCACCACCTTGATCTGATCTTAAACATTTTATCTTCAATCCTATTTTTGTCTCAACCATAGCTTTGAAAATTTTGAATTTCTCAAGAGCTTCTGATTTTTCTTTCAAAAATGCAACCCACATCATTCTAGAGTAATCATCAATAAGCAACATAAAGTATCTATCACCTTGAAAACTCTTATTCCTTTCCGGTCCACATAGATCGGTATGAATAAGATCAAGAATTTCATTAGATCTATCATGTATGCTTCTGAAAGAAGTTCTAACTTGCTTACCCATTTGACATTCTCTCCATATTGGATTATGAGGTTTGATAATCTTGTGCAAATCTCTAACAGCCTGAGTTGAACTGATCTTCACTATGCAATCAAAATTTACGTGACACATCCTTTGATGCCATAGCCAACTTTCAACAATCTGAACAATCAAGCAAGCCTTCTCACCAGAGCTCAAATGAAAGATGTTTCCTTGGGTCTGAGTTCCAGATGCAATTTCCAAACTGGATCTATTGATAATATTGCACTTTCTATCTTTGAATTGTAAATGAAATCCTCTATCCACCATCTGACCTACACTCAAAAGATTATGCTTCAAACCTTCAACATAATAAACATTGCCAGTATTAGTCTTACCACCTAGGGATATAGTTCCTTTTCCTTTGATCCTGTATGCCTTGTTGTCTCCAAATCAGACTAGTCCACCATCAAATTCTTGCAAAGACAAGAATTTCATCTTGTCGCCAATCATGTGATGTGAGCAACCATTATCTGTAACCCATTCATTCTTCTCTTCAATTTTAGCAGCTAGAGCCTTCTCCTGAGAATGATTTTCATCAATGATAGGTTCCGAAGAATCATCCTTGATAGCAATAAAGACCCAATCTTTATCAAAGCTTCCATTATCGGATCCACTCATAGGTTCATCATCATCATCATCAAGTGTAATACCAAAATCATCATCACCAACATAGTAACATGATTTATCCTTATTCCTTCTAAATCTAGGTCTACTCTGATATTCAGGATTAGGCTCATAATTCCTCATAAATCTTTCTTGATTCCTAGCAGTTCTTTTAGGACATCTAGAAGCAAAATGACCAATCCTATTGCATGAAAAACATTTAAAAGGAACCTTTCCTTCATACTTACCTCCAATTGGTCCTTTAGGGATTCTTTTGGAAATTAGGGCTACCAACTCTTCAAGTTCTTTGTCTTCTCTCTCAACGTCTTTCAATTCTTTAACATATTATTCCTTCCAGTCTGTCTTCTGCTTACCGAAGGCAGATGCTCTAAATGCAGTCTCAGTTTTAGTAGCACTCTGATCTCCAAGTTCCTCAAGTTTAAAAGTAGTCAATTTCCCAAGTAATGTATCTCTGGTAACAAGGGTATTTGACATTGTTCAAAGTTCATTTATCGCAGTAGCCTTCATTTTGTAAGCCGAAGGTAGAACTCTCATAATCTTTGACACAACCTCATCCTCATTAACATTTCCACCACAACATTTCATTCCCATGATAATCTCATTCACTCTATCCATGAAAGAATTTATCTTCTCATCTTCTTCCATTTTCAAAGTTTCATATCTCACCCAGTAACCTTCAAGTTTTGCAATCTTCACTGCTTGGTCACCTTCATAAACAGTTTCAAGCTTCAACTAGATCTACTTTGCATTTTCCAGTTCTATGACATTCAACATCTTCTCATCTAATAGGGCACTTAAAAATGCTTCTTTCACTCTAACATTATTATCAACTTTCTTTTGTTCATCATGAGGTGTCGGAGTTCCAAAATTAGGATAATGACACGTATACCCTTTCTCTGTTATCTCCCAAACTTCAGCTCCAAGACATCTGAGATGAATCTTCATTCACTCCTTCCATATATTGTAATTTGTACCATCCAATCTAGGACTCTCCTTTCGGTAGGGATTAAATATAGAAGTTGATGCCATCAGATCTCCTCAAGAGGTTAAGCTTCTATAGAGAGGACCTCGCTCTCATACCAATTATTATAATGTCTGATAATGGGAGAAAACTAAGAGGGGGGGGGGGGGGGGTGAATCAGTTTTCCACAAGTATAAGAAATTAATATAGATTATAAACCATTTACCAAAGCACAATGTAAACAACACAGTGAAAGATAAAGCGTGAAAGCATAGAACACACAACACCGATATTTTTTACACGGAAAACCTAGTAAAGGGAAAAACCATGGTGGGAAACCCTACCCATAGTCAAATAATACTTCTGCAATAGTATGTGAAATAATTATAATGGGGATTGCACTTGCAATCAGGCCAACTACCTAGAGCTCACTGCTCATCACAAAAAGAAGTCTCACTAACTTACATAAACATCGTACTACAATCCGGAGAAAATGAACTATGAAAGTAGAATCTACTAATTCTTGATACAGTTCTGGTTAAGCACAAATCTCTACCTTGCAACACTAAAACCTTCTCAAACCTTCGTTGAATGATATATCTTGTTCACACATGAAACTCTCTCTCATAATTCAAACATAACCATCGATATCCAAATTACATGAATATATTGCCTATAAATACAGATCATCAACCTTGATAACAAGGTCGTCTAAACCCTAAACCCATAAACCATAATTATAAAAAATATGTCACAGGATACCACCAGATCAATATTATGATTTACATTACATAGCATGGACCTAATTCAAATTCCCAATCAATTATATCCCTGGAAATTCCGCTAAGACCAATCTCATACACGTTTATGCCCAAAGTCGTCCTATATACTCTAGTCGGTTAATACTACCGAAAAGTCCAGTCGGTAAATACCAAGGCTACCGGTGTCGGTTACAGAAGAGAGACTAGTCACCAAGATGATATACACCGAGCTGTCTACCGAGTAAAGTTCATATGTCTACCGAGCAACAAAGAAGGTATACCGAGTTAATCTAAACCGAGTGGAAACGTGTTATCGGATTCAATGAACCTGGACACACATGTGAAACGTGTTACAAGATTCGAGAAGATGAAACTATTATTACATAGGAAATTGCATTTAAAGATTTTGTATGATTTTGAGGAAGAATATCCAATGAAATAATTTCTATGTTTATTCATTCAATAAAACATGTTGTATGATCGAAGCATGAACAAATCACCGTCTCAAAGATCTATATAAACAGAATGATTTGAGTATTTGAGATGACATAGAGAGAAGATATGAAGTGATGTTATAGTGAAGAAAGAAGATTGACAGAGATATTCAGAGGTTACCGAGAAGGTTTCAGAGAATAGTTTAAGGGACAGAGTATACAAAAGTGGTTACCGAGTTGATTTATCAATTACCGAGGAATGCTATGATCAAGGTAATTTCATAATGAGCACATAGAGTCTTCTATAACATTTCATATGTGAAGTTGCAGATATTTTGTAAAGATTTTGATTGAATTATTTAAGTTGTGTTAGAAACCTTTAACAAGGTACAAGACTCTAATAAAGTCTATAAATTGTAAAGCCTTTAACCAGGTACAACATTTTGTAAAAGTGTTTGTAAAATCCTTTAGCAAGGTAGATCTAAAGATCTTTATACTCCTAATAGGGTGAGCTATCAGAAATAGCTAAACATGTAGCTCTAACTGAGCAATCTTGATTATTGCAGTAGTGAAGTTGTGGGTGCCATCCCCATCATAGTTTTTCTCTTTAACCAAGAGTTTCTGCATGACCAAAAATCTTTGAGTTATGGAGTGAAATTTTGATGGATGTTATTTCTATGATTATGTTTCAGTATTATATATTTATGAGATCAACAATACTTAGTTTGTGTTTATCAGTAAAATTGTTTTTCAAGAAAAGTTTTGAAGTATCGATTCACCCCTCCCCTCTCAGTACATTAGCTTTCCAAGTCAGACCTAACAATTGGTATCAGAGCTTAATTCTTGGTAAAGGGTCTAACAACCTAAAGAGAAAGATCCTATCAATGGAAGGCTATAAACAATCATGCTAAATTATGAATCTTCAAGAAGAATTGGATCATGCTAATCAAATGATTGCAGATATGTAGAGGCAAATGCAAAGATCACTGAAAGTGAGAAGAAGGTTGTCTGATGATTTATAGGACTCACAAGAATTGGTGGAACAAATTGAGACATCATCTAAGAACAACATATCAGAAGAATATGAAGAAATGATTGCAGAACTGAAAGAAAGAACAAAGCACTTAATGAACAACTAAAAGCAATGAGAAGGGAACATGAGTATTTTAGCACACAGATGACTAAAAATCTTGATGCATTGAGAACACCTGAAGATAATAAGCGAAATATAGAAAAAGAAAAATAACAGCTAGAAGCAATGGTGTCTGAAAAGAATGATAAAATATCAAGGATGACTGAAGTTCAACATAATCTGTCTGATCAATTGGATTATGCACATCATGAATCTACTCTAAAAGAAAATGAGATCCAAGCATTGAAACTTGAATTATCAAGATTGACCAATGAACTAGAAGCAAAAAAGAAGTCAAAAGAAACACTGAAGAAAAGTTATGAAGCGTCAAGAATGTTGGATGAGCAACTAAATATGAGAACACCCAACAAAGCTGCAAGACTCAGTTACAAAGGAAACAACTTTATCGAGAAAGGGATCAACACCACCGAGAAAGGAGAATCATGAAAGAAAGATGGAAACAAAGATAACATGAAGGACAAGAAGCCTATTTGCAACTATTGTGGAAAACAAGGATGTATTGCCAACATTTGCCAGATCAAAAAAGGTAAGCAACCGAATGTTACTAGGTTTGATGGTTATTGTTATAATTGCAATAAGTATGGTCACACATCTAAGAAATGTAGGACAAATTCTGTTAACAATTATCAGAAGGCAAAATTCAAGGGGTCTTGCAAAAATTGCAATAGATATGGACACAATACCAAGAAATGTTGGTTTAAGCAGAAAAACTATATGTGGGCTCCACACCGAGCAAACACTAGAAGTTACCGAACTCACACAGATCTCAATCGACAATATACTTTAGTACCATGGGATTACAACACAAGAATATGGTGTGAATGTTGTGGAAGATACGGTCATATAAGTGCAAATTGTATGATAAGGTTTGGAATGAACAACCGGAGATCATGGAGAAATCCCGGAATGGCATGTTTTCATTGTCACAAAGTTGGACACTTGGCTAAAGACTGTAGAGATCAACCTAGAGGAAATACTGAGGAAATAAGAAGCAAATTACAAAAATTTTGGAAAAAGAAGGGAAATGTGTCAACTAATGAAGGAAGCACCTTACCTACCGAGTTAGGTGCATCTACTTTGAATTAATCAATAAAGATATGGAGGGACTACATTCTCACAAGGTTAGATCTTAACAGTTCCTATTTAATCATGTACACAATTCCAAAATCTGCATAGCTAAGATGCAATAGCAAGTTTGAAATATTATCTAGTCTTTTGAATTACCAGAGAAGTCGGTAAAAGTTTTAAACCTGTCTAGTCGATAAAAGCTTATAAGGGAGATAGTCGGTTTAGTGGAACCGAGCGCATTTAATGCCTATTATACCTAACTACACGAAGCCCGATAAGGTCAAAAGGAAGTATTTAAAGTACTTTGCACGGTCATTTTTCACTTACCAATTTTCAAAGAGCAGAGCAAAGCGAATCAAAGGGGATCAAACATTTCCAAGAGCGAATGCAAGGTATTTAGCATAATCTAAAACACATTTTCAACAGTTAACCGATCCAAATGAGTTGTGAATATTTGCATAGTATTTACTAAGTTGGAAGCATTTTCTGGTTATTTGAAACCCTAAGCTATTTCGTAAGTAGAATTTCAAGTTTGAAATGACTCCCAAGGTACAAAAACCCATTGTAGTAGAGAGCATTGAGAAGCCTACACTGAAGTACACCTTACCTCCCAAAGTGGCATCCAAACCCGATGAGAAAACTGTATTCTCTCTTATTTTGGATAGGGTTCTGTTGATCAAAGATGTTAGATTTTATACCAAGTGCCATGTTGAAGAGCTAGGTCATACTGAGATTAAGGACATGTATGACAAAATATGCACCGGTGGAAACCTAGATAGCAAGTTTGAGCATATCAAACTCAAGGGAATGACTGAAGCCCTAACCTATCCTCGAGTCTTCAAACCCCAATGGGTCAAATTTGTCTTGAGCCATGTACATGATGATTTTATGTGGTTAGAGGATCAACCTTTCAAGATCACCAAGGAGATTATTCACATAATAACTGGATACCCTATATTTGACCATGCCCGAGCATAGAAGATGATTTCACAGAAGGAATTGATAACATTAACAGGAGTTGAGTCTGATTGCAGAGGTCTTAAGTTGAACAATGTGACTAATGCATAACTCAATTTTGCTATTAGAGTTATTGGTTATTGTTTCTTCTAGTCTGCAAGAGAAAATAGTGTACCGTGTGCAACTGTAGATTTGGCTTATAAAATTATTAAAAAGGGTATGCAAATTGATTTATGTGAATTGTTATTGAAGAATCTTTTTGAAAATCTCAATACAATAAGGAAACCAAAGAAGAATAATACTGCAAACACACTAAAGTTTGGGTCACTCTTAGTGTGTATGTTCTTCTATTTTTAGAAATTCTTTCCTTTAGTTGGTAACATTGTTTGGGATTTACACCGACCTATCACCCATCAAATAAATGATTTCATCAATCAGCTAGGCGATAATTTCAATATGATAATGGATGATTACTTCAACAGATTCCAGGAAAAAATGCATAGCAGGTACAGGATTCCACCTCAACTAGTGGAAAAGTACAAGGATACTATATGTTTTGAAGTGGACACCGACTACTATTATGTCAATGCAGTAGAACCCAAGACTCAATCATTACCGCCTATGGGTTATGAGATAGATTTTGACATTGCTCAATAGCATATAAAAGCCTTTTTTGGCACTTCCAAGGCATGCTACCAAGATCAGATATGGCACCTATGAAGAGGTTAAAGAAAAAGTAAAAATGAGCATTGTAGTACCAAAGGCTGCCATAAAAGCCACTAGAATGATCAAGGAATTAGCTGAAAAATTTGGAGAAGGTTCTACCTCCACACCTACTAAGCCAACAAGAACAAAGAGTGATCAACTTTTGATCAAGGAAGAATCTGAAGCTGAAGAAGCAGCAATTACACTGAGCACCGAATTGCCAAAGGGCAAAATTTTGAAAAGAAAGAAACAGGATACAACCAAGGTATCACCAACCCCGCCAGTAAAGCGACCGAATACTAGATCATCTGCTGTGTCACCCGGTAAGAAGCAAAAAAATGTTGAAATGCCTAAGGTTACAAAAACTTATAGAAAGAAGACTAGAAGACTAATTTTGGATAAAGAGGAAAGTGACACAGAGTTAGAAGATGTAAATAAATTTTAGGTTGTGAAAAGCACAAAGGAAGATGTACATAGTGTTGACAACTTTTGTGCAAAACTAAAGGAATATGGTGGATTTGGGTCGTTTAGATATGTAAAATATGATACAAGAACAAAAGAAGAGAAGAGGCAAATAGAAGAGACTGTAATTTGTACACTTCTCAAGTTCTGAGTAGTTCCATTGGAAGTGGTTGGTTTTTTTCCAAAAGCATTGTACTCACGTATTGATAATAGATGGAAATATGCTATGGACTCGGAGAAGCAAATAAGAGAAAGAGTTTTGGTTCATCTCTTTCCAGATATGTCGGTAGATGATATAAGAGATCATTTGAAAAACTACCAAACAAATTTTCAAGTAAAACAAAGGGCCTTGAAAATGATGAATGGCCTATTTCTTGAAGTTGAAAAAGAAACTGAAGAAAAATGGAAGAAAATATTCAGGATTTAGGCTGAAGAACCAAAAGGTGAAGTAGAAATAGTTGACATCACTAAGCAAGATCCTGCTTCCACTATTCAGTTAGATGAGGATGTAATAGACACTAAGGCACATGAAGAAGAGATGATAGAAGGAAGCACCTATGCCAAACTGGTATCAAGTGAATCAGTTTTGGAACAGGTTAAGTCCTATCCTCCGATAACCCAACAAGTTTCAGCTGAGAAACTTTAGGACACAGATCAAGGTACATAGGATCAAAAGGTTAAACTAGATGAATCTATCTCTCAGGCCATCGACGAGAAAACTTCCCAAGTACCATCAAGCACCGAGATAGTTGCCACTGAAACCCTGAGCAAGGAAACACTGAAGGATACAACAGAGGCTGCAGGAACCAACAAAAGTGTTGCCTCTACCAAGCAACATACCGAGGAAGGACAAGTCTCAAAATCCATTGTACCCATTCAACCAGAGAAGGCAACATCATCAACAGATAAGAAAGCAAAAAGACATAGTTTTAAGATAGATCTGTCAAAGCCCATTGTGTTACCGAATGTTGACATTACAAAATTGAAAGAGCAAGCACTGATAGAATTCGGTGAGCTTTGTAAATCCAAAGTAGAGCAGGAAAGACAGATATCTATTCAACAGAAGAACCGAGTACTTCAGAAGGTCAAAACATTATTGACAGACATGATACCTGAAGCTACAATCAATAAAGATGTTGCCATCCATGTGCAGCTAGATGAACTACTCACTGAATTGGAGGAATCGGGAGCAGAAGCATCAGAATACCTTAGCAAATTAAAAGATAAAGAGCTAACTGCCAAAATGATTGAAGAAGTGCATAAAGAAATTGCTATAGGTAAAATATAGCTTATTGAATTCATTGGTGAGTTGTCCCCTCAAATCAAGCATATTATTTCTTTATTCCAGAAGTTATGTACATTCTCATTCTTCATCAAAGATATCATGAATAAGACTGAAGTCATTGAAAAAGAGATTACCGTTCTCTCAAATAAATTGACTACAGAGCCAGATTCTCTTCAGAATTTTTATACAAGGCTACAAACCCTTATGGCTCAACAGTTAGAACTTCAGAATGAAGAGCATAAAATAAGGATGGATATCATGACTCTTCAAACATTATTTATTCCCCATTTGTCATCACTTCAAGAGCAGATCAACCGAGCTACCCAATTGTCAACTCAAGTAGAGGGAAGCACTTTAGATGGTTTGATCACACTATCCACTGATATTACAACTGAGAATACAATACTGGAAAGTGTTAAGGATGCACTTACCAACACTCTTACAGAAGCTCATACAAAGTATAAATCTATTTTTGATCAGTTGTCCCCACCAAATGGTAACTAGTTTTGATGTTTGTCAAAAAGGGGGAGTGTACCGAGTATACAGAGTATATAAGTGTACAGAGTTTATCATATATACCAAGTGTACAGTTGAAATTGTCAGGGGGAGCATGGAACATCACGAGCATGGAACATCAAGTTATGTACAGGACATTGATAAGGGGAGTAGGTATTTGAACAATGTATATACTGACATTTCAGTTAATTTTGCAAGTATATAGATTTTGTGTTATGACTTTGAAAGGAGTTTTGTGAAACATACCAAACTAATGTCAAAAGGGGAGATTGTTTCTATTTACTAAGTTGTCATTAGTTTTATGCTCAAATTCATCATATATACTCTAGTCAGTTAATACTACTGAAAAGTCCAGTCGGTAAATACCAAGGCTACCGGTGTCGGTTATAGAGAAGAGACTAGTCACCGAGATGATATACACCGAGCTGTCTATCGAGTAAAGTTCATATGTCTACCAAGCAACAAAGAAGGTATACCGAGTTAATCTGAACCGAGTGGAAATGTGTTACCAAATTCAATGAACCTAGACACACATGTGAAATGTGTTACAAGATTTGAGAAGATGAAACCATTATTACATAGGAAATTGCATTTAAAGATTTTATATGATTTAGAGGAAGAATATCCAATGAAATAATTTCTATGTTTATTCATTCAATAAAACATGTTTGTATGATCGAAGCATGAACATATCACTATCTCAGAGATCTATATAAACAAAATGATTTGAGTATTTGAGATGACATAGAGAGAAGATACGAAGTGATGTTATAGTGAAGAAAGAAGATTGACAGAGATATTCAAAGGTTACCGATAAGGTTTCAGAGAATAGTTTAAGGGACATAGTATACAAAATGGTTACCGAGTTGATTTATCAATTATCGAGGAATGCTATGAGCAAGGTAATTTCATATTGAGCACATAGAGTCTGCTATAACATTTCAGATGTGAAGTTGCAGATATTTTGTAAAGATTTTGATTGAATTATTTAAGTTGTGTTAGAAACCTTTAACAGGGTACAAGACTCTAATAAAGTCTATAAATTGTAAAGCCTTTAACCAGGTACAACATTTTGTAAAAGTGTTTGTAAAATCCTTTAGCAAGGTAGATCTAAAGATCTTTATACTCCTAAAAGGGTAAGCTATCAGAAATAGCTAAACATGTAGCTCTAACCGAGCAATCCTGATTATTGCTGTAGTGAAGTTGTGGGTGCCATCCCCACTGTAGTTTTTCTCTCTAAGCAAGAGTTTCTGTGTGACCAAAAATCTTTGAGTTATGGAGTGAAATTTTGATGGATGTTATTTCTATGATTATGTTTCAGTATTATATATTTATGAGATCAGCAATACTTAGTTTGTGTTTATCAGTAAAAAAAAATTTCAAGAAAAGTTTTGAAGTACCGATTCACCCCTCCCCTCTCAGTACATTATCTTTCCAAGTTAGACCTAACAATTTCACCAACCGGTAGAAACCCTCAGTGCAATAATACTGAATAACCAACTGGATCCAAATAGGACCACCAAATCATCACACCAGCCAATGCGAAGCCACCAAACAATTAGTAAATGCTCAAGAATGCCTTCAACACATTAGAAACCATTTCTATAAGCCAGACCAAAATCAGTTAACGAAATCATCTAATATCACCAATCGGTAATCCAAAACATAAGCGATAGTTTCCGAAGCACCAAATCATGAACTAACTGAATGTGAAAAGCATATAACTAACTTGAATAACCATCCAAAACCAAAACAACCAATCTGATCATACCATATTATAATCACTAATAACCAAGTCCAACTGGGATAGACGTAACCATATCCAACCGGAGCACAATGTTGACATCAATGATAACACATAAGCAATTTCAGCATATTGCCAACATATTCCCCATTGTAATATTTTCACATACTATTATAGAGTATCATCTTATTGTGGGTAGGTTCCCACTGTGGTTTTTCCCTTAACCGGGTTTTCCACGTCAAAATCTAGGTGTTGTGTGTTGTGCTTTCAATTTACCTATATGCGTTATTGATGTAGTTCATTAGATCTATTTTGGTGGTTAAGTTTGTTATTCCAATGAAGATTGATTCACTCCCCTCTCTCAGTCTTCATTCTTGATTCCTGCTAACAGAGGGGTAAACTAGTTGGCAACGTAAACAAATTCTTTAAATCTTTCACACATCTGGAATATGTTAGATGCTAGGACAGTCCCAAAGACACTGAGAGAGGGGGTGACTTAATGTCTAACTCGTAGATGAAAGATTTAAACTTGTTTGCAACTTTATAACCCAAATTAATATACCAATAAACAAATAATAATGCAGTAAAGAGAAACAAAAGAATAATCATCAATGCACACCATAACACAAATATTTTTGGCGAGGAAAACCGGTAGGGGAAAAACCTCGGTGGGATTTGTGACCCACAATATTTACTCACTAGCCAATATGAATAAATATTACTTGGTACAATAGGGGTCTGCACATGCAGGAAGGACAACAACCTAGAGCTCACTGATCAACAATAAAATGGAGTCCCACTGACTATAATTTGATGGTTAAATCCAATAACAATGTACTGCTCAAAATAGCATCTACAATGCTAGATTCAGTACCAGTTTAAGCTCTATTTGATACCTCTGCCATAAACCTTGCTTCGCTCTGCTATTTTCTTATTCACTCATAAGATAATTACATAAAAGTGCATATACAATTATTCGCTCTCATATACCGCTTACATACATACCTAATTACATTTCAAAATGACCTACAAGATCTCATACATATATGAGTCTTTACAACACATCATGTTGGCTATACAAATATAATTGCAATATAAAACAATATTATTTCCAAGTCAGTTGGATTGCCGGTATAATTTGCGGCCGGTGTAACTGAATGCCAGTGTGAATAATATTTGTTGTAACTGTCGGTGCCGGTAGGTGAATTTTGTTGCCAGTGAAACCTTTGAACCCTATTACCAATTGGTTGCCATCAATGACAACATCAACCATTCTTATTTGAGTGTATAATGCCAACAGAATAACCAACAAACTTAATTAAAGTAGATATAACATGAAGAACACACGCATCACACAACGAACACTAGATATGACATGGAAAACCCAAGAAGGGAAAAACCACAACAAATGTTAGTTCCTAATATAAAACATCAGTTAAGGTGATTTTTACTAAAGGTGGCTCACTACCCAAAAAAAGGTTCATTGTCGAAGAAAGAAAGAAAGCTAATTCACCACTGTAACATACACTTCAAAACTAGAACTTCTTCTGGTGCCTCAACACCAACACACTTCAAACAACATCAATAATTAGATCCTTCCTTTTCAATCTCGCATATCTTCAATAACAATGTTGTTCTTTTTCTATACTAACATAATAAGATCATCCTCATATATATATTATCTTCTGGGAAGCATAATTTTCTAAATCGACCAAGACAGAGATCTAAAATAGGTCAACACTAAACATTCCGGTGGTGGGAAGGAATGAGAAGTGGACCATACCACAACACACATCATCGATCAGATCAACACATTACATCCATCACAAATTCCAAACCCAAATCATGACTCACAAGCTACACCAATGCCGCTAAACATCCTCAAATTATGACTTGATCCCGACCCAAAAACCATTGCCCAATACAACAAAAATAATAATGGAACCAAGATATACATCAATGCAATCGATCAACACCATATCTGATAAACAAAAATATCTAGACCACCATCAGATCAACTAATCCATACTAAAACACATCTTCTAGAGCACCAAAGGTTTCAGGGACGCATCTTCAGGATCACCAACACCAAGAACACATATTGACACCAATGACAACCATTATGTTGACATCAATGATAAACAATTATACTCATCAACAACATATTTGCAACAATATACCCTTTTGTCATTGATGGCAACATCCATCAACAACAAATAGTAAAACTCTCTCTACACAACTCTGCAACTCTTTATCCCTCTAAATCTCTCCCCCTTTGACGTCAAGGAAAAAGTCAAGAAAATCTCCCCCTATGAAACTCACTCCTGCTCCCCCTAAGAGGAAGCACCCAAACATCAGTCCAAATAATGATATAAAAGCAGTTCATTGGACCAATGTGCATCCAAATGTACATCAGTTCAAACTAGGAAGGGGTAATACCCCTAACTTCTGCTGGAGATACTCAAAAGTATCCTTACACAATGTCCCTTCGTGAAGATATCTATAATCTACTCTTTTGTAGGTAAATACTTAAGCTTTACTTCATTATCCAACACCTTTTCCGTCAAGAAGTGGTATCAAATGGATATTAGCTTTGTTCTAGAATGTTGTACCAGATTCATATAAATGTTTATTGCACTAGTGTTTCCACACATAATAGAGATATCCATTGAATATTACACCAATATCCTTGAAAGTTTGCTTCATCCATAGAATTTATGTGCAACATGAAGATGCTACAATATATTCTACTTCAGCTATAGATAAAGAGATATAATCCTACCTCTTACTTGACCAAGTAACTAACTAGGGGCCAAGAAAGAATATTCCACCACTTGTAATTTTTTAATCATCAATGCTTCCTACCCAATCTGCATCAATATAAGTTGTCAGAGTGAAATATGAATTTCTAGCATACCAAAAGCCAAACTCTTCTATTCCTTTTAGATATCTAAAAATTCTTTTTACTGTCACAACATGCGATTCCTTTGATTCTTGCTGAAATCTAGCCGCCAAACTGTTAGACACAATGCATCATTGAGAGGGGGAGGGGGTGAATCAGTGGTTATCAAAATTTTCCCTTTAGCTATCTTATTTGAGTATACCGGTTAATAGTTCTAAATCAATGTAGACTTACTAGTTAGAGGGGAGACCAACATAGATGCAATCATACACAAGAGACATCACATAACAATAGCATGTACGAGGAAAAACCAATATGGGAAAAACCTCGGTGAGCAATGTTGTTGGAGTCTACTGCTCCAATCCAACCTCACAATGAAAACACCATTACAAAGTTTAGGGCACCAACCCAGGGAGCTACAACCCCTAACTTTAGGGCACCTACCCAAGGAGCACCAACCCTTGACTTTATGGGCTACAACCCAAAGTAGATACAACTCCTGCACCGAGCTACAACTCAATGTTCTTAAAGTAAACTTCAAATACAAAAGTAGTTATCTTGTTACAAGTGAATCTTGCAACCATTTCATATACCTTACTTTGTTGAGGAGATACCTTCTCTGCAACACCGACTCACTTCTCTTGCTGCTCTTCTCCTGCTGCTTCTCTGTTGGTAAACCCTACCAGTACACCTCTTCTACTCTTCTTCTCTACAAGATCTCCTTATTGCTCTACACTTTACCAATGCTAAAATTTGTCGATCCACTGTCTGCCTTCTCTGCAACTCTCTTCACTTTTTCTCTACTGGATGTAACCACTACCAGTTCTTCTCTTCACTCTCCCTCTTGTCTTAGATACTCTCTAAGCACTTGGCTGATTTTCTCTCATATATAGAACTAATACTTCGCAATAGCACAATATGTTTCTTCTCTTTAGTAGCAGAACTTCACTATCTCTTAGGCTTGCATATTTATAACCCAGACTTCCCACTAAAAACCAATTCAAACCTGGCACCTTAGGGTTTTCTCCACTGATCATGAGGCACATTGAATCCAATCAGATATGATCAGATCACAACTCTGAGATGACTGCCTGCACATTTCTGCCAATACCGTGCCTTCCAAAACACGCCTTCTTTCTTTAGTAACCTGCAACCAATCTGTCAGCTTTGCTCACTCAATCGTCATAAATGACCCACCTGTCTCCTTTGCCTACTTCAATCCATGCAATCAATCTATCCTAGATCTCGAGCCACACAACTCTACAACTCAACCTCAATCTTTGCAGTCACCATTAATGTCAGACCAAACATAACTACCACACCGACCTCACTTCACTGACATGTGCATGTGTCATCCACCACTTCATGCAAGTTTACCACTTCATCTTCACGTGGCGTCATTGTCGGTATCTACCTCATCACACTATTTTGTTAGTTTATGCCAGGTCAACAAACACAAAAACAACTGGTTTCATCTACTGGTAAACAAACCCTACCACCATATAACACCTTGCCGATAAACCTTCATGCCTAAACCAGTTTGATCTTGCGAGTGTAGTACATCAACCGGGCAACAACCATGCCGGTCCACAACAGCTATCAGGAGTAACACACCATGTATTCTCTCTATTGAACTACCGATGGAACTCCTTTACTAGTCGACAACCATGTCTATCCAAAACATGCTTATTCCCACAAGGTGGGAAGACATCTGCATCTGCACCTTGCTCATAGTACCGATGGACTTACATACCGGTAAGCACTCTTGATGACACTTTGTCATCAATCTTCACTGAGCACCATCTTCAGTCAGACCATTCTTCTTTGACTGCATCCACTCAGCCTTGCCTTCTCCCTATTCATCTTGGACCATGTCTCAGCCGGTTTGTCAAGATGACAAACATATCACACTTCTTTTGTATCGACATCTCAACATGCCTTCACTATCGGTCCAATGCATAACCCTTTTCTCATGCTCTTGATGCATTCCTTTTGTTTCACTAGTGGATCTGGTGTGAGCCTTCAAATACTTGCCTTCACCTCTTCACTCTTATCTCACCAAACTATAATGCACACAATGCATAATAGGAGATTGTTAGACACAATGTACCACTAAGAGGGGGTGAGGGTGAATTAGTGGTGCTCAAAATTTTTCTTATCAACTTTCTTCTCTAGGTGACACCAGTTTGTAAATCAAGCACAAGACAGACTTACCAATTAGTACAGAATACAAACTCAAGCACACACACACAAGGAAACATCACATAACTCTAGTATATACAAGGAAAACCTAATGTGGGAAAAACCTCGGTGAGCAATGTTGCTGGAGTCTACTGCTCCAATCCAATCTCACAGTAAAACATGGTTACACAGTTTAGGGCACCAACCTAAGGAGCTACAACCCTCAACTTTAGGGCACCAACCCAAGGAGCTACAACCCCTGACTTTAGGGCACCAACCCAAGGAGCACCAACCCCTGCACTGAGCTACAACTCAGTGTTCACAGTTCAGACTTCAAATACATAAGTTATTATCATGTTACGAGTGAATCTTGCAACCTCAACATATATCTTACTCTATCGATGAAATACTCCTCTTCTACCGACTCACTCTTCTCCCTGATCTGCACCTGCTGCTTCTCTGCTAGACTTGCACCTCACTCTCTGCACATCACTAGTTTCACACTCTGCTAGTGTGGTCACTACTAGTTCTTCTCTCCAACCGGTTGAAAGCTTCAACTAGGCTCACTATCCCTCTCTTTCTCATTGAGCACTTGGTTGATCTTGTCTCTACTTGCAGAAGTTTACAAATTTGCAATAACACAATATTCACTCTGTTCAACAACATCAAAACAATCTCTTAGGCCATTTACTTATAGCCCAGGTTTCCCACCAAACACACATTCAAAACTCAGGTGGCTAGGGTTTCTTCACCTTCTTTGAGACAAACTAAATCCAATCATATATGCAAAATCTGATACTTCTGACATTTGTATGCATATCTCTGCCATAGTTGTGTTTCATTATCATGCCCTTTAATCCTAGTGATTTGATTTTTACTTCCTCTGCAAATCCTTTGGTTAGTCACAAAAGATTTGTCGGGTTGTTTCCTTCATCGCCTTGATCTTCTCAATCTCTTAGCTGGCTCATAGTTGTCACATAGACCTCGAGCCTCAACCCTCTGAAACCCTTCTGCAGCACGTCCCGTGATTTGAGGACTTTTCATTAAAGCTGACCAACCCCTGCAACAACCCTTTCATTGTACATTCTATCCTTATCCAACCACGGGTTTGCCATGTTGACTCTAGGTCAACAAATTGCCAGCTTGTCACTATCAGTCAGTCAAGGGATAATCACCAACCAACCCACTTTACCGATTCCTTACTTTAGCTAGTTTGCCAGCCCTTCCAGTCTCAACCATTCTACCAGTTTCTTTGTCATGTCTGTTTCCATCTGATCTATCGATGGAACTCTCAAATCGGACTCCTGACTGATAAGTCTTTAGTATGCATATTTCCATAATGGGGAGGCCTTCTATGACTGCACCTTGCTTATATAACTGGTAGACTTACATATCGGTTACCACTTATAGATGTCCTCTACTTACATCTATGCATCGTTTCTTCTTGATCAAGGATGTTCCTTCTTCTACCAGTTTGTCAGCGTGACAACCACTTCAGACTTCCTCTGACTCTTCCTCCAAGATGATTGCAACTTCTTCCGGTGGGGTTTTGGCGTTCTACAACCTCACAACATACCGGTTTCTTTGTTCTCTTCCAGTGTTGAAGTGATTTAGATAATAGTCTGCCTCTTCATCACAAGCAACTGCTCACAACACTTCTCCATCTCATCACACAAGTCAGGCACTAGCTTGTGTACACATGACCTCTGATGTTACCTTCCTTTCTTTTACCGATGTTCAATAACACAAGGTGATGTCCAAGATATCACATTCTATATTCCTATATCACAGTTTTGCATATACATGTCTTCTATTGATCATCATCTCATACCGGTTGACATCAATGACAACACAATGTTGTTGGCATATGTGCAGAGCATGATGACATGATGATATTGTATGTTGTCATTGATGTCAATATGTTGAAGTATGAACCGGTATGGTGTAGTAAGCAAACTGGCAAGGGAACCAGTATGATAATGTAAACTAGTATTTGTGAAAAAGTGAAGCGGTATGTTTGTTTAAGTTGAAACGGTATGTTGGAATGAGAACTAGTAAATGGAAATTTTGTATTGAGATTTCAACTTCAGGGTTTCCAGTTGATGCATTCCAAGCCTATGTGATTCAATTGATGACATCTTGTGATGAGTTAGCATTGCAATGATGATCAGATAGTGTTGCCACATCAGCCTTGTGCATGTGAAGGATTTCCTTGAGCATCTTGCATGGAGATTGATCCTATCTACCTCGAGAATGTGCGAAGTCTCTGTAAACAGTGGAGAGCACATTATGGGTTATCAGCTTCCTGAAGCAGCAAAGAATAACATTGGAGAAAGTCTTGAGATCTGTTCAAGACTGTTGTATTTGATGTAGTGTGATTAACGGTCAGGATTGAACCGACTGAATTGTAAAACCTAAATGTTTAGGGTTTAGGGTTTATGCTACCAACCTATCTATTTCCTATAAGGTTGATGATGTTTTTCATTTTCAAGTTGTTGGAAAATGGTATGTGTGTATCCCAGTGAGTGATACTTGATTCTTTCCAGACCGAAGAAGTGTGTTGATACCTGCAAAGTGTGATTGTAGAAGAAGAGGAGCTTAAGTGGATCTGCCATGGCATTGAGTGTTGTTATCAGATCAGTGTATTACCTGTTGACTTCTAACCATTTCAGCAGTTGGAAAATCCCTTAACCGGGTAGCTTTAACAGGATTTTGTGTAAATCCTTTAACAGGGTGACTCAACTCAATGAGTTCTTCAAATCCTCTTGCGAGGTAACCTTTAACAAGGTTCCAACCTTTAACCGGGTATTTAGCAATCCCTTAACTGGGTGATCTCTAGTAGGATTGGTTCCTAGCAGAACCTATTGTAAAAGTCTCTAACTGGACTAGGCTCCTAACAGAGGGGACTTCAAAAGAGTTCAATAATAGCTTGTGGGTATTCATCCCCACCGTGGTTTTTCCCAGTTGGGTTTACGCGTGAAAAATCAGTGTGTCATATGTGATGGTTTAGTGTTTTATGTCAAACTGGTAAAATATGTTGAACTAGCAGTCATTATATTTTTTATTGTAGATTACCTGTTTATGCATAAGGGTGAAGTGGAAATGAGGTATTAGATTGTATGGAAAGATAAGGGTTACCGATTTATGTCTTTCACATTATCACTATGTTTTATCGGTAGTAATCTGGTTTAGACCAGTGTTAGTGATTGCCAATCAAGTGCACTATTTGCAGCCAAACCAGTTCAGGAAAAGTGTTTTTTGCCTATACTGATTCACCCCCCCCTCTCAGTAATGGTTTGGTACTAACTGTTCATTATTTATTCATCAATTGGTATTAGAGCATCTTCCAAGTCCTTAGTGTTGTAAGCTTAACCGCTTGAGGAAAAGATCCTACTCTAATGATGAAGAGGGAAGGTCCAAAGTTCAACAGAGACAACTTTAAAATATGGAAGGATAGAATGAAGATATACATCAAAAGCATGGGTGCTCAACACTGTAGATATGTTGAGAATGATTATGTTATCCCTACTGGTACTCTCACCGATGATCAAAAGAGAGAGATTCAGGAGAATGGGCAAGTCATGGAAGCCCTAATCAGCAGTCTATCTGACATTGAGTTTATTGATGTTCAGGATAAAGACAATCCCAAAGAAGTATGGGATGCTCTTGAGAATATCTATGGCGGTGATGAGCATGTGAAACAAGCTAAGGAAGAGAGCCTCAGGGGAAAGTTTGAAGACATGCAGATGGTTGAAGGAGAGACCATTCAACAATATGGAATAAGAATCAAAACTATTTTTAGAGACATCAAGAGTACAGGTGGTATAATAGATGATTCCATTGTTAGCAAAGTCTTGAGATCCTTAGTACCGGTCTATGCAATAAGGGTTGCTGCTATTCCGGAATTGAGGTCTATAGACAAGACAATGGTATCCCTAGACTCCATCATTGCTAAGTTGACAACTTATGAGATAAATAATTATGATGGCAGTATTTAGAAGATTGAATCAACCTTTAGAGCATCTGCTACACCATCTAGAAAGGTCAAAGAAGCTAGTACCAGTGGTGAACCAAGACAAAGTAGAGAAATGGATGATGAGGAGATCCTGATGGAATTTGAATCTCTTCTTGCCAAGAGACTTCCTAAGGGAACCGGTAAATATAGAGGTAAGCTCCCTTTGAACTGCTTTTCTTGCAATAGGATAGGACACATTGTTGTAAACTGTCCTAATGGTGATAACAAGGACAAACCGGAGAGGTTCAAGAAGTTCAAAGGAGGAAACTAGAGAAACTATTTTGTAGTAGTTGATGAAGGTGTCGCTGATGAGGAATCAGAAGATGAAGAAAGTGAAGACATTGTGTTTGTAGCAGTTAAGGAAGATGTGTCAGACAAGAAGGCTCTTGTCTCCCACTTTGATAATTCCAATGAGTGGATTATTGATAGTGGCTATTCTCACCATATGACTGGTGACTGGAGTAAGTTTCTATCTCTGGAAGAGTATGATGGTGGTGTGGTTCATTTTGGTAATGATGCACCATGTATGGTAAAAGATAGAGGGTCTATCTCTCTTAATGGAAAAAGCAGTGCTGACAATGTGTATTGGGTAGAAGGTCTCAGACACAACCTTTTGAGTGTTTCCCAGCTGAATGATAATGGACTCACTCTGGAATTCAAAGATGGAGTGTGTAAAATAAAAGGTAAGAGTGGTGAACTAATGGCCACCGGTATGCAGATAAAAGGTAACCTATTTCTGTTGAATGCTAATGTTAGTACATGTCTAATGGCTATGTTTGATGATAGTTGGATATGACATAGGAGACTCTGCCATGTAAACTTTGATAATATTGTGAAGGCCAGTAAGATCAAGGTAATTAGAGGATTGTCTATGCTGAGAAAACCAGAGAATCCTTTGTGCAAAGAGTGTCAATTGGGGAAAATGACTTCCTCAACCTTCAAAGGTAAATCTTTCACTACAGAAAATTTACTTGATCTTGTGCATACTGATTTGTGTGGTCCTATGAAAACTAGGAGTGTGCAAGGAGATAGGTATTTTATGATTCTTACTGATCATTTCTCAAGAATGATGTGGGTCACATTCTTGAAGGACAAATATGAAGCCTTTGGAAAGTTCAAAGCCTTCAGAGCACTGGTTGAAAAAGAAAGCGGTAAGAGGATTAAGTGCCTGAGAACTGATCAAGGAGGAGAATTCACTTCCGGTGAATTCAACAAGTACTGTGAAGAGAATGACATCAAGAGGCAACTGTTTGCCCCTTGGACTCCACAATAGAATGGCCTAGTAGAGAGAAACAACCGGAATGTAGTTGAAGTAGCCAGAACAATACTGATTCAAGGAAAAGTTGCTCACACCTTTTGGAGAGAAGCGGTGAGCACTGCAGTCTACACAATGAACCGGGTACTCATCAAAAAGGGTAAGGAAAAAACACCTTATGAGTATTGGACCGGTAAGACACCAGTGGTAAGCTACTTTAGAGTGTTTGGTAGAAATGTTATATCAAGAGGAGTGAACATCAGAGCAAGTTTGATGCTAAATGTGATGAGGGAATATTCCTAGGCTATTCCGCCAAGAGTAAAGCTCTCAAATGTTTCAACAATAGGACTCAAAGAATTGTTGAAAGCATCAATGTTAGAGTTGATGAAACCTCTGAGAAACCTGAGGAAATCGACAATGAGCAAGTAGGAGATGAACTGGTAGTAGGCTTCTGGGAACCAGTTGCAAAACAACCTAGCACCAGTAGTAGTGCTCCTACACCAGTAGATGCTAATGCTGATGAAGATGAGGATGAAGAAGAAAAGCAAGAGGAAACAACTAAGATAACTCCTAGGTATGTAAAGCTGAATCATGATCCAAAGAAGATCATAGCAGACAAGGATGCAAGAATTCTTACAAGAAGAAAGGTCAGAGAAAACTCTTGCATGATCTCTGAATTTGAGCCTAAAACATTCAAAGAGGCACATAAAGATGAAGACTAGATCAAGGCAATGGAAGAGGAACTTGACCAGATAGAAAAGAATGGTACATGGTCTTTGATACCCAGACCTGAGCATAAAAATGTCATAGGCAACAAATGGGTTTTCAAAAATAAGCTGAATGAAGATGGCTCAGTTGTTAGAAACAAAGCCAGACTGGTGTGTAAAGGATATGCTCAAGAAGAAGGAGAAGACTATGGAGAAGCCTTTGCTCCAGTAGCCAGATTGGAAGGAGTACGTATGCTTCTTGCATATGCAACCTTCAAGGGATTCAAAGTATACCAAATAGATGTAAAATTTACATTCCTGAATGGAATACTAGAAGAGGAGGTGTATATAGAGCAACCAGATGGTATTGCCCTATCAAAAGATAGTGACATGGTGTGTAGGCTACATAAAGCCTTGTATGGACTAAAGCAGGCACCCAGAGCATGGTATGAATGCTTGCACTTCCATCTTGTGAAGATTGGATTTGAAAGAACAAGTGAAGATAGCAATATCTACTTGAAATCAGAAGGAGATCAGATTCTAATCTGTGAGGTATTTGTTGATGACATAATTTTTGGAGGAGATGACAAGATGAGTCATGATTTTGTAGATGAGATGAAAAATGAATTTAAGATGTCACTTATAGGGGAGATTAAGTTCTTCATTGGACTACAAATTCAACAAATGAAAGATGGAATCTTTATCACTCAGTCCAAGTATGTCAAAGAGGTATTGAAGACCTTTGGCATGGAAGACAAAAAACCAGTAGGTACACCGATGCTGACTGGTTGTAAATTATCAAAAGAGGATGACTCAGTGTTGGTAAATGAGAAAGAATACTGACCGATGATTGGTAAATTGCACTATGTAGTACATAGCAGATCGGACATTGCACATGCAGTGGGCATTACTGCACGGTTCCAGAAAATCCCAAGAGAATCCCACTTGGTAGCAGTCAAGCGGATTCTGAGATATGTGAAGGGAACTATTGACTATGGATTATGGTATCCATACAGTAATGATTTCAAGCTGAAAGTGTTTACAGATGCTAACTGGGCTGGTAATGTGGACGACCAGAAGATCACAACTGGTGGTGCATTCTTTCTTGGTGATAGACTAGTCTCATGGATGAGTAAGAAGTAGAGTTGTATCTCTCAATCTACAACAGAAGCAGAGTATGTTGCAGTATTTATGAACTGCATTTAGACAATCTGGATGAAGCATGTATCAAATGGCTCCAAAGTTCCTGTATCTGAACCGGTAAGTATACTTTGTGACAACACAAGTGAAATTAACATCTCCAAGAATCCGATTCTACTGGAACATGTTTCCAGTAAGGAGTAGTTAACAGACATATTCACCAAGCCTCTATTGAAGGCTACCTTTACCTATTTGAGAGGTGAATTAGGGGTGCTGCCCCTTCAAGACGTGAACTAAAGGTGTGTGCTGCACATCAATCAGGACTTACTTTGATATATCTTTTTCAGGATTGGTGTGTTGAAGGATGCTACTCCTTAGGGGGAGCAACATAGTGGAACATAGATGTGTATGGCTCCACTTTGGCATTGTTGTCAAAGGGGGAGAAGATGTGAAGCGAAGAAGATATCTACAGTATTGGGGAGAAGATGTGAAGCAGAAGCAGAAAGATATTTTTGTATATTGCCATCAATGCCAAAGGGGGAGATTGTTGGCATATGTGTAGAGCATGATGACATGATGATATTGTATGTTGTCATTGATGTCAATATGTTGAACTATGAACCAATATGGTGTAGTAAGCAAACTGGCAAGAGAATTGATATGATGATGTAAACCGGTATTTGTGAAAAAGTGAAGCGGTATGTTTGTTCAAGGTGAACCAGTATGTTGGAATGAGAACCGGTAAATGGAAGTTTTGTATTGAGGTTTCAACTTCAGGGTTTCTGGTTGATGCATTCCAAGCCTATGTGATTCAATCGATGACATCTTGTGATGAGTTAGGATTGTAATGAAGATCAGATAGTGTTGCCACATCAGCCTTGTGCGCGTGAAGGATTTCCTTAAGGATTTTGCATGGAGATTGATTCTATCTACCTCGGGAATGTGCAAAGTCTCTGTAAATGGTGGAGAGCGCGTGATGGGTTATCAGCTTCCTGAAGTGGCAAAGAATGAATGTTTGAGAATGTCTTGAGATTTTTTCAAGACTGTTGTATTCGATGTAGTGTGATTAATGATCAGGATTGAACCGACTGGATTGTAAAATCTAAATGTTTAGGGTTTAGGGTTTATGCTACCGACCTATCTGTTTCCTATAAGGTCGATGATGTTTTTCATTTTGAAGTTGTTGGCAAATTGTATGTGTGTATCTTAGTGAGTGATACTTGATTCTTGCCAGACTGAAGAAGTGTGTTGATACTGCAGAGTGTGAATGCAGAAGAAGAGGAGCTTAAGTGGATGTGCCTTAGCATTGAGTGTTGTTATCAGATCAGTGTATTACCTGTTGACTTCTAACCATTTTAGTAGTTGGAAAATCCCTTAACCGGGTAGCTTTAACATGATTTTGTGTAAATCCTTTAACAGGGTGACTCAACTCAATGAGTTCTTCAAATCCTTTTGCGAGGTAACCTTTAATAGGGTTCCAACCTTTAACTAGGTATTTAGCCATCCCTTAACCGAGTGATCTCTAGCAGGATCAATTCCTAGCAGAACCTATTGTAAAAGTCTCTACCCTGACTAGGCTCCTAATAGAGCAGACTTCAAAAGAGTTCTAGAATAGCTTGTGGGTATTCATCCCCACCATGGTTTTTCCTAGTTGGGTTTCCATGTGAAAAATCAGTGTGTCATATATGATGCCTTTCATGTGATGGTTTAGTGTTTTATGTCAAATTGGTAAAATATGTTGAACTAGCAGTCATTATATTTTTTTATGGTAAATTACCTGTTTATGCATAAGGGTGAAGTGGAAATGAGGTATTAGATTGTATGGAAAGATAAGGGTTACTGGTTTATGTCTTTCACATTCTCACTGTATTTTACCAATAGTAATCTATTTTAGATCAGTGTTAGTGATTGCTAGTCAAGTGCACTGTTTGCACCCAAACTGGTTCAGGAAAAGTGTTTTTGCCTGTACTGATTCACCCCCCCCTCTTAGCACCGGTTTGGTACTAACTGTTCATCATTTATTGATCAAATGCCAACAATCTCCCCCTTTGGCATTGATGTCAACATTTGTAGTATCTGACATATTACAGAATTCTTCTCCCCCTTTGACACAATGACAAAGGGTACTGTCAGGATATTATTTCTCTTTGTATCCACCAGTCACTGACAGAATACTTTCTCCCCCTTTATCTTCATTGGATGTAACCCTTCCTTTGATGCTACTTGTTATCCTATCACTAGTTGTTACATCTTCTCAGGTCACAACACTTGAGGTGGGGAACATAACTGTAGACACCTAAAAATGGTCAACGCTTGCGGAGTCATACTTTAACATTTACGCATTGCCTCATTTTAGGTTTTTGCGTCGCATTAACATTTCTCCTATGATTCGTACTTGGTTTTTATCATTTGCGAACATCGAGTCATTCTTCTACATTCTTCCTTTATCTCGCTCTCGAATTTGGTCTTGTCGACAACAATCTCCAGTCATGATTTTAATCAATCTTATCTAATTGCATCAATGTGCTTGCTTATTTGTCATCATTTTGGACATCATCAATCCTAATTAGGGTTTTGTCCTCCTGTCAATCTTGTGATCAATTTGTCATCGATCGTTGTCCTCTTATCAATCTTGTCATCTGGCGATCGATTTATCATCAATCCTTCAATCTTGTCGTTTAACGATCGATTTGTCATCGGTCGTTGTCATGTTCGATCTTGTCATTTTGTGATCGATTTGTCATCAATCGTGGTCATTTTCAATATTGTCATTTTGTAATCTATTTTGTCATCGATTCTTGTCCTCTTGTCAATCTTGTCATTTGGCGATCGATTTGTCATCGATTGTTGTCTGTCTCAAATATGTCAATTTGGATCAATTAGTCATTGTTCCTCGTCAATTGGCGCATTTTCTTAACCAAATCATTTATCACATTGGTCATTTATCAATCCAAAATCAAATCATGATCTAGTTAATTATCTTTCATCAAGACCTAATTCATCTTCTAGGGTTTTGTGATTTAATCATTTAACCTTGTGTGTGTCATTTCTTCCTTTAGGATTAATAAATTTTTTATTTATCCTAAGTCTTCTCATTACAATTAAATGTTCATTTAATTGGCTAATTATTCCTCTTTGTGAATTAATTAATAAATGACAAATTATTAATTAATTTACCTAATTTCTAATTTCCATCAATTTCCTAATTTCTTAATTTTCTAATTCCTAATTTCTATTTCCTCCTATTTCTCTCCTAAATCCATGGAAATGACATGTCAATTTGTCATAAATTTGTCATAATTGACAATCAATCAATTTTGACATAGAATTTGTCATAAATCTATCATAAATTATCAATCAACAAATTTTGCATAGAAAGTGCATAATTTGTCATAATTTGTCATAATTTGTCATAATTGACATAATTGATTTGCAATTTCCATTTGAATTGAATCATGCTAATCTTGTCATCTCTCCAATTTTTCTATAAATTGGATGATCTTCATCAATCAAGGCTAATAATTGGTAATCAGATTATCAAATTTACGCTTCTAGTACTCTTGATCAAAAATCCCGCCTACTTGCTTTCAATTGTGTGTGCACTTGTAGGTGAGATCCACAACCAAACCATTTGAAGAGGAAAGAATAACAATGGAGCCGCATGAAGGAGCATTCAAATCTGCTATTGGTTTGCATATGTCTTTGCTTTTGAATGTTTTTATTTCATGTCTCTATTGAGTGTTGTTTAGGATAGATCATTGCAATGCATGCATTTGTGATTGAGCTATTATGTTTTGACTTGCTTGTGATGATTTCCTATATCCTAACGTACATTATTTCTCTTTGTATCCACCGGTCACTGATAGAATACTTTCTCCCCCTTTATCTTCATTGGATGTAACCCTTCCTTTGATGCTACTTGTTATCCTATCACTGGTTGTTACATCTTCTCAGGTCACAACACTTGAGGTGGGGAACATAACCATCAATTGACACCAATTGTTGATGTGTCAGTGAATACTATTTTTCTGCTAATCAAACTGTAACACCTCACAAATTCCATCTCCTATAGTTTGAGCAGTCAACATTTTTACCAGTTCAAGCAAACTAGCTCTTCATCATGAGACTTTTCATGATGAGCACTTGAACTCCCCCTGAGATGTGCACCTCAGGTCCTCATTTCTGGTTAGGTGCAGTACCGAAATGTCATTCTTCACCATAAGCCGGTTTAGCTTGCATCAGTGATCATCTAAAGATCCTTCAACTCCATTATAACTAACACAACTTAAGACATGATCTTGGATCTATGCAATGCCAGACAATTTAATGATCATGCTATAAAATAAAAACTGGTTAGCCCAAAGGCATGCATGCCTGTATGAACAATAATGGGGCTAACATATGTCATTGAGGTCTTTTCAAATACCACCTGAGACATAAACTCAACATTCTCTCCTACCAGGGTTACTGCAATAATTTCCAACATCATTGTCTTACATAACATGCAAATACCTATTAGCAGTCATACTGATAACATCCTATACATACCAGTTAACATCTGATTCCAATTGTTAACCTTTACCCATTGAATCCTGCTGAGGTAATCCATCACTAATAAGTAGTTGTGTAGTAAAAAAGACACCTACACACTCTTGTCATCTTCTTCCTTCATACCAACAACAACATGATCTTCTTGTTGTTTTCATTGCTGAGGGGGTGAATGATAAATTCAATGTGCATTACTCCCCCTAGGATCCTATTTCTCCTTTAGGCTTTAGGAGATCTTACCAGTGCCTTGAGTGCACAGTGCCGATCCATGGTCTTCTTTCTCCATACCTGCTTGATCTCACTTTTCTTCCCCTTTGCGAACTGGGAAGCAGGATTTACCTTCTTCTACAGATGGGACCTTTCTCTTCTTGATCCTTCATAATGACCAGAAGTGGTGCTATAGTAGCACACAACATCCATCTCAACTTCATGTTTGGGGAATCTTCTAACATACTGGTTTAACCATCTCCTCCTATTACTATTTCTTTGACTAGTAGCAAGGACTGGTTGACCTCTTACTCTTCCCGGAATGTATCTCCTCTGGTTCCATGCAGATCTCTACCTTCCATTAACTTTGTTTTTACATTTTCGCAGAGCACGACCATTTTGTTGGCCTCCATGTAGCTGCAGGTTCCTCTTCTTGCACTCAAGTTCTCTATGGCCAGATCTATTGAAGTTATGACAAACACTCTTTGCATAACCGGGAGATGAAACATGCATACATATATTTCTGGATACATTCTTCCTATCAGTTGTCTTCTATGAGATCCTACATTATCTTTTCTAGATCTCATTCTACACTCCCTTACCTTATGATCATAAGCTTTGCAGGTAAAGCAGTAACCGGTAAATGATTGCATATGACTTGTTTGCATTGCAATGTACGAGGAGATCTTTCCGGTTTTGCATCCCCATCTTTTCCTTTTCGAGAAGAGACCCATGATTGCTCGTTCTAAGTAGCCCTTCTATCTAATCTCTTCTTCTTCTCCCACACAGGCTTCTCCCTATGAG
The DNA here is from genome assembly GCF_030272615.1 of Cryptomeria japonica. NCBI lineage: Eukaryota > Viridiplantae > Streptophyta > Pinopsida > Cupressales > Cupressaceae > Cryptomeria > Cryptomeria japonica. The sequence goes on from NC_081410.1 coordinate 141,014,581, forward strand.
TGGTAGCATTTCTCTGTCCTCTACCAGAGGGAGGTCTCTTTTGCTGCTTCCTCTTCCTCCTGCTTCCAGTGAGATTTTCTTCCACCATCTTCTCCCAACTTCTAGGCTTTGTGTGAGGGTACCTTCCTACAAAATTGATCTTCATCTTTGTCTACAAGTCCACACTAGTTGTGGTCAGGTCAACCTTCTTTCGAGGATCACATCTAACTGGTGGTCTCTCTTCTTTGTTTTCTTCAAGCAACCACTGAAGTTGTCTATCTTTTATCTCTAGCTACGAGGCTAGATCATTACACCGGCATACCTTGGTGTCTTTTACCTAAGCCTTCAGCTCTGAGATGCATTTCTCCAACTCTTCAAGGCATTTGGCCAACCAGTTATGTTCCACAATAGAAGAATTCTTTAATAGCTTGTATTCTCTTTTAAGTCTATTGAGTTCTTCAAATGTATTTACAAGCTTTCCTTCAAGGTCAACTTCTTCTTCGCCCTCATCATCAGAAGAGACCAGATGGAAAGATCTTTCTACCATTTCTTTCTCTTCATTATCATCACTACTCAACATATCTTGTTGAGGAGAGGTGGTTGCCTAGCCACTTTCAGATTCTTGGGCTACCAGAAGTTGAACACAATTTGCTTCACAACATTGGCTGCTGCAAGCACCATCTTCCTCATCCAGGCAGATATGAGATGTGTCTCTCATATTGTCTTCAGAAGTAGGGTCTACAGTTGAGGGTTCATTTCCATAGAGCTTCTTCAATCTTTCCCATAAGCTCTTTGCTGTCTTACACCTATCAACTTGTGAAGAGACCTCATCGGTGAGTGCACTGAAAATAGCCTGCATGGCTTCTTGATTGCACAGGTTTATTCTTTCTTCTACACTTCTAGTAGGAACATTGATCTTTTTGGGGAGACCTTCAACTACAGACATCCATACATCGAACCCTAAAGAGGATAGAAAAACTTCCATTCTACAACTCCAAATAAAAAAGTTTGAGCCATAAAAAATTGGAGCATATGTAGACGTTGAACAAACCATTGTGTCCATAGGCCAGAATCTACCCAAGTTGGAGAACACTCTTCTAACTGGGAACCCAGGCTTTGATACCAATTGTTAGACACAATGTACCACTAAGAGGGGGAGGGGGTGAATCAGTGGTACTCAAACTTTTTCTTATCGACTTTCTTCTTTGGGTGACACTAGTTTGTAAATCAAGCACAAGACAAACTTACCGATTAGTGTAGAATACAAACTCAAGCATACACACACAAGGAAACATCACATAAATCCGGTATATACAAGGAAAACTGAATGTGGGAAAAACTTCGGTGAGAAATGTTGTTGGAGTCTACTGCTCCAATCCGACCTCACAGTAAAACATGGTTACACGGTTTAGGGCACCAACCCAAGGAGCTAGAACACCCAACTTTAGGGCACCAACCCAAGGAGCACCAACCCCTGCACCGAGCTACAACTCAGTGTTCATAGTTCAGACTTCAAATACATAAGTTATTATCATGTTATGAGTGAATCTTGCAACCTTAACATATATCTTACTCTGTCGGTGAAATACTCTTCTACCGACTCACTCTTCTCCCTGCTCTGCATCTGCTGCTACTCTGTTGGACTTGCATCTCACTCTCTACACATCACTGGTTTCACACTCTGCTGGTGTGGTCGCTACGGGTTCTTCTTCAACCGATTGAAAGCTTCAACCAGGTTCACTATCCCTCTCTTGCTTGTTGAGCACATGGCTGATCTTGTCTCTACTTGTAGAAGTTTACAACTTTGCAATAACATAATATTCACTCTGTTCAGCAGCAGCAAAGTAATCTCTTAGGCCATTTACTTATAGCCCAAATTTCTCGCCAAACACACATTCATAACTCAAGCGGCTAGGGTTTCTTCACCTTCTTCGAGACAAACTAAATCCAATCAGATATGCAAGATCTGATCCTTTTGACATCTGTATGCATATCTCTACCATAGTCGTGTTTTCTTGATCATGCCCTTTAATCCTGGTGTTTTTGTTTTTACTTCCTCTGCAAATCCTTCAGTTAGTCACAAAAGATATGTCGGGTTGTTTCCTTCATCGCCTCAATCTTCTCAATCTCTTAGTTGGCTCGTAGTTGTCACATAGATCTCGAGCCTCAACCCTCTGAAACCCTTCTGCAGCACATCCCGTGATTTGAGGGAATTTTCAGTAAAGTTGACCAACCCCTACAACAACCCTTTCGTTGTACATTCTATCCTTATCCAGCCATGAGTTTGCCATGTTGACTCCAGGTCAACAAACTACCAGCTTGTCACTACTAGTCAGTCAAGGGATAATCACCGACCAACCCACTTTACCAATTCCTTACTTTGGTTGGTTTGCCATCCCTTCTAGTCGCAACCATTCTACCAGTTGCTTTGTCATGTCTGTTTCCATTTGATCTATCGATGGAACTCTCAAACTGGACTCCCGACTAATAAGTCTTTAGTATGCTTATTTTCACAATGGGAAGGCCTTCTACAACTGCACCTTGCTTATATAACTGGTAGACTTACATACTGGTTACCACTTATATATGTCCGCTGCTTACATCTATGCATCCTTTCTTCTTGATCTAGGATGTTCCTTCTTCTACCAGTTTGTTAGAGTTACAACCACTTCAGACTTCCTTTGACTGTTCCTCCAAGATGATTGCAACTTCTTCCAGTGGCTGTTCTACAACCTCACAACATACCGGTTTCTTTGTTCTCTTCTAGTGTTGAAGTGATTCAGATAACACTCTACCTCTTCATCACAAGCAACTACTCACAACACTTCTCCATCTCATCACACAAGTCAAGCACTAGCTTGTGTACAGATGAACTCTCATGTCAGCTTCCTTTCCTTTACTGGTGTTTAGTAACACAAGGTGATATCCAAGATATCACATTCTATATTCCTTCATCACAGTGTTGCATATACATCTCTTCTACTGATAATCATCTCATACCGCTTGACATCAATGACAACACAATGCCAACAGAGATAAGCCCCACTTATCAATGGAGTGGCACCTTGTCTTCTGCATCCTGCATATACTCATGTGACTTCCCTGTTTGTGCAACATTTCTTCAAATAGGCACATGTGATCCAGTGTTGGAACATTCACTGTCAGTCATAGCTTCTCATGATGACTGCATCTTCATCAAGAGGGAGTCTTGTTGTCCTGCAACCTTACAGCATACCTATGACCTGTTCATTCTTCTCCTCCAATGTTGATGTGATTCAGGTAAAATTCTTCCTATTCATTAGAAACACCATCCAAGCATCCTTCCCTTCCTTCTTGCCCATCCTTGGTAACCACAGACTATCAACACAACACTTATTAGTTGAAATCCTTTCCTTGTCGGTGATACACTATGCCGGTACCATTTCTACCACACAAGTCAAGCACTAACTTGTGTACTGGTGTCACCAGTGATCACTTTTCCTTACCTTACCTGTGTTCTACAACACAAGGTGATATCCAAGATATCACATCCTGTACTCCTTCATAACATTATTGCACATACATCTCTATTGCCGGTAGTCATCCATATCGGTTGACATCAATGACAATACAATGCCAACACAAACAAATTGCATACATTATATTCGGTCTGGTAGCAGTCAAATATAACAATCTTCCAATCATTGATCTATACTGACTTGCATCTACTTTAGGGGACTTATCATCTTTTTTCAGCTTGCATTTGGTGGTCATAGGTGTACACACTAGTTTGAAATTCTCAAACCCAAACTTTTTCAACAATTCCTTAATGTATTTAGACTGATAAATAAAAATTCCTTTATCATTTTGATTTACTTGCAAACTTAGAAAGAAATTTAACTCACCAATCATGGACATCTCAAATTCCTTCTACATTTCATTAAAAAAATTTCTCCACATGCTTTCATTTCCTCCAAATATTATGTCATATACATACACTACAACAATTAAAATTTTAGGTACCGAATCAGTTTTGAAGTATAAATTACTGTTAGTCAATCCCTTTTGGAATCCTTGATCAATTAAATACTTAGCTAGCCTTCCATACCAAACTCTAGGGGCTTGTTTCAATCCATACGGGGTCTTCTTCAATCTGCAAACAATATTCAAATCATCTTTCAATTTAAATCCTTCTAGTTGTTCAATGCAAACTTCTTCTTTCAACTCTCCATTTAGAAATGTTGATATCACATGCATCTAATAAACCTTGAAATCCTTAAAAGCTACAAAAGAAAGAAACATCCCAATTGCCTCCATCTAAGAAATTGCATAAGTCACCTCAAATTCAATGCCTTCAGCTTGAGTGTAACCTTTACAAACCAACCTTTATTTCTCAAAATATTTTCATCTTCATCTAGCTTGTTCCGGAATACCCATTTTGTTCCAATCACATTCTTATCTTCTAGTTTGTGAACTAATTCCCATGTCTGATTCTTCTCAATATGATCCAACTCTTCTCTCATTGATTTTATCCAATTTTGATCATTGCATTTTTCTTTGAATGTTTTCAGATCCATCTTTGAAAGTAAACATAACAAAACTTCTTGAGTTGCTTTGCTTCTTGTGACAATTCCTTTGTTCTTATCTCCAATAATTTGATATGTTGAAAGATTTACCTGAATGTTGGCAAATGTTGTCATTGATGTCAACCAAGTCAAGCAGTTGCAGGTTGTAGAAGAGGTAAGAAGCATAAATGATCATTTGCAGAGGTGAAAAAGGTGTTTAATTCATGTGTCTCTAACTTGGATTCATATTCTTCATTGGACTCATGATGTGTTTCATAGATACTAGGTTTAATCTATGAAAGTTGCAAATTGAAAAATGGTCAAAATTCCTATGGGTAAAGTATTTTGGTGAGACCACCATTTGGTCTCATCAACATGTCTTGTTGGCATGACCGATTTTGTCCTTCATCGGTTTTTATTAGTTACACTGACAATGCCCTCTTTTCTGTGAGACAAAAAACCGGTCTTGGTGATATTGGTTTCCTTCTCGGTGTGATAATGTTTTGGTCTGGGGGACATGAATTATGTTTCGGTGAGACCTTTCCTTTTGGCAAGAATCACTTCTTGTTTTGGTGGCCTATGGAGCTACAACACAATAGTTTTCTTTTCGGTGGGGCCTTTTTTGAGCCCACTTTATCTGTGCGCACGAGGGCATCTGGGTGGCAATTGTTCCTTGGTCCACTGAGGCTGAGGTGCGTTCATGTGGGGTCCCAGTTTGTGTGGTGGCATATGTCCCTACAATGAGACCGCTACCGGTCCACCTTGTCCTTGTGTTCACAGGTATCCTAGTGGTGGTCGCTGATTGTTCCAACCAAGCGATGTGTTGGTAGTGTGGGGCCCATGATTTTGGGTTTTGGTGTAACCTAAAATCCTTCTTGTTGACTCATTGGAGCTGCACTAAAATGGTATGCTTTCGATGTGACAAGCACCATGTCTTGTCGACAAGGCATGCTTTTCGGTGTAACATTGCACTTCACCATGCCACCAAATTGGCCTTGCAGACTCTTCAAGCTACAATGATAAGAAATTCTTTTCATTGTGACAATATAGGGTCATAACGATAAACCCCTAAGTGGATTTTTTGATTGAATAGGAAGTTTTTGACGCCATAGGTGAAACCCCATAGACAAGTATTCCGCATGGGGATTTGACAGTGGTTGACCAGACGACAAATAAGAATATTTTGATGATGTGGAGCATGCAGAGAAAATTTCCATTTGGATGAAATATGTCTTGCTTGCAGAGGTGGTCAACATTATTGCACAAAATCAGGTAGTTTGGAAATGCAATCTGAGCAGGTCAAGAATGAAAAATGTTGCATTTAATTGACAACTAATTGCAGACCATTATGAGGCTCAAGAAACTACATCAGACCAAAGATTACTAAGTATAGAAATCTAATCATAAAGAAATAATTTACATGCAAAAGGATATAAAAAAGATTCATTTATTATTAATGACTATCTAATTGAGAAGAATGGACAGATAATCCAATTAACCTGCAAATGTGATGTTTGATATGCTCGAAAAGATTAATTTAAAAAAAAATCATTTTGGAGGCAAAATCATTAGTGTACAAAGATGATCGAATGGAGAAAGTTTTTAGTGAGATGCGACAGAGGTAGATAAAAAAAAGGAGCTAGCAATGAGACAAGATATGTGTGTATGCTGATAAAAAAAAAGGAGAGAGAGTGTATTCTATGTGTATTGGGAGAAATATAAGAAGTGAGCTACAAAGAAATAGAGCAGGTTGTTGCAGAACAAAGGTGTGTTCTTTAGAAGGGAAGTGCAGAAAAGAAAGAGAGTAGAATACAAAGCTTGGTGGATAAGGTATAAATAGAAGCAATTAGAGAGATATAGGCAGATGATATTTAGCAGAAGATTCTAATGAGTAGCAAAGACTAGAAGGAAAGAAAGGGAATTCAAGGGATCAACATAACTAAGTAGGAGGGTGAACATATCAATCAAATTCAAGGGTTACAAAATTCATTCGTAACAAGATTTCTCATTGTATTGATTTTGATCATCGAGTCATTGTAATTCTCTGAGTGGGTCCTCAGAGAAGGGGTAGGTGCTCCTTGAGTAGGTGCTCAAAATTTTAGGGGTTGGTTCTCCTTGGTTTCGTACCCTAAAACATATTATAATCAGATTATCTATTGTGAGGATGGATTGGAGCAGTAGACTCCAACAACTATTCTCACCGAGGTTTTTCCCACATTGGGTTTTCCTCATAAATTATTGTTATGTGATATGCCTTTGTATGTGTGTGTTGTTAATCCATTTGTATTATCGGTGTTTACTCTCTTTGGTTTAAAATTTTAGAATATCAGTGATTCACCCATCCCCTCTTAGTGATCACTTGTGCTCTTCAATTGCTATCAGAGCCCTAGGTACGCTTATACAAAAGCTTTCTCCTTCTTGGGTAGGTCCTAGTTGAGGTCACTATGGCTAGAAATGAATCCTCTACTAAGGTTCCTATGTTTGATGGCACCAATTATGCCTTTTGGAATAGGTGAATGGAAACCTACTTGTATTCCCTTGGATATGATGTTTGTATGTCTGCCAAAAATGGATATATAGTCCCTAGCACTCCTCCTACCAACCCTGATGCCAAGAAGGAATATGAATATAATACCAAAGCAAAGCATGCCATTCTTAGTGGATTATCAGACACCAAATTTGTTAATGTTATGCATTGCACATCAACCAAAGAGACATGGGATAAGATACAAAGAATAGATGAGGGAGACGTGAAAGTAAAGGAGGCCAAGTTACAAAATCTAAGATCTCAAGTTGAAAGTCCGAAGATGAAAGAGGAAGAAAAGATAGTTGATTACCTACAAAGAGTTGATGAAATTGTTAATGTAGTAAGAGAACTTGGAGAAGATGTCCTATATAAAGTTATAGTCAAAAAGGTACCAAGATCAGTTACATCCAAATATGACACAAAGGTCTCTGCAATTGAAGAAGGTAAAGATCTAAAAGCTTTCACCATGGATAAGTTATTTGGCTCCCCATCGGCCTATGAAATGAGGATAGATAGTTTGAATCTTCTAAGAGAGAGGTTGCTTTCAATACCACAAAGAAATGAAAATAAGAAGTTATCAATGTGAAGGAAAATGACTCAGATGTTGCTGAAGCTAATTTTGTTAGAAAATTGAAGAAAGGATCAGGCAAGTATAGAGAAAAGCTACCTTTCAAATGCTTTGAGTGTGGTGAAATAGGACATTTTGTTACTAAGTGACCCTATAAGAAGAAAGGAGATAATGATGTGGAGGGAGTTAAGGACAAAAGTAAAAAGTTCTACAAACCTAAGAGAAGGAATTTTAGAAAGAAGAACAACATCTACACCATTGAAAGTGATGCCACTGATGAAGAAAGTATTTCTGATATGATTTGTAGTGAAGATGAACAATAAGTTAATCTTGTCATGGCTGAGGGAGTTCTAAATGAAAATGTAGACCAATCTAAAAACTCAAATCTATGTGATAGTGATGAAGGAGTCGATATAGAGGTTGATCTTGAAGGTGAATTGGTTTGTGCTCTTAAAGAGCTAGAGAAGGTAAGAAAATAATTAAGGAAATATAATAAGTTTGGCATGAAGGAGCATGACCCGCTAAACAAGAATATTGAGGAATCAAATGCCAATCTTGTTGCCTTAACTACCCAGTTGGAAGAAGCCAAAAGATTGTATGAAGTGACAAAATCAGATTTGGAAGTCAAGGAAAAGGAGTATCAAAAGTTGGTACAAGAGTTTCTGAATCTCATAAATGAACTTGAGAAGTACAAAGATGATCTCAATTTAAGAATTAAGTATGAGGGCAACACAAATGCTTTGGACAAAATGTTGAACAAGTAGAAGCATTCCAAGGATACTGGTGGTATTGGTTATGAGAATGGTCAATGCTCCACTAGTGAGGACTCTTCTAAGAAGGAAATACATTTTGTCTCTTCAAGAGAAGAAGGAGATGGACAAAAATTTACTGTAAGCAAGCCCAATAAGAAGAAGACATATGCTACTACTACAAAAAACAAACAAGTTGATCCAAAAGGAAAGGCCAAAGTGGATGATAAAGGGTTCACAAAGGTCAAGGACATAAGAAAGATCTCAAGCAGGCCGAATCATACTACTCCAAGGAGATAAATGAAGAATACCTTCAATAATGATTGGTATGTTCCTTAATTCCATGGATATTATTATAAATGCAATGCTTATGGACATAGAATTGTAGTGTAGACTTATGTGTAGACCTCCTCCTAATTTTGTAAGCAAAAATCCTTTTTTCTATTCTTAGAGATGTTAATGTCATTTGCTATAATTTTAATGGTGTTGGTCACAAAAGTCATGAATGTAGGAGAAATAGATTTTAGTCGTATAGTAGTCCCCCTATATCATCTTTTAACAAGAATGTAAAGTGTTACTATTATCAAAATGTTGGTCACATTGCAAAACACTGCAAGTTAAGGGCAACCAAGCTTAAAAAGTCACCTATAGAAAAACCAAAAACAACATCCAATTAGAATGATGTAGCTGAGAAAATAAAAGAAACCAAACAAGTATGGGTTGAGAAAGACAAAAATGAATCAAGTTTGATAGTTCAAACAACTCTACATGCAAAAAGAACACATATATGGGTTTAGACTGTGGTTGTTCCAATCATATGACAAGAGATAAGAAGAAATTCACTAAGTTTGAAGATTTGAATGGTGATTCAGTTCATTTTGGAGAGAATTCTTCAATTAAGCTAAAAGGCAAGGGCACACTAAACATAGATGGAAATTTAAAAGCTCACAATGTATACTATGTAGAAGGATTGAAATACAATTTACTTAGTGTGAGTCAAATGTGTGATGGAGGATATAAATTTACCTTTGACTCCAAAGGTTGTGAATTCAAAAAAGAGATAAATGGCCAATTAGATACGGAGGGCAAAATGATAGATGGAAACTTATACAACTTGAAGAAATGCTTTGAATCTTGGTGTATGATGGGTCAAGTTGATGAAAGTTGGTTGTGGAATAGAAGGTTAGGACACATTAATTTTGACAATCTTGTCAAGGTGAGTAAGAAAGGCTATGTAAGCCACATACCTTAGATTATCAAGCCAACAAGCACTTTTTGTGATCAGTGTCAAAGAGGAAAGCAAACCAAAGTGAGTTTCAAAACAAAGGATTACTCAACAACAAGACCTTTAGAACTTGTGCATACTAATTTGTGTGGGCCAACAAGAATAGGAGCACTAAATGGTGAGAGATACTTTATGCTACTCTTTGATGATTTCTCAAGAATGACATGGGTCACTTTCTTGCAAGACAAGTCACAAGCCTTTGAAAGGTTTATGATTTTTAGAAAAATGATTGAAAACCAGTGTGGTTACAAGCTAAAATATCTCAAATCAGACCTTGGAGGAGAATTCACATCAAATGAATTTGAGGATTATTGTGAAAGACATGGAATGAAAAGACAATATTAACCTCCTAGAACTCCATAACAAAATGGAGTTGTGTAAAGGAAGAATAGGACTATGAGGGAGATGGAAAGAACTATGTTAAATGAGGCAAATCTACCTCATGTTTATTGGAAAGAGGCAGTCCATATAGTTGTATACACATTAAATAGGGTTTAATTAAGGCTAAACATCAAGATTAATCCATTAAAAGTTTCATTAAAAGAGACGAGGATGGTTTGGGCAGTTTTGAGTCAAGATGTGATGAAGGAATCATTTTAGGGTATTCTACTCACAACAAGACCTATAAGTGCTTCAACAAAAGACTAAAGAGGGTAGTTGAAAGTGTAAATGTGAGAGTAGATGAGGACTTGCATAAAGGGAGACAAAATGTGGTAAATCAGATTGAAGAATCATATGTAAAATATGAAGAGAAATTTGAAAGTGAAGAAAAAGTTGTCAACAAGGCCCAAAATAGGTATGTACAAAAGAACCATCCTGAAGATCAAATCATTTGCAATAAGAATGGGGGTGTACAAACTAGGAGAATACATGCAATAAATGATGAAAAAGTGAATTTTTGTCTCATGACTGAAATGGAACCTAGAAATTACAATGAGGCTAGCAAGAGTGAAAAATGGATGAAAGCAATGGAGTAAGAGTTGAGGTAGATTGAAAAGAATAAGACATGGGAGTTAGTACCTAGGCCAACTAATAAAAATGTTATTGGGACAAAATGGGTCTATAGGAAAAAAATGAATGAAGAAGGCAAAGAAATAAGGAAAAAGGCAAGTCATGTATGCAAGGGGTATTCACAAGTTGAGGGGATAGACTTTGAAGAAACCCTTTCTCTAGTTGCAAGGCTTGGAGCTATTATGATGTTCTTGACATTTTTAGCATACAACCTTGATATAAAGTATACCAAATGGATGTCAAATATGCCTTAATGAATGGAAATCTGGAAGAAGAGGTATACGTAGAGCAGCCTGAAGAATTTTAGATACATGAAGATGAGAACTTTGTTTGTAGGCTGAGGAAAGCATTGTATGGATTGAAACAAGCACCAAGAGCATGGTATTCCAGACTTGACTGATACTTAGATCAGCAAGGTTTTAAAAGGGGGTGTGGTGATAGTAATTTGTATATAAAAAAAATGGAAATCTTATGAGAATTGTTGTTGTATATGTGGATGGAATCATCTTTGCAGGTAATAAGGATATCTTGTGTAAGGAGTTTGTAGATCAAATTCAATTTGAATTTGAAATGTCACTATTGGGAGAGCTATCATAATTCCTTGGTTTGCAAATATCTCAATTAGGCAAAGGAATATTTATTTCTCAAACCAAGTATGCAAAGGATATGCTAAAGAAATTCCAAATGGATGATAGCAAGCTAGTAAGTACCCTCATGGTGACATGATGAAAACTAAGTATTTAGATCAAACCTTGTATAGATTCATGATTGGTAGCTTGTTGTACTTAATTGCCTCTAGACCCGATATAGTTCAAGCAGTGTGCATAGTTGTAAGGTTTCAAGAAGCTCCAAAACAATCACATGTTAATGCAATAAGGATAATCTTCAGGTATCTGCAGGGGACACTAGACTATGTTTTATGGTATCCTAAGAGTGGAGATTTCACTTTGCAATCCTACACTGACGTTGGTTGGGCAAGTTGTGTGGATGATAGGAAGAGCACCAGTGGCGGGGCCTTCTTCCTTGGTGATAAGTTAGTCTCTTGGCACAGTAAAAAAACAAGAATCAATCTCCTTGTCTACTACTGAGGTTGAATACATTGTAGCTGCAACATGTTGTTCACAAGTCCTATGGATGAAGTAGACACTTAAGGAAATACAAGTTGAGTTTGTAGATCCAATTCCCATAAAATGTGACAACTCAAGTGCAATCAACATCTCAAATAATCCATTCATGCACTCAAGGATAAAGCACATAGCCATTAAATATCACTTACTGAGAGAGAAGGTAGCTAAAAAGGAAGTCAAAGTGGAATATGTATGCATAGGTGAGAAAGTGGTAGATATCTTCACCAAGCCTTTTCCCAAGGACACATTTTAATATGTTAGGTTCAAGTTGGGAGTAGTGTCACATTCCTTTAGCACTTAAGTGAATTTGGAGGTCTATGGTTCAAGGGGTGCTTTCGAATTCTCATTCCAATTCCTTGAACCCATGTAGGTTCCTAGGGGGAGATAAGTTGTGCATATTAGTTTTTGGTTCTTAAGAGGAAATGAGAAAATTTGCACATGTTATATTGTAATGATGGTTCATCTAACACATAACCTGGAGGGGTGTATGAAAATGTTGTCTCACAGAGGTCAACAAAATGTGGTTCTAACATTACTATAATTAAAGTTGCATTTAACAACAAATGTGTACAGGGGGAGACTCATGACATGATAATCCATAGACACCGCAAAAAAACAAACGGAGAAGATTATTTCAGATAAATATATCTCATTCTCACTAGTGGTGAGATGATCTGTGTAGGTTGAACATCTTCTAAGGGGGAGTCTACATATTAGATGATTTATCCATTGGTATCACTCTTTGGCCATCTAGGTATCAAATAAATTATTCCATGTGTGTCGACCCTTTTCCATTGTTGTCAAAGAGGGAGAGAGAAGTCTACGTGTTGACATCAATGCCAAACACAAAGATTGTTGGCAAATGTTGTCATTGATGTTAACTAGGTCAAGCAGTTTCAGGTTGCAGAAGAGGTAAGAAGCATAAATAATCAGTTACAAAAGGTGACAAATTTCTTGAATTCATATGTCTTTGACTTGGATTCATATTCTTCATCGACCTCTTGATGTGTTTTATCTATCAAGTTTGATCTATGCAAGTTGCAAACTGAAAAATGGTCAAAATTCCTATATGTGCAATATTTCAGTGAGACCACCATTTAGTCTCATTGAATGTTCCTTTTTCGATGAGACATGACTTATCGCCATGACCAATTTTTTCCTTCACCAATCTTTATTAGTTACTGTAAAGCGGAAAAATCGAACCCTAGTTGCTCCCCCCCCCACTCCAAGGAGAGAGAAGGGAGGTCACTAGGGTTGACGGTTTTCACTTAGGAGAGACTTTACATTCAAAAGAGGGGTTGAAACCCAAAAGATCCAATCTCACACAATGCAGGACTGGATTCTAAATGAGTTTCAAGGGTTCAGACATCAAGGATACCCTCTTTTGTAAAGAATGTAGATAGAATGATTGAACTAGGAATGCATGTAAAGTAAGAAAGATTCACTTATAAACAAAGATAGGGATACGGGATGAAGCTATGGACCTAAATTAGTAGTAAAATGTCGAGATGATGCTGTTCTGCAAATTTGAGTGAAAGTTGACAGGACGATGGCGCTCGGAGTGCACACGGTCCTCCGAAAAATCCGCGAAACGAAGGGGGATCTGTTCATCTCTGCACAAGGATTCTAGATGTTCAATTACAGCCACATACCTGCAACCTACACACAGAAAAGAGAGGACAATTGGGGGGTTAGGGATTAGGGGTTTGCCTTTAGGTCAAACCCCGATTTTGGGATTAACCAAGAAATGAGAATGCTGTAAATGTAAATGTTTGTAATGTAAACAAGTACTGATACCTTGTTGTAAGAATGTTTGTATTCTTACATGCGAAGGTGTAATGAATGTTGTATGTTATATGTTGTAAGTGATCTCCTCTTCAATGGTTGGATCCTTGTCTTTGAATGCAACACCTAGCCTTGAATGGAGACTTAGAATACTCAATTGCTTGAAGGAATGCTTGAATGCTTGAATGTTTGAATGTTTGAATATCACTTCCGCGTCTTTCTCTTGCTTCTTTTCTTCCTCCCTTTCTAGGAAAGGAAAAGTAGTTTATATACTTGTCAATTAGGGTTGAGAGACTGATTTTTCCAACCTTAGGCTGACCTAGAAGCATCATTTTCTGAATTGCAAACTTAAAGACCCGATGCCCAACAAGAGACCGGGCCCAAAATAGGGCCAGGGACTAGGGCGGTGGGTGCCATGGTCCTAAGGGACCAGGACACTAGCCGCCATGGTCTAGAAGGACCAGGGCGCTGGGCGCCATGGTCCCACCTCCCGGGACAACAGGGTGCAAGGAAGGATCATGCCAAGGTGCAGAAATATGCAGTTTTTGATGTTGTAAATAGGTTTCGGGGTCTCCATTCAGGTTCAACATTACGCCGCCATCGTGAAGACCCAAATGCAGTCAAAATTGCAAGTGTCACAATTTTAAGATGCTACAGTTACATTAACAACTTCATCTTTTCTATGAGACCAAAAACCGGTCTTGGCAATATTGATTTCCTTTTCGATGTGATGATGATTCGGTCTGGGCGACATGCATTACATTTCAGTGAGACCTTGCCTTTTGAAAAGAGTCACTTCTTATTTTCGTGTCTTGTGGAGCTAACAAAAAGGTCTTCCCTTCGACAGGGCCTTTGTCGGGCCCACTTCGTCTATGCACATAAGGGCATCCAAGTGGAAAATTTTTCATGGTTCACTCAAGCTAAGGTGTGTTCATGTGGGGCCCTAGTTTGCATGGTGGCACATGTCCTTGCAACAAAACCTCTATTGGGTCCGCCTTGTCCTTGTGCTCATAGGCATCCTAGTGGTTGTTGCTAATTAGTCCATGTTAGGATTCCCAAAGATACTGAGAGAGGAGGGTGAATCAGTATCTTGTCGGTTAATGGATGTTCTTAACTTATTAAATGAATTGCATCTCAAAATAGTATACCGGTAAACAAGAATTAATACAGTAAATAAGAACAACAACCACAATATAGAAAGCACACCATAAAACAATATTTTTAATGAGGAAACCCGGTGTGGGAAAAACCTCGGTGGGATTTGTGACCCAAAATATTCGCTTACTAGCCAATAAGTGTATATTACTGATACAATAGCGGCTTGCACATGCAAGAAGGCCAACTGCCTAAAGATCACTGCTTAAATACAAAAGAGAAGTCTCACTCAATTACAAAAATGGATTAAGTAAATCCAATATCATATACTGCTTTGGATCAACATCTGCGATGCTGGGTTCAGTACCAGTTTAAGCTCATGCAACAATCATAAACCTTATTCCACAATCTACCTTAATATTCGCACATATTATCCATCTTGCATATTCCTCATTTTCAATGTTCTCTAAGATCTCATACTTATATATGAGCCTTATTACAATTCGCCTTGTCGGCTTTCAAAAAGATTTTACAATTAAATACAAAATACAATAAGCAAAATCTTGTCGGCCAGGGTGCCGATGAACATCTTTTTGCTGCCGGTGAACTGTCTGCTGATGTAGAGTCTGTCGGTGCTGGTGCCTGCTGATAACTCAATGATGAACAATAAGTACCAAACTGGTACTAAGACGGGGGGGGGGGGAATCAATATAGTCACAATATCTTTTTCCCGACCCGGTTTGACTGCAAACACTGCAAATGTCTGACAGACAGTAACACCAGTCTGAAACAAAATGCAACCGGTAAGGCTAGGAATGACTGTGACAAGTGTTAACTAGTTAATCACTTAGTTTTCCACTCAACTTAATACTACACTTCCATTTCACCCTTATGCATGAATAGGTAATCTATCATCAGAAATATTATAACAGCTAGCTCAACATGATTTACCTTCAGACACAAATCACTTAAATCAACACAAGAAAAATACTACACATGACACAAATTTTTTATGTGGAAACCCAATTGGGAAAAACCACGGTGGGGATGAATACCCACAAGCTACTTTTGAACTCTTTAGAAGTCTGCTCTGTTAGGAGCCTAGTCTGGTTAAAGACTGTTACAACAGGTTCTGCTAGGAACTAATCCTGTTAGAGATCACCTAGTTAAGGGTTAAACCCTGTTAGAGGTTACCTTGTTAGAGGATTTCAAGAACTCAATTAGTTTGAGTCACCCTATTAAAGGATTTACAGCAAGCTTATTAAAGCTACCTGGTTAAGGGATTTTCCAACTATTGAAGTGGTTAAAGATCAATAGGTATTACAATGATTTGATAATAGCGCTCAATGCCTAATGCAAATCCACTTAAGTTCCTTCATTCTACACACACACACTGCAGGAATCAATCCTCTTATCTCATCTGGTCTAGCAAGAATCACGTATATCTTCACTTAGATACACACACACCATTTGCCAACAACCTCAGAAAGAAACACAACATCGACCTTATAGGAAACAGATAGGTCAGTAGCATAAACCCTAAACCCTAAACATTTAGGTTAAGCAATTCAGGCAGTTCAATCCTAGCCATTGAACACTTTGCATTTGAATACAAAAGTCTTGAACATATCTCAAGACATTCTCTATCGTTCATTCTTCACCGTTTTCATGGCGGCTTGTAACCCATCACGCATTCTCCACCATTTACAGGGACTTCACACATTCCCAAGGTAGATAGAATCAATCTCCTTCATGCAAGATCCTTTATGTGCTTAAGCTAACGTGGCAACATGATCAGATCTTCATTACAATGCTAACTCATCACACAATATCATCAGTTGAGTCACACAGGCTTGGAACACTTCAACCGGAAACCCTTAAGCTAAGACTACCAACCGGTAGTCATATCATGTTAAGTCTTCATAGAGAACATTCCATATGCCGGTTTACATTTCATCATACCAGTTCTCTTGGATAAACATACCACTTCACCTATTGCTCAATATACTAGTTTATACCACTATACCGGTTCACTGCTTTGCACATATACCAATTCACCACATTGTACCGGTTCATATTTTAGCATATTGTCGATTCACTCTCCAACATATTGACATCAATGACAACATAATATCATCATGTCAACATATTCAACACAAATGCCAACAATCTCCTCGTTTGGCATTGATGGCAATATACAAAGATCTCTCTTTCTACATCACATCTTCGACCCATTGTTGCGGATATCTTCTCCGCTTCACATCTTCTCCCCGTTTGACAACAATGCGAAAGTGGAGGCACAAGCTTTCCTGTTCCACTATGCTGCTCCCCCCGAGGAGTAGCATCCTTCAACACATCAATCCAGAAAAATTTGGACACTGCAATACCTGACTGATGTGGAGTACATACTTTCAGTTCACCTCTTGAAGGGGCAACACCCCTAATTCGCCTCATAAATTGGTAAATGAAGCCTTTGGTAGAGGCTTGGTGAATATATATGCTAACTGCTCCTTACTAGAAACATGTTCCAGTACAACCTCCTTGTTCTGAACCTTTTCCCTCAAGAAATGATACTTGAGCTCAAAGTGCTTGGTTCTAGCATGCAAAACTGGATTCTTGGAAATATTAATTGCACTTGTATTGTCACAAAATATGCTTACCAGTTTAGATACAGGAACTTTGAAGCCATTCAATACATGCTTCATCCAAATAGTCTGGGTGCAGTTCATAAAAGCTACAACATACTCCACTTTTACTATAGACTAAGAGTTGCAACTCTTCTTTTTACTCATCCATGAGACTAGTCTACCACCAAGGAAGAATGCACCACCCGTTGTGCTCTTCCGGTCATCTACATTACCAGCCCAATCAACATCTGTGAACACTTTCAGGTTGAAATCATTATTGTATCGTTACCATAACCCATAGTCAATAGTTCCCTTCAGATATCTAAGAATCCACTTGACTGCTACCAAGTGGGATTCTCTAGGGCTTTGTTGAAATCGAGTAGTAATACCCACTACATTTGCAATGTCCGGTCTACTATGCACTACATAATGCAACTTACCAATCATTGATGAGTAATCCTTCTCATTTACCACCACTGAGTCATCTTCTTTTGATAGCTTACAACCGGTCACCATTGGTGTACCAACCGGTTTACTATCTTCCATGCCAAAGGTCTTCAACACCTGTTTGACATACGTGGACTGAGTAATAAAGATTCCATCTTTCATTTGTTGAATCTGTAGTCTAATGAAGAACTTAATCACCCCTATGAGTGACATTTCAAACTCCTTTTTCATCTCATCAGAAAAATTCATGACTCATCTTGTCATCTCCTCCAAAGATGATGTCATCAACAAATACTTCATAGATCAGAGTATGATCTCCTTCTGATTTCAAGTAGATATTGCTATCTTCACTTGTTCTTTCAAATCCAATCTTCACAAGATTGGAGTGCAAGCGTTCATACCATGCTCTAGGTGCCTGCTTCAGTCCATACAAGGGTTTATGTAGCCTACACACCATGTCACTATCTTCTGATAGGGCAAAACCATCTGGTTTCTCTATATACACCTCCTCTTCAAGTGTTTCATTTAGGAATATAGATTTTACATCCATTTCGTATACCTTGAATCATTTAAAAGCTACATATGCAAGAAGCATACAAACTCCTGCCAATCTGGCTACTGGGGCAAAGGTTTCTCCATAGTCTTCTCCTTCTTCTTGAGCATATCCTTTACATACTAGTCTAGCTTTGTTCCTTACCACTGTGCCATCCTCATTCAGCTTGTTTTTGAAAACCCATTTGGTTCCAATGACATTTTTATGCTCCGATCTGGGTACCAAAGACCATGTACCATTCTTCTCTTTCTGGTCAAGTTCCTCCTCCATTGCCTTGATCCAGTCTTCATCTTTGTGCACCTCTTTGAATGATTTAGGCTCAAATTCAGAGATCATACGAGAATTCTCTCTAACCTTTCTTCTTGTCAGGATTCCTGCATCCTTATCTCCTATGATATGCTTTGGATCATGATTCAGTTTGACATATCGAGGAATGCTCTTGACTAATTCCTCTTGCTTTTCTTCTTCATCCTCATCTTCATTAGCATCAACATCTACCGGTGTAGGAACACTGTTACTGGTACTTGGTTGATTAGCAATCGGTTCCCAGAAGGTTACTACCGGTTCATCTCTTACTTGCTTACTGTCGGTTTCCTCAGGTTTTCCAGGATTTTCATCAACTCTAACATTGATGCTTTCAACAATTCTCTGAGTCTTGTTGTTGAAACATTTGAGAGATTTTTTCTTGGTGGAATATCTTAGGAATATTCCTTGATCACATTTTTCATTGAACTTTCTCTGATGTTCACTTCTTTTGATATAACATCTACTAGCAAACATTCTAAAGTAGCTTACCACTGTTGTCTTACCAGTCCAATACTCATAAGGAGTCTTATCCTTTCCTTTCTTGATGAGTACTCGGTTCATTGTGTATACTATAGTGCTCGCCGCTTCTCTAAAAAAGGTGTGAGCAACTTTTCCTTGGATCAACATAGTTCTAGCTGCTTCAACCATAGTCCGGTTGTTTCTCTCTGCTAAGCCATTCAGTGGTGGAGTCTAGGGGGCAAAATAGTTGCCTCTTGATACCATTCTCTTCACAATATTTGTTGAATTCATCGGAAGTGAATTCCCCTCCTTGATCAGTTCTAAGGCATTTGATTCTTCTACCACTTTGTTTTTCTACCAATGCTCTGAAAGCTTTGAACTTTCCAAAGGCTTCAGACTTGTCCTTCAAGAATGTGAGCCACATCATTCTTGAGCAATCATCTGTAAGAATCATAAAATACTTATCTCCCTACACACTCCTAATTTTCATAGGAACACACAAATCAGTATGCACAACATCAAGTAAATTGTCTGTTGTGAAAGATCCTTTGAAAGTTGAGGAAGACATTTTCCCCAGTTGACATTCTCTGCACAAAGGATTTTCTAGTTTGCTTAGTACCAGCAATCCTCTGACTACCTTGGTCTTACTAGCCTTCACAATGTTATCAAAGTTTACATGGCAGAGTCTCCTATGCCATATCCAACTATCATCAAATTTAGCCATAAGACATGTACTTATTGTAGTCACACAAATCTGTCCACTTTAATTAAATGAATATTTTGTATTTATTTGATTAAAAATCCACTAGCCATCAGTTAATTAAATAAATATTTAATTAATTCATCCCCAAACATTCTTCTATTAATTAAATAAATTATTCAATTTATTTTAATTAATTCATTAAACCAAATACAAATCAATTAAATAAATAAAATCTATTTATTTAATTAAATCCCCCTATTCCTCTTTTAAATAAATTAAATAAAATATTTATTTAAATCATTATCCCCACCCCACTTGCATTTTCCTACAAATGCAACTTGCACATATTTTGGAATAAATGAATTTTTATTTTAATAAAATCCTATTTTCCCTCACCCACCAAATCCACTTGCAAACCTAATCCCCTTCTAGATTCTTCTAACCCCTTCCTAATTAACTTAATCCATCCCCTAATTATTGTCACATTCCTAAGCAAAATGGAGTCACTTCTCAAAGACTCCAAAGTCTTTGAAAAGCATTTAATGCTTTGTGTGTTCAACAAATTAACCCCCAAAGTCTTCCAAGACCACTAATGGCTCTTACATGACCATTTATGGCTCTTACATAACCATTTATGGTTATTTCAATCTTGTCTCCCCAAACATTTATTGTTTTGACCATATTCATCCATTTCACATTTGCACAAGATTTTATCCATTGGATAAAAGCTTTATTCTTTGAATAAAGAGTTTATTCATTCAACCAACCTTGACTCTAAATCCCAAAGTCATGTCAGGTATTTAATGCTTATTCCCTCTCCTCTCAACCTATCTCACATTGACACTTGTCATCCTGGGATTGGGTTGAAAGCCCTCACATGGATTTGAAATCATTCAATCCTGACCCTTGTTGAGATTACTCAATCTCAACCATCCATTGCTCCATTTTTCCTATAAATAGAGCCCATTCCTTCATAATCCAGATCCTGAAAAACTTGTAAGAATTTAGACTATAGCCATTTTATAGAGCATTTAGCATATCATAACTAAAATCTTGTCTTTTTGGTAAAATCAATCATTTTAGCATTAAAAAAATAGCTTTTCATTTCATGTTTGGAGCTATTCTACAAATCTCAATCCTCCATAAGCATCCATAGTGCAAAAAGCTGCTGAGAGCTACACTATTTTGGAACTTGGAGAGGAGAGGAACAAGGGAGAAGGAGCTAATATCATGCTAAGAGATAGTTGGAGATGTCTCATTGTCTTTACTTCTTTAGTTAAATTCATTAGCATGTTTTTAGTGTCTCTCTTGGAATGCCTTCATATGTTTTAGTTTTTGATTGACTAACGCTAATACTTTGTGTGTTTTTGTGTTGTTTGATCTTAGACTAAAACCTTGTGCCATTTAGGAGGGCATCATTTGGTGAACCCGACGTGAATCGAACACACAACCTTCTGATCATTTTTTTTTGAAATTAACATTTTGTTTGTTGAAATTCCCACATAGGTCGCGCTTCGGCGCTATTGAACGCGTTTTAGCGCTGTTGCAACAATTTCTTTTAGCGCTATTGATCCTAAGATAGCGCTATTGAAAATGTTTCAGCGCTATTGGAAACATTCTAGCGCTATTGTCACAGTTTCAGCGCTATTGACACACTTCCAGCACCTTTGTCTTCTCGGATTTTTCTCTTCTTTCAGCGCTACCGTTTAAATTAGCGCTTCTGCTCACGCAGAATAGCGCTATTGTATGAATCAGCGCTTCTACAAAAACATAGAATAGCGCTATTGCAACAGAGTGTCGCCCAAATTGACTTGTAACCAAAAAATCAGAATTTAGGCTTGTGGAAGCCCCCCTTTGAGCATTGATTTTATTAACTTGTTTCTTTTCTTTGTGCAGGTTAACAACCCAACAAAAATCACAAAAAAAAAAAAATTTCATTTAAAGTGCTTAAAAAGAACTTAAAAACACAAAAAAATAGTTTTTCATTGTTTTCTAGTTAGGCCTCATTTTCTTTGGTGCTTAAAATTAACAAACACAAAATTTGATTTCATTGCATCAATTGGGACCTAAAATTTACAATCCACATTTCAAAAATTTGGTGCAAATAAAACTGACAAACCACTTGTTTTTGATTGATTTTTGCAAACAAAATTTCCTTCAAGCAAAACGTGTTTTTCATTAAGTTGACCAGGATTTCCAAATTCTAGATTACAAAACACATTGCCTTTGAAGTTAAAAAGAACACCATGGCTGTTGGAGCAACATCTCCAAATAGTTAGATCATCTTTGCAAATGTTGGATTAAAAAGAACAAGTGAATTTCGTGTTTGGCACGCTTGTGCACAAAAGTCAGTCGAGTGGACCTACTTCTAACACACACTATCCTCTCCCTTGGCTCTCGTGGTCCTAGGTGCAAGAGAAAAGTGTTAGTAACACTCACATTTTATCTTTTTAAGAGAGGCCTGCCAAGGGATCGATACTCTTGGGAACGACCTCGAGCGGTAAATCCTTTGAGCTGCTATAGAAATCAGGTGAGAGCGAAAGCTGTAGCCTTGGGTATAGCTGTTCCTACAGTGTAACTGGCCAAAAGGACAAATGGGCCCCACCACCAGTTACAAGGCTCTTAAGTGAGTCACTGCAGAATGAACTTATGTCCAAAAACATCGAACATGACTAAACACCTTTAAGTAGTAGCCCACCTATTCTATTGATTGAGGATATTTGAGGTATAATTTAGTGTAAGAGCATAGAAGGTTTTGCTCCCAAGATACTCACCATACATATTTCCTTGAGTAGAAACATAGCTTTTTGAAAAGTCACTTCTGGCTTGATAAAAGTGGTGACTCCCCCATCATAGGGATCATCTATTTGTTATGCTCGTGCAAGACTTAGTATATCACATCCTTACCTACCACGGCGGGATTCATAAGGTATGTAGTACCAAAGTCGAAGAAATATCAAGATGTGGGCTAAATTTATCACAACTGGCCATTTGACCTTAGGGATAAAAAGTGTTTGAAATGTGTTCATTTTACAGACCTAGTGCGAATTGAGCCGACTTCAGGCTTTGGAAATACACCTTAAAATACATCTAAAGGAAGGGTCAAAAACAAGTCCAAGAATTGGGTTGATCTAGACCCATACTCATTTGTGCCTTTGAGGCTACAATCTTGTGTTTGTGTGCTTGCTTTGTTTTCTTGTCAAAGAAAAATCAGAAAATCAATCCCAAAAACAAAGTATTCATCCAACATCTGTCAACACAACCAAAAATACCAAAAACAAAGTGCAAACAAACAAAGAGTCAAAAATTTATGACCATTCTTCACATCTTGTGAAAGAAGAAGTGTCATCAGAGTATCACCTTGAAAAGGAGACCACTAAGCTCAAAGGCTTTGATCAAAAGGAGGAAATTCTTCTATCTCAATAGACAAATCTTTGTCTCACATAGAGTCTTTCTACATCGCATGCATCTCTATCTTCAAGGTAAAACAAACGAGTTTGATTCCGAATCATTGAACCGCAGAGCTTTTATGCAATATAGAGCTCTGAGTTATCACAAAAATCAAGGAGGAAAGAATAATCCCAATTTCTTCCCAAACATCTGTATCACCTACAACACAGCTCGAGAAGTGCCACCAATGCCTGAAAGGGAAGAGGTAGAGTTTGTTCCATTTGTAACACAAAGTTTTTATTGAAGTTGAAAACAAAACATCCATCATCTCACTCATACATCATCACTTCATCATCAATCCATCCCAACTCTCAAAACATTAAGAGGTTCTTGTCCCACGATTCCTTTTTAGATATTGCTTGAAATCAAACACATCACATCACTTTTTAGATTGTTTCTACATCTAGGATAAGCTCATCCTAAGAGACACATCTACGTAGGTTAAAACTAGTTCATGAGTGAATCCTCTCATTACTAGGTAGTCAAAATCTGTAACACATCTCAGATTTCTCTGCACCTTATCACATCAAATCTTATCAAAACAAACAAGCAATTCAAAGAAGGAATTTCGGTTACATCTAGCTTAAAGTGCTAGAGATCCCCATACAAACACAAATCACCAACCATCAATCTTTCATTTCATCAACAACTCATCATCATCTTTAATCAACTTCAAAACAAAACTTGTAAACAAAATGGCTCAAACCCGATCGCGATCAAGGCAGCGAGAAATAGAAATTGAGGAAGAAGAGGACAACCTCAATGAATTTCAAGAAGCACTTGGAGGAAATGTGAATGACGAAAACCCAAGTACTCCCACTCCTTCAACAATCGAAAGGGTTCAGCATAACCCTCATTTTAACAGATTATTTGATGAAATACTAAGGAGCAATGCGGATGCTCACTTTTTAAGACTCGCTCAAGAAGGAGCCAAACTCCCCTCTGACTTTGATCTTGCCCAATTAAGACAAGCATCAGAAAGACAAAGTCACCATGAGGAGGAAAGGCGTAGAGATCCCATCAGATATAACATCCCTCGAGGTAACCCACCACCTCCTCCTCCAAATGAAATGGAGATGTTGCGGCAACAAGTCGAGAATCTCGCCCAACAACTTCATAGTGGTGTTAAGACCAATCAATTCTCACTTAATGACATCTGTCCCTATCCATTTGATAGGAATCTTTATATGCCACCCTTTCCACGTGGGTTCGAAACACCAAAATTCGAAAAATATAGAGGAAAGGGAGATCCCCGCGATCATGTCCGAGAATTTCATTCCGCTTGTCTCAAAGTCACATATGAAGACACATACTTAATGCGCCTTTTTCCCCAAAGCTTGGGAGGAACAACCACATCATGGTTTTCTCGACTACCAGGCGGCATTAGAACATTTGAGGAACTCATCCAGAAGTTCCTATCTCATTACTCTTATAATATTGAATGCGACATCACCATGGCTGATCTATGCAACACCAAACAAAAACCAGGTGAATTATTCTCAGTATTCCTGCAACGATGGCGCCAAATGTCTAGCAGACGTTCTCTTCAGTTACCTGAACGAGAACTAGTGGAAATTTTCATTTCCAACTTAAACGAAGAAATGGAATTTCACCTGGATGTCAAAGATACAGATTCTTTTAACGATATGATCACCAAAGGTATAAAATGTGAAAGGGCACTCATCAAAAAAGGACTCATCAAAATATTTAATGAACCAAAAGATGGTCCTCGCCCGCGCTTCAATAGCGATAAACCGAACTTCTGGAACAAGAATAAGAATATCGTCAACGATGGAGTTGTGGATGCTCGGACTGTCCAAAATGCACAACCTGTGGTTTGGTTTGCAGGACAAAATCCTCCACCTCAAAATAATACAAATGTTCCTCTTAATCAAGGTCGCATCACATCTCATGATGAACCAAGACCTCGTCCACAAAAACAAAAACGCACATACACTCCCTTAGGGGAACCCATTGAAACAGTGATGCGACAACTCATTTCTCAGAATTTGATCACTTTACCTAAGTTATCAAATTATGAGCCTCAAGTCAAACCGGCATGGTGCAGAGATACTGAACATTGTGAGTTCCATCAAGGAAGAGGACACAAGACAAGTAATTGTCACCGATTGAAAGATCTCATTCAGGATCTTATTGACCGAGGAGAAATTGAAATTGAAGGGCATGACCCAAAAACAACCAATAATGATCATCAGATGTTCAAGAATCCACTTCCATCGCAAGATCAAAGGGGTCCTTCCACTTCCAGACGAGGTCCTGATACCACTGATTATACGCAAGCTGCGTATAATTACACTGTCAATCACCTGTATGATGCCAGTGAACAAATTGCAACTATAACCTTCAAAAATCCCACTTCCAATTGCAATGTTGTTACACGTTGTGGCAAGGTCACCATCAAGGCAGCTCCATAAGGCACCACCTCCGCCCCAAAACAATATAATCTTGTGGAACAATTAGATAAAACGCCTGCGCTCATATCCATTTTAGAGCTATGACGCCTATCACCATCTCATAAAACAATCTTGGATCAAGCACTCCAAGAGGCGCCAGTCCCTGCAAATTTGAATATAGACCAATTTCAAGCCATGGTTGGAAATCTAAAGTCATCACCTTGTCTCACTTTTTCCGAAAGTGACAACTCTTCGTTCCAACAACCTCATAACGCCTCACTCCACATTGAAGGCTTTGTCAACCAACATAGGATCAAGCGAGTCTTGATCGATAATGGAGCAGGCCTAAACATTTGCACACTACAATTGGTCACAGCATTGGGATATGCAATAGAATCAGTGGATCCTCGCAAGAAGATCACCATCAAGGCCTATGATGATGCAGAGCGTTCATCCAAAGGAGCTGTGGTACTACCAATCCGAGTAGGCCCTGTGGTAAAGCATATCATTTGTCAGGTTCTGGACCTTCCTCTGCCATATAATCTATTATTAGGGAGACCTTGGATACATGCCATGCAAGCCGTTCCATCTACCTACCATCAATGTATCAAGTTCCCACATAATGGTGTAGAGATCACAATCCTGGGCGATGCAAATCCCTTTGCATTTTGCCATAATATCAGCCATCAACCAGAAATTACTGTTCCTAATAATAGGGAAGCCATTTCCTCCACATCATATGTAAATCCTGCCTCTCTTGCCAGTTCAAACACCCCTATACCCAAGCAAGAAAAGCTTAAGATGAAAGTCGCAGAGGAAGGTCCTGGAGAATACAACTTGAGTCAGCTCTTTTGTGTGGGACAAATGCCCACTTCTCCTAGAACACATGGTAAGCCACAACAGTTACTCCAGCAACCACTAATCATACCAGCATGTGCCTTGACGCCATTCGTCCTTGGAAAGAGTCAAGAGGAAGAGACACAAGATGAGGACCTCGCGGAATGGATCTATAAGGATCCCATCACCACTGACATACCACGAGTTACACTTCCTACGGATCAGTATGGCAAAGGCCTTCTCATTATGCAAAGAATGGGATATGATGGTCAGAGTGCTTTGGGATACTGCAAACAAGGACGACACGAACCTCTGCTACCAGAATTCAAGCCCAAAGGTAATATAGGCCTAGGCTTTGAAAAATAAGTCCTTCCTAAACTCAGATTCAAAGGAAAACCCAGCAAACCATTTTGCCCACCTACTGCAAAGAGGACACCTTTCATAATCAAAGCACCATCAAACATTATTCCCACTGCCCCATCGAGGCTCACAACCCCACCGCAACCGTCATCAATATCATTCATCCCACCAAATGAACCAGTAATCCTATCAACAACACCATTTGTAGCAACAACTATATTGGAACCCGCAGCAGCATCTATGGCACCAGCCATTCCAACAGAAGTCACTAAATGAACACTGCCGATACTTCCAGTGACAAATCCATTAAACCCCATCACGATTCCTGCAGCACCGATCACTCCAAAGACATCCCAGTATGGTATAGCAATCGGATGCTGGAGAGTGATTCAGAGACCGACTCACATGAGTGGGAATTTGATTCAGTGCAACTTAACACTTCAGATGAGGAAGACACATCACCACCTCCACCCCGCAAAGACATCCCTGTTTACAGAGAAGCACAGATAAATACCACTTGGGTACCTGAGCTGGAAACATCTTCCACAGACCCTACGTCTCATCCTACGCCTGATTCTGACAGGGAGAGTACCATCAACGACCTTCACCACACTGTCTTAACCCTCACTGATACATCTCCCGCACTTAACTTAATCGATGAAGTAATGCCCATTGTCCACCCTGAACTCATCGAATGGAACCAACCAAATCCCCCATGTCTTGATCTCTTCCAAAACAATGAGGCTATCATTGACTTTTTGGAATTACGGGATAATCTACCAAGCGGGGATCACAAAGCTGGATTCGCCATTGAACTTAATAGCACAACATACTTCGGGGCGGATGCCAAACCTTTCAGCTGCAAAAACATAACAATAAAACATGGATCTTCCAGTGAAAACCACACTGTGGCGCTGTTTGATCCGACAAAAGTAAAAAGAAAGAGCGTATCCAACGGTGAAAACCTCTCTGAGGCGCCTGAGGATGAAGGGTTTGACATTCTCCCTGCTAATGCACAACAGGAACGATCAACAATCCTCATTGAGGAGACCAAAGAATACAATGTGGGGACTCCTGAAAATCCTCATATCATACATCTGGCATCTCTTCTCACTCCAGAGGAACAGCCTAAGTTTATCAAGTTCTTCCAGAAGCGTCAGATCAACTTCGCATGGTCATATGCAGACATGCCTGGGCTTGATCCTGATTTAGTCATGCATCACCTAACCATAGTAGAAGGAGCCAAACCTGTCAAGCAGAAGCTTCGTAAGATGCATCCTCAGATTGCAGTGCTAGTCAAAATAGAACTCAAGAAACTCCTAGATGTTGGTTTCATTAGGCCAATTGATTATGCAGAATGGATCTCCAATATTGTGCCTGTCAGCAAACCAAAAGGGGGCATCCGCATTTGTACAGACTTCAGAGATCTGAATAAGGCATGTCCTAAGGATGACTTTCCCCTACCAAATATTGACATCATAGTGGATCTAACAGCAGGACATGCCATGCTTTCACTCATGGATGGCTTTTCAGGATACAATCAAATAAATATCGCACTAGAGGACCAACATAAGACAGCCTTCACATGTCCATGGGGCACATACTGCTGGAATGTAATGCCTTTTGGTCTAAAGAATGTAGGAACGACCTATCAAAGAGCAATGACCACCATCTTCCATGACATGATGCATACAATGATGGAAGATTATGTGGATGATTTACTAGCAAAATCACTTACTAGAGAAGGACATCTCCACATCTTAGATAAAATCTTCGATAGACTGGAACAATACCATGTTCGACTCAACCCAAAGAAATGTGTCTTTGGAGTAACCTCCGGGAAGCTTCTAGGATACATTGTCTCAAGCAAAGGTATTGAGGTCGACCCAGCAAAGGTAAAAGAAATCATGGACATGCCACCTCCAAAGAATATCAGTCAGCTAAGGACATTACAAGGACGGCTTCAATCCATCCGAAGATTCATTGCACAATTGGCTGATAAGTGTCACCCCTTCACACACCTGCTACACAAGAACATCCGCTTTCAGTGGGATGCCAAATGCCAGCAAGCATTTCAGATGCTTAAAGACTATCTCATGAATCCACCATTGTTGATGCCACCAGATCCAAGTAGACCGTTGTTACTTTATATCTCAGTGACAAGTACAACATTAGGTGTACTACTGGCACAACATAATGCAGAAGGAAAAGAGTGTGTTGTATAATACATCTATCGCACACTGGTTGGCTATGAACTCAATTACACACCTATTGAGCGAGCTTGCCTAGCAGTAATCTTGGCAGCCACTAAATTGCGGCACTATCTATTAACACACAAGGTACAACTCATCGCAAAGATTGATCCACTCAAGTATTTACTCAGCAAAGCAGCATTGACAGGTCGCTTGGCCAAATGGGTGATGATTCTAAGTGAATTTGACATTGAGTATGTGGACCGTAAGGCTATCAAAGGGCAAGTTATTGCAGATCAGTTGGCCGATGCACCACTCATAGGCGATCATCCTCTCATTTCCAATTTTCCAGATGAAGAGATATTCATGATCACAACAACACAACCATGGAAGCTATATTTTGATGGTTCATACACTAGGCACGGCTCGGGGGCAGGCATTCTATTTATCACACCTCAGGGTGATAGCATCCCGAAGTCTTATAGGCTCACATTTCCATGCACAAACAACATAGCAGAGTATGAGGCTTTGATCACAGGACTCAGGCTCGCCATACAATGGAAACTAAAAGAACTACAAGTATATGGCGACTCCCAACTAGTCATTCGACAAGCAACAGATGAGTATCAGACCAAGGATGATAAACTCATGCCATATAAGCAAATGGTGGACAATCTAAAGGCATCATTTACTACTATCACTTTTGAGCAGATACCAAGAGATCAGAATCGAGCTGCTGATGCCATGGCTACCATCGCATCTCTACTAGATCTTCCACAGAATTCAACACGCTACGAGTTCTTGGTAGAACAACTTTGGATCCCCGCTTATGATATCCCTGAATCCGAGATGATATGTCGCCTTGTCGGTTCAGAATCCCCATGGTATGGTGAGTTCTACACCTATCTCTGTGATCACACCCTTCCTCCTAACCAATCGAATAACCAACGAAAAACCTTCATTCACCAAACTGCTCGATATACCATTATTGCCGAAACCCTATACCGACGTAGTCTTGATGGTACTCTCCTTCGATGTCTGGAACAAGATGAGATAACAAAGGTTTTGGAAGAGGTACATGAAGGAATTTGCGGGACTCATTCAAGTGGTCCATCACTAGCCAAAAAAATCATGCGAGCTGGATACTATTGGCCATCTATGGAAAAGGATTCCTACTACTTTGTCAGAAAATGCAAGAAATGTCAAGTTCACGGCGACCTGATACATGCACCAGCACAAGAACTGCAACCAATCACAACACCATGGCCTTTTTGTCAATGGGGCCTTGACCTTGTGGGTAAGATTCATCCATCTTCATCAAATGGCCATAAATTCATTATTACCGCCACCGAATATTTCACAAAGTGGATCGAAGCTGTTCCACTTACCCAAGTCACCAGCAAGCAGATTGCCTCATTCATCCTCAACTACATCATCTGTTGGTATGGTGTACCCATGTCCATCATCACAGATAACGGTCTTCCTTTCAAAAATTAGGATGTCCGTGAGCTTTGTGAGAAATTTCATATCCAACACCGCTTTTCCACCCCCTATTACCAACAAGGCAATGGTCAGGCTGAAGCATCCAATAAAAACATATTGAGGATCCTAAAGAAGACCGTTAATGATGCCGGTCGTGATTGGCATGTTCAACTAAATCCAGTGTTATGGGCATATCGAACTAGCATTCGAACCCCTACAGGTGCAACTCCTTATTCATTGGTCTATGGTGCAGAAGCTATCTTGCCTATTGAGGTTGAGATACCATCATTACGAGTTTCCTTGCATAATCTCATCGATGATGAAGCATATAGAGTCTCACGTCTTCAGGACTTAGAGTTACTTGATGAGAAGCGACAAGCTGCATACAATCACCTCAAAGCCTATCAGCAACGCATGAGTAGAAGCTACAATCACCGAGTTAGATCTCGTACATTTGAGGTAGGTGATCTTGTTCTTCGAGAGAATCCTTGCAACCAACCAAACAGAGAACATCAAGGCAAGTTTGAATCAAATTGGCTCGGCCCATATGTTGTCACTGCTGTATTCGGGTCCGGGGCATATCAGTTGGCTACATCAGACGGAGAACCGCTCGCAGATCCAATCAATAGCATGCACCTCAAACGGTTTTATACCTAAGGTGTACAGAGCATCAGGCTCCCCTACATATCAGAAAAATACCAAAAACATTCAGAAAATATCCTGAAGAAAATACAAAAACATTCAAAAATGTCCTGAAAAAAATACAAAAACATTCAAATAAGTAAAGAAAAATCATGCATCCAAACAGTGAACAAACACTCCGGTGGCACCTTGGGTAAGTATGATGGTGAAAACTTGGCAAACAGGCGCCACTCGTAAAGGCAATGGCTCCAGTATCTTTCAGGCTCGTTGCGATCACATTCATGCACACATACATCCATCCATCCCAACCATGGCTTGTTATTTGATCTACAATTAAGAAAGTACTCCATGCGTCTAGCATCCCACCTTTTCAGAGTCAGGTCTACAAATTGGGGGCAATGCCCTTACAATCTAGATGATGGAAGTGGATTCTACATTACTGGTGATTCCTTGGAAAAAACATTCAAAAATGTCTCGCAAAAATCCAAAAACATTCAAAAATGACTCTTAGAAAAATACCAAAAACATTCAAAATTGTTTCACAAAATCCAAAAAACATCGGAAAACCCATCAAAAATCACACAAAAACATGGCAACACCTTGTACATATTTATCCGATCAGATACAAAATAAACATTGACAACTACTCAGACACTGACCATTTATCAATCAACCAAAACACAATTGACTTCAACAATCCAAACCTGTCTTCAACAAGGATGCATCCTTCCTTATCAAAACAAAGACAAAGTGACGTTTTCTTTGACAAGAAAATTATGTTAGGCTATCAAATGCTTGGTTGATTTGTGAGTAATTCATTTGTTTATCTGTATCAGGATCTTTCAGCATTATTTTGTATCATTTGCACATTATTTCCAATGAAGTTCTGGGGCATGCACTAATGGTGTCTACGTGGGAAGTTCACTAAGCTACGTGATCTTATGCCAAATGCAGTCATAGATCACTACGGCTTGCTGACTACAGCGTATATCTCGACCATATGGACATGAACCATTACCAAGGATCCATATTCTTTATTCTTTATGTAAATATGCTGTTTGGTTGCAGGTACAATGCTCATCCTTTGGTTCCTCTTCCTCCAAATTGGGTAAAGGTTTTATTTCTTAGTATGGTATGCACTTGTCTCAGGATCTGATCAGCCTAAGATCAAGGAGGACGATCCAAGTCATACATGAAAGGAGATAAATCCTTGTCTGTTCCGCAAGCAATACTCTGGTCGACATGACCCTTATATCAAGCCGTTTGTATTAACTTGCTATATTAACACCCATGAAAGGAATACTCAGGTCATCTTGAATCATTGTGTCAAGATGCTTGTATTCTCTTCCAACATTTTAAAGCTCAATGATGAAAATAGAGCACTATGGATCGTCATTTCACCTCATCTGTTTATACATTTGCATTTCGTTGCATATCACCCATCCATTCATTCATATGTAGCATTTACATGCAAAAATACCTAAAAGCTGGTCTTGGATACAAATCACGACCGAGTATTCTGATACATCATCAATGCATCATGCAAAGTCTTACAAGATCTTGCATTCTTCATGATCATATCATCATTACATTTAGGTGCATCTTGCATTGAGACCATTCATGTCATTTTTAAACTTAAAAATTGCATATAGTTCATTATTGACATTAGTTTTCATTAACAAAATCATTTTCATTATTGCATCAATCATAAATAATTAGATTCTTTCATGGGATCAAATTGTTTTTGGTTGTTTTAAATCATTTACTAAGCATTTCATCCAGTGTAAATTATCTATTATTATTTTATTAAAAACTTTTCATCATTTATCATTTGCATTCATTTCTTTATAGTTAAAAGGTGCATTCATTCATTACTAAGTATCTTATTATGCTCATCGTAAGCTTCGTTCACCTTGCATTCATTATCATTACATTAAGGTGCAGATATTATACCCATTAGTTATTGTATCATCCCACTTTCATATTTAACACATCTAGATTCATAAGACCATTTGTTTACAAAACATTGGTTCATACCATCTCATATATCCATTTTACGTATGCATTCATTTAAAACACATTATCATATAAACACTTATACTTTACATTTGTTTATCCGTATGCATTCATTCTACACATTATCATATAAACATTCGTACTTTACATTTGTTTATCCATCTGCGTTCATTTAGGCATCATCATATAAACACTTGTACTTTACATTTGTTTATTCATCTGCATTCATTTAAAACACATTATCATATAAACACTTGTACTTTACATTTGTTTATCCATCTGCATTCATTTAGGCATCATCATATAAACATTTGTACTTTACATTTTGTTTATCCATATTACATTCATCTAAACACATCTAGATGCATATTCATACATAATATCATTCATTCCAAACATTGCATTAAAATCATCTCATCATTACATTGCAATAGGAAACATCAAATCCTGTTCATGCATCAAGCATAAGCATATATCATCATGGCATTCCATACATAAAGCATTGCATCACAAATCAAATACATCATATATATGTAAACCTGCATTAATATGTCAGTATCTCACATCATAAATCATCATAAAAACATGCATAAAAGAAACATCTCATCAAATGTATACATGTACACATATCCATCTAAGAAATAAATCATCATCATGCATAAACATCCATACATAATCACATGCATAATCATCACAAATATGGGATCTCCTCATATATATCAACTCATATATCAGAGTACAATGAAGTCTACAAAATCGGCTACCAAGAGCCATCCAAGATACAGTCCAAAAATAGACAATGATACAATATATGTATGCAAAAATGCTCTCTCAAATGCCGCTCTGGCCAGATGCTGTACCAGCACCACCCCTACTTGCTCCACCACTGGTGCCCGCACCACCTGATCCATCTCTCCGTGGAGGCCTCATCGAACCCCCACTCCCTCCTGCATCTCCTGATCTATCCCGCCTCAAAGGACCCATCACTCCCCCACTGCTTTGCATCCGCTGTGATCACTCGGATCTCGACTGTTGCATCTGGGTATAACTGAGAGCTCGCTGACTGAATGGCACAACCTGCTCATATAAACCTTGCCAATACTCTATCTCAGCCTGCGCTCGCCGAAACTGCCTCATAGTCTCCCCTGATGGACCCTGTGCTCCTGCTCGGACTCTCTCCTGCAGCTCCGCCAATCTCTCCACCGCCGTATCTCTCTCCCGTAGCACCACTGTCAGCTCTGCCTCACGTGCAAATAGCTGCACATCTCTAGCTGCTACCTCCGCCTCTAATCTCTCTACTCGGGTCTGCAAATAACCTATCATGTGCTCCTGCAGATCCCCAGTAGCTCCCTCCCCCATGTCCATGGCTGCTGCACCTGTATCACCCCCACCACTAGGTCCCTCCCCTGCACCACCCTCCCCTACACCTGTCTCCATCGGGATCTCTCTCTCCATCCCCCTCCCACTCAGCTGCACTCCTCCCTGCATCAAAGGTCCCTGTGATATCTGCAGAGGTAGTCCACCTCTCCCTCTCCGCTGCCTCGGCATCCCCAAACCTCCTCCACCTCCTCCTCGACCTCCTCCACCTCCTCCTCCACCTCCATCTCCTCCACCACCTCCATCTCCACCTCCTCCTCCTCCTCCTCCTCCTCCTTGACCTCCTGCTCTCCGTCCTCGTTCCCGTCCCCTCTCATCCTCAAATACTGGGATCGGGTGTGCCGCCCGATACTGTGTATACTTTGCTGTAACCCCTGCATCCACGAACCTCGGTCGTAAGTCCCATGGCCTCGCCTGCAGTGTCCGGAACTCTGCCAGTGCCTGATCATACGGTAGCACTGGACCCCATGCATACCGCTCTCGGATCACTCGTGCATACTCCCCTGATCCGCTAGGTAGTCCCTGCTGCCGTCCAAACTGCCTCATCACCCATCCTGGAACCTGTCTCTCCACATGATAAGAGGTCCTCCTAATGAGGAATCAGGTCATGAAGCAATACGGTAGTGCCTTTGCATCATCCTCCCATGGTTCACACTCTAAGTATGGCCGCCAGATCACTGCATCTAGGTCATCCAATGCCCGCCGCCACCACTCTAACTTCCCCAAGTGGGGCTGACTCGTCATGCCACTATACATAAACATGTATGGCTGGTCCACGGCTCGAAATCTGAGACTCACCGATCGAGTCACTGGTAGGTGCTCCCATGCCCACTGCTAGCGATCCCCGCCCTCTGTACACTACCTCGTGTAACTCCTGATACATGTGCGCTAACACGCACGGCCCCCAGGCATATCGGGTCCCCTCAGTCACCATCATCTCTATCACCTGTCCCCATCCCACCGCCAATCCATGTGACCGCCTGTCGGGACACAGAAGTCCTCCGACGATCCCTGACAATACTGCTGGAAGGGGCTCATATAGTGCCGCTATATCCTCCCATGCGATCGAGCCATCATCGATGTATACATCCTCATCAAATATCCGCTGACAAGACATTGTCCCCTAGGATCTATCATATGTCACCAGCTGCCCCCGAATCGAAATCCGAAGGATACGCCACACGTCCTCTAAAGTCACCGTCATCTCTCCCTGAGCTAGATGGAATGTGCACGTCTCACTGTGCCATCGCTCTGCCAATGCTGTGATCAGGCCGTGATTCATCCGAATCACGGGCATATGCATTACCTCGTAGAGGCCAGTAGCTGCAATACAGTCTATCTCTATCTGTGTCAACCGATCTCGCAATCCCTGTGTCGCGGGGTGGCGCTCGCGTAACTGCAACACGCGCAGATCCTCCTGCACATCGACATTCATCACAATCACCATCAGTTGTTTTGTTATCAAACTTTCTTAAGTTTAAACCTAGACTATCATTAGATACTTTGATCAAGTATCTTCGGGTCTCAACAGGTAAGCAATCATGGCTGCCTAGACTTCAACAGGCATTTCTCCTAACAAATGACCTAAGTCTCATCAGGCTGCTATGGTTCAAAACAACTCCCACTTCACCTCGCCATCCATCAATCGTTAGGCATCAGGAGATTTATTTTGTCCAAAACTGGGGCATCTCGTTATCCTAGGGCAAAAGCGCTATTTTATCTACAATAGTGCTAAATATACACAATAGCGCTACAACCACATCAATAGCGCTCAAACAAGACTACAATAGTGCTACCAAACCAAAAGTGCTAAATCCGCTATACCATAGCACTATTACAGGTCAATAGCGCTCAATTACCCCCGCGATAGCGCTAATTTATCAAAAGCGCTCAAACTTATATACACTAGCGCTAATGCATGCAAAAGCGCTCAAACTAGCCTCCAATAGCGCTATTGCGGTACAATAGCGCTAATTCATGGAGCAAAAGCGCTAAAACCATTGTTCCAACGCTCTTGCTCCAACTTGATTTGGACTCAGCTAAAACCATATTAAAAATGCATGAAAAGACAGTTTTTGAATTTGCGTACCGCTGGTCCATAGTCGGCTGGGCGCTAGAATCGTCGCACTCGCTCAAATCAGTGCTCGGTGATCGGAAACGGCATCGTAGCTCCTCCTTGCTCCTCCAAATGTCACTATCAGAGCTCTCGTTTTCAACTGGTCGCGGTCACAAATGATCCTATTTTCACCCCTTTCACCCCATTTATACCCCCTGCCGTCACCGTAACTTCGCCCCGCTCATCGCTGTGGTCCCCGTGAACTTCCTGAGCCCTCCATTTCTCCATGTTTCCCCTAATTTTTTCTATTTTTCCCCAGTATACCTAACTTCTTCTCTTCTACCACCCTGCCAATTTTCATTCTTTTTCGAGAGATCGCCCATTTTTTCGAAAATTTTCGGCCCATCTCTCGAGGGGGCATACCACCCATTAAATTTACATTTTATGGGGCATTTCTTCACACCAGTTTTTCTTTCTTTGAAACAATGCAATAAACCGCACCGTCTCAAAGAGGGGCAAATGTAGTCACACAAATCTGTCCATTTTAATTAAATGAATATTTTGTATTTATTTGATTAAAAATCCACTAGCCATTAGTTAATTAAATAAATATTTAATTAATGCATCCCCAAACATTCTTCTATTAATTAAATAAATTATTCAATTTATTTTAATTAATTCATTAAACCAAATACAAATCAATTAAATAAATAAAATCTATTTATTTAATTAAATCCCCCTATTCCTCTTTTAAATAAATTAAATAAAATATTTATTTAAATCATTATCCCCACCCCACTTGCATTTTCCTACAAATGCAACTTGCACATATTTTGGAATAAATGAATTTTTATTTTAATAAAATCCTATTTTCCCTCACCCACCAAATCCACTTGCAAACCTAATCCCCTTCTAGATTCTTCTAACCCCTTCTTAATTAACTTAATCCATCCCCTAATTATTGTCACATTCCTAAGCAAAATGGAGTCACTTCTCAAAGACTCCAAAGTCTTTGAAAAGCATTTAATGCTTTGTGTGTTCAACAAATTAACCCCCAAAGTCTTCCAAGACCACTAATGGCTCTTACATGACCATTTATGGCTCTTACATAACCATTTATGGTTATTTCAATCTTGTCTCCCCAAACATTTATTGTTTTGACCATATTCATCCATTTCACATTTGCACAAGATTTTATCCATTGGATAAAAGCTTTATTCTTTGAATAAAGAGTTTATTCATTCAACCAACCTTGACTCTAAATCTCAAAGTCATGTCAGGTATTTAATGCTTATTCCCTCTCCTCTCAACCTATCTCACATTGACACTTGTCATCCTGGGATTGGGTTGAAAGCCCTCACATGGATTTGAAATCATTCAATCCTGACCCTTGTTGAGATTACTCAATCTCAACCATCCATTGCTCCATTTTTCCTATAAATAGAGCCCATTCCTTCATAATCCAGATCCTGAAAAACTTGTAAGCATTTAGACTATAGCCATTTTAGAGAGCATTTAGCATAGCATAACTAAAATCTTGTCTTTTTGGTAAAATCAATCATTTTAGCATTAAAAAAATAGCTTTTCATTTCATGTTTGGAGCTATTCTACAAATCTCAATCCTCCATAAGCATCCATAGTGCAAAAAGCTGCTGAGAGCTACACTATTTTGGAACTTGGAGAGGAGAGGAACAAGGGAGAAGGAGCTAATATCATGCTAAGAGATAGTTGGAGATGTCTCATTGTCTTTACTTCTTTAGTTAAAATCATTAGCATGTTTTTAGTGTCTCTCTTGGAATGCCTTCATATGTTTTAGTTTTTGATTGACTAACGCTAATACTTTGTGTGTTTTTGTGTTGTTTGATCTTAGATTAAAACCTTGTGCCATTTAGGAGGGCATCACTTATATTTGCATTCAACTGAAATAGGCTACCTTTGGTCTGCATACCGGTGGCCATCAATTCATCATTCTTTCCTTTGATTTTGCATGCTCCATTTTTGAATTCCAGAGTGAGTCCATTGTCATTTAGCTGGGCAACACTCAATAAATTGTGTCTGAAACCTTCCACCCAATACACATTGTCAACACTGCTCTTTCCATTCAGAGAGATGGACCCTCTTCCTTTAACCATACGTGGTGCATCATTACCAAAATGAACCACACCACCATCATATTCTTCCAAGGATAGAAACTTGCTCCGGTCACCAGTCATATGGTGAGAACAACCACTGTCAATATTCCACTCATTGGAATTATCAAAGCAGGAGACAAGAGCCTTCTTGTCTGACACATCTTCCTTTACTGCAACAAATGCAATATCTTCATTCTCTTCATCTTCTGATTCCTCATCTGTGACACCTTCATCAACTGCAACAAAACAGTTTCTGCAGTGTCCTCCTTTGAATTTCTTGAACCTCTACGATTTGTCCTTGCTATCACCATTAGGACACTTTATAGCAATATGTCCTATCTGATTACAAGAAAAGCAGCAACCCTTATTCTTGTCTATTGATCTCAACTCCTGAATAACAGCAACCCTTATTGCATAGACCAGTAATAAGGATCTCAGAACTTTTCTTACCACTTGCGCTCTTGATATCTCCAACAATAATTTTGATCCTTATTCCATACTATTGAATGGTTTCACCTTCAACCATCCACATGTCTTCAAACTTCCCTCTAAGGATTTCTTCCTTAGCTTGTTTTACATGCTCATCACCGCCATAGATATTCTCAAGAGTGTCCCATACTTCTTTGGGATTATCTTTATCCTGGACATCAATAAACTCAATGTCAGATAAGCTACTGATTAGGGCTTCCATGACTTGCCCATTCTCCTATATTTCTCTCTTTTGATCATCGGTGAGAGTGCCGGTAGGAATAACAAAAACATTCTCAACATAGCTCCAGTGTTGAGCACCCATGCTTCTAATGTAAATCTTCATTCTGTCCTTCGAAATTTTGAAGTTATCTTTGTTGAACTTTGGACCTTCTCTCTTCATCATTATAATAGGATCTTTCCCTCAAACAGTTAAGCTTACAACATAGAGGACCTGGAGGATGCTCTGATACCAATTGATAAGTCAATGATGAACAATAAGTACCAAACCGGTACTGAGAGGGGGGGGGGGTGAATCAATACAGTCACAAAATCTTTTTCTCGAGCCGGTTTGACTGCAAACACTGCAAATGTCTGATAGACAGTAACACCGGTCTGAAACATAATGCAACCGGTAAGGCTAGGAATGACTGTGACAAGCGTTAACCGGTTAATCACTTAGTTTTCCACTCAACTTAATACTACACTTCCATTTCACCCTTATGCATGAATAGGTAATCTATCATCAGAAATATAATAACAGCTAACTCAACATGGTTTACCTTTAGACACAAATCACTTAAATCAACACATGAAAAATACTATACATGACACATAGATTTTTCACGTGGAAACCCAAATGGGAAAAACCACAGTGGGGATGAATACCCACAAGCTGCTTTTGAACTCTTTAGAAGTCCACTCTATTATGAGCCTAGTCTAGTTAAAGACTATTACAACAAGTTCTCCTAGGAACCGATCCTATTAGAGATCACCCAGTTAAGGGTTAAACCCTGTTAGAGGTTACCTTATTAGGGGATTTCAAGAACTCAATTAGTTTGAGACACCCTGTTAAAGGATTTACAGCAAGCTTATTAAAGCTACCCGGTTAAGGGATTTTCCAACTATTGAAGTGGTTAAAGATCAACAGGTATTACAATGATCTAATAATAGCACTCAATGCCTAATGCAGATCTGCTTAAGTTCCTTCCTTCTGCACACACACTGCAGGAATCAATCCTCTTATCTCATCTGGTCTGGCAAGAATCACATATCTCTTCACTTAGATACACACACACCATTTGCCAACAACCTCAGAAAGAAACACAACATCGACCTTATAGGAAACAGATAGGTCGGTAGCATAAACCCTAAACCCTAAACATTTAGGTTAAGCAATTCAGGCGGTTCAATCCTGGCCATTGAACACTTTGCATTTGAATACAAAAGTCTTGAACATATCTCAAGACATTGTCCATCGTTCATTCTTCACCGTTTTCATGTTGGCTTGTAACCCATCACACGTTCTCCACTGTTTATAGGGACTTCGCACATTCCTAAGGTAGATAGGATCAATCTCCTTCAAGCAAGAATCTTTATGAGCTCAAGTTGATGTGGCAACATGATCGAATCTTCATTACAATGCTAACTCATCACACAATGTCATCAGTTGAGTCACACAGACTTGGAACACTTCAACTGGAACCTCTTAGGCTAAGACTACCAACCGATAGTCATATCATGTTAAGTCTTCATAGAGAACATTCTGTATGCCGGTTTACATCTCATCATACCGGTTCTCTTGGAAAAACATACCACTTCACCTATTGCTCAATATACCGGTTTATACCACTATACCAGTTCACTGCTTTGCACATATACTGGTTCACATTTCAGCATTTTTCCGGTTCACTCTCCAACATATTGACATCAATGACAACATAATATCATCATGTCATCATACTCAACACAAATGCCAACAACTGCCGGTGCCATAGGATTGTAAGGTTCCCATCAATGACAATATCTTTAATCACCTACAATTTCTCATTGGAGTGTGCATTTGCCAACAATATCCCCCTTTGGCATTGATGGCAACACTCATGAGAAAAAGCCAAAATGTGTATCCAAAAATGTTGTCCAAAACTATCTTACCAAAACTATCAAAACTGTGTGTTCCCCCTAAGCAGATGATCTCTTCTGTCGAACATTTTTCTTATCCTTATTTCTTTTTCTCATCCTCTACTACTCCCCTTTTGGAATCAATGACAAAGGTTGTCATTCAATATCAATTGAGTGTAGTTCCTATCATGATCCCTGTAACTGGTTGGTTATGATCTGATATAAATCTGCTCAGGCAACATTCAAACTATTGTAGAATCTCTCACTGTCTTTCAGTGCTGCTTCAGTCCTCTGACTTGTACTGGTGAGAAAGTGTATTTTCTCTTCCGGTGTCTTAAGTCCTCGAACAAGAGCCTCAAAAATCTCTTTTCTCAAAGAGATGAGGATATCCAGTTTAGGACTTAGTCTGCACTTCAGTTCTTTTGCCTTAAACCTTAATCTTTCCTTATCTTTTTCATTTTTTTCTATTTTCTCTTCAAATCCGTTAATTTCCTATTCTACTACCGATATTGAATCCGATGAACCTATCAAGTTGTCACCAATATCATTGATTTCATTTTGAGCTATGCTGATCTCTTTATCTATATCTTTTATCAAAATGTTTGTTTTGCATGTATCTCTGTATATGTTTTGCATGTATCTCTGTATATGTTTTGCATGTATCTCTGTATAGTTTCTTAAGTCAAAAATTGTCTTGCCTAGTACTGGTAATAAGGTATCCATATGTTCGTTATTTTTCTTGACTGTCTCCTCAAAGAATTTTTCGTTCTCTTTATTCATTTTCTCTTTGAATGTCTCCTCATTGATTTGATCAATTGTTAGTAGGTTGTCGGTTATGTACTTAGACAATGTGTCTAATTGGCTCAATCAATCTTTATTCTCTATATTACACTCAGGTGCTATCAATTTCAAAATTGGTAAAGTGTCATCTATAGCCTTATATGCTAGTGCATTATAGTCTATTATTTTCTTGATAGAATCT
Source organism: Cryptomeria japonica (assembly GCF_030272615.1). Lineage (NCBI taxonomy): Eukaryota > Viridiplantae > Streptophyta > Pinopsida > Cupressales > Cupressaceae > Cryptomeria > Cryptomeria japonica. Next base: position 141,056,875 of record NC_081410.1, read on the forward strand.
AGTAATACCTCTGTCACATTGGTTGCTCTAAATTCAGTCATAGAGGTTCCGGATGACTGTCCAACTATCGTCACAATCCGTTAGTGGTAGTAATAGCTTTACTTTCCTCTTTCTTTGGAGGATCAATTTGTGTCTACATTTCCACTACCAAAGGTTTAGGTTTATCAAATGTAGCCAATGGCATTGTTTGTGTATGTACCTATGAATCCTGTTTCTCTACCTGTTTCTCTATGTGTGTCTTTGTCGGTTTCTCCATGCTCTCTAATGATGGTTTCTCTGATGGTGCCTCTGTATTGTCTACTACCGGTGACTCAGTAGGTTTTTCAGTCTCATTGGTTTCCGGTTGCCCAGTAGATACATCAGTATGTATACTTGTGGTATCTACCTTTCTTGTATCCGTTGTCTGTTCAATTTGTTGCTCATTCCCAATTTCAATGTCTTCAACTATATCTTCAGCATTTGTTTCAACTATTGTGTCTTCTACTGGTGGCTCAGTTGTCACATCTCTTTTCTCACTTGATTCCTTATCAACCACAATGTTTACTTCTTGTATATCGATATTCATTATGTACAACACTTCTTAATCAGGATTTGTATCTTCATGTGTTGTCTCCATACTCTCTGTTGCCGGTGGAGTATCAGAAGGAGGTGCTGGTGGAGTATTAGAGGAAGGCAGGGGTAAGTTATCTGTCACCTTTATGCTCGGGCATTCACCTACCTTGTCCTTTTCTTTTTGATAGAATTTAAAAGTCTTTGGTCTCTTAAGCTCTTCTTGTTTCTCTTTTTAAACAAAGAATATATCCCACTTGTCTTCAGTTTCTTCTGATATTTCATTTACTCTACCTACCATCAGTGCTACATGCTGGTGACCAGTTGAGAATACTATCCTATTAGCCTCACTGATTAACTCATCAATCTCTTGAGCTGAGTTCACTGCATGAACTACAAGTAGTTTTTCTATTTTGATCTTTTTATCTAATTCCACAATTGCTACCCTTCTATCTTCTAATCTTCTGTACAATTCATTGGGTATATCATCTACAACTTCCATCAAAAATTTCTTATAAATATCAAGATGTAAAATAACACTATTTTCTATACTTTCTTTTTCATCATTCGATAGTGTGTTATACAACTTGCTGATGTTAGTCAATTTGCCATCTCCAGTTATCTCACTCAAAATTTTGTCAAGGGGAGGAACAACTTGTTTTTGTTTGTTCTTCTTTGGTGTCAACTTCCTTGCTAGAGGCCTAACTCCCTGTTGTTTCTGTCTTGTTATTATTGGTGTAGGAGCAAGTGCCGGTGAGGGTTTTCTTTTTCTCTCTACCCTTTTGAATTTTGCTGGTGTCTCACTGTCAAAGGAGGTAGCAGCCGGTGAAAGATGTGTTTCCGGTTGTAGTCCCTCTAAGTCACTCTCCTTAATACCAGTTTTATTTAATACATCCTCTTTGATAGCTTTAGCCTGCCTTGTTCCTTTCCTAACTATCTGCTCAGTTTTCTTTATTCTTTTCTGAGATTGAATACCGCTTTCAATTGTTTTAGCATTACCAAATCATTTTTCTGTCAGTTCTTTAGGGGCTTCTAAGAGGGCTTTTACATAAGTTTCAATTATATTCTCACCCGCCTCATTTCCCATTTTAGTAACTCAAATAGTCCTTGGGACCACTGCCTCCATCCAGATTTCATCTTTCTTAATTACAAAGCATATCTCCTTTTGATATTTGTCAACAATAGCTTGAGATAGCCTTATCCTAGTTTTCATTCTAGTCTTTAGTGTTTGAAAATGTTCATTTATAATCTTTTCTTTGTCGTCTCCCATGTTGTTGAGTATGTCCAGAAGTTGTTTTCCTACCGGTATGTCAAAACCAAAATCCTTTCTTCCAATATCGGAAACTAGCTTGGTAATATATAACATTAAACATACAAGCAGGTTGCCAAATCTAAATCTACCTTTCATATTACATTTTATCTTCCCCAGATTGTCTATCAGTTCATCTTTCAACCATTCGCAAATATTAATTTTTTCATTGTTGTTTACCATGTCATAGGCACTTTTGATACATAAGCTAGAAATAGAGTTTAATCTGTTGGCATGTGTAACCTTGTATCCAAGAATCATGCTTATGAACCTTATGTTGATATCCTTAACATCATTTACTCTTAGGGATCTCTTATCAAAGGTTGCACTGGTTAGGGTTATTACGGTGTCATTTGGAATCTTTTTAGTCTTGTCAGGCCTGCTACCGGTGGAAGGTAAGCCTGTCACTACCCTAACTACTTCTTTGGTTATCTTATGAATTAAATCCAGCCAAAAGAACTCTCCATGTACTCTTCTTAGCACAATCCTTATAACATCCTTCAAAAAATCAGGAATACTAAGAATTTCCACAAAACCTAGGGTTTCAATTATCTTGTGTTCTGGTTTAACATTTCCATTTTCATCATATATAACTGTCCTGTACATTCTCTTAATCTCATCATCTCCTAGTTCATCTATATGACAATGTATATAGATTCTAGGATCCTCAGCATAAGCAACTCCTTTAGGTATTTGTGAGAATTCTCCTAGGGTATCATCTTTCTTTGCAATTTTGGGAATGATTTTAAATACGGGCCTGGGGCGCTTAACAACTTCAACTACAGTAGGGTTTGCAATGAATTCAGGTGCAGAGGAGGAAGCCATAGTTATAAATACCTTATTCTGCCTTTAGGTATGAGTGCTTGAATGATTTGCTTCACTTCTCACTATGGATGCCTTCGCTCGAGATTTTCATGTTCTCAGGAAATTAGAATGGTCGGTGAATGAAAAAAGAGCCAAAACACTTGCTTTATAGTGTCATTTCCTTCAACTGCCACATTTAATGTATGTCGGTTAAGTGAAAACTTAACTCATCTTCCGATAAAGAAGTATTTCAACTTCTCACCATCAACCGAGGGTAAACTAGCATGTTTTATATTTGTTGCCATACCCCCAAAGGATTATTTCTCAGTTAGATGAAGAATCTCCTGCTGGTGGAGTGATACTCTCTTCTACCAGTGAAGGAATAGCTTCATTAACATTCATACCTGATTTTCTGATCCATTGTTTTGAAAATTCTTGCTTTACTTCTTCAACCTTTTCTTTACCTTTCAAACTGGGTCCTTTGTTATTTGTTGGTGATGCCTTACTTCTACAAAATTTTGCAATATGTCCAATCTTGTGACAAGCATAGCAAGTCACATTGTTTTTTTAAATAGCTTTTCCATATCCTATGCCGGTATGTGTTCTGCATTGACTAGATAAGTGTCAAAATCTTCCACAAACATAACATCTTACATTCATTCTACAATTTTTTGAATTATGTCCAACTTTATTACATTTAGAACATTGACCGGTGGGTGCATTGGTGTTCTGATAGTTTCTAGATCTACACTGATTTTCTCTATGACCATACTTGTTACAGTTAAAGAATTTTCCATTAAATTTATAAGCATTAGGTTATCTTATCTGTTTGTTGTGATCATGTTTGTTTGCAATGCTAGAGCTTTCACCAACTTCAAAGCCAAGTCCATTAGTGTCTCCATTAGGTTTCTAATTTTTTAGCATGTCATCAAGTTCGTCTAAACTTTTCTTGAATTTCTCCTTGTGTTTATTTGCAATAGCCAACTCATTTTCCAAGAAATCCTTTTGTCTCATGAGTTCAGTTTTATCATGTTCCAAGTGAATCATATCTATTTTTAACATATCATTCTCGTGACTGAGTCTTATATTTTCATCTGCAACATCATTCATTCTTCTTTTTGTTTTCAGTGTCTTTACAAAATCTCATGGTCATGTCTTGCATCTCATTTCTCAAAGACATATTCTCTTGTTTCAATTTGCTTACCAGATCATTAAGAGTCTCTTTTTCATCATCATCACTCTGTATCTTCTCATGAAGATCTCTTCTTTTGTTCCTTGCAATAGTGAGATTCTCCTAAATTCCTTGAATGATTTCCTATCCAGCCTTCAGATCATCTTCAAGTTTCATATTTTTCAACTTTTCTGCATCATAATGTGCAAGAGATGTTTGTAGTTGCTTTCTTAGATTATCCATTTGTACCGGTGTCAGAATCTTCCTCAAGCTGTTAGGCTTTTGAAAATAGAGGACCAGGTTCTGATACCAATTGTTAGGATTCCCAAAGATATTGAGAGGGGGGGGTGAATCAGAATCTTGCCGATTAATAGATTTTCTTAACTTATTAAATGAATTGCATCTAAAACAGTATACCAGTAAATTAGAATTAATGCAGTAAATAAGAACAACAACCACAACATAGAAAGCACACCATAACACAATATTTTTAACAAGGAAACCTTGTGTGGGAAAAACCTCGGTGGGATTTGTGACCCACAATATTCGCTTACTGGCCAATAAGTGAATATTACTGATACAATAGGGGTCTGCACATGCAGGAAGGCCAACTGCCTAAAGCTCACTACTTAAATACAAAAGAGAAGTCTCACTGAATTACAAAAATGGATTAAGTAAATCCAATATCATGTACTGCTTCGGATCAGCATCTTCTATGCTGGGTTCAGTATCGGTTTAAGCTCATGCAATAATCATAAACCTTATTCCACAATCTGCCTTAATATTCACACATATTATCCATCTCGCATATTCCTCTTCAATGTTCTCTAAGATCTCATACTTATATATGAGCCTTATTACAATTCACCTTGTCAGCTTTCAAAAAGATTTTACAATTCAATACAAAATACAATAAACAAAATCTTGTCGGCCAGGGTGCCGATGAACATCTTTTCGCTGTCGGTGAACTGTATGTTGATGTAGAGTCTGTCAGTACTGGTGGAATAGGATTGTAAGGTTACCATCAATGATAATACCTTCAATCACCTACAATTTCTCATTGGAGTGTGCATTTGCCAATGGTCCAACTGAGCGATGTGTTGGTAGTGTGGGGCTTGTGGCTTTATGGCAGTAAAAACTTTTTTGCCATGACTTTGGTTTTGGTGTAACCCAAAATCTGTCCTATCAGCTTGTTGGAGCTAGACCTAAACGGTTCACTTTTGGTGTGATGGGCGCCATGTCTTGTCGAAAAGGCATGCTTTTTGGTGTAACATGGCACTTCGCCATGACACCAAATCGGCCTTTTAGACTCTTCAAGCTACAATGATAAGAACTTGTTTTCATTGTGACAACATAGGGTCATAGCGATAAAAACCCTAAGTGGAGTTTTTGACCAAATAAGAAGTTTTTTACACCATAGGTGTAGCCCAATAGACAAGTAGTCCATGTGGGCATGTGACAGTGGTTGACCAGAAGACAAATAAGAAGGTTTTGATGATGTGGAGAATCTTGAACAATTTTTCATTTGTTTGAAAGATCTCTTGCTTGCAGAGGTGGTCAACATTATTGCACAAAATCGAGTAGTTTGAAAATCTAATCTAAGCAAGTCAAGAATGAAAAATGTTGCATTTAATAGACAACTAATTGTAGACCATTGTGAGGCTCGAGAAATTACATCAGACCAAATATTACTAACTATAGTAATCTAATCACAAAGAAATAATCTTAATGGAGAAGGATACCAAGAAGATGCATTTATTATTGGTAGCTATCTGGTTGAGAAGAATGGATAGAGAACCCAATCAGCCTGCAGATGTGATCTCTGAGATGCTCAAAAAGATTAATTTTTTAAAAATTCATCTTGGAGGAAAAATATTAGTGTACTGAGATGATCAAATGGAGAAAGTTTTTAGTGAGATGTGACAGATTTAAAAAAAAAGAGCTAGTAGTGAGATAAGAGATGTGTTTGTATGCTGATCAAAAGGAAGGAGAGAGAGTGATTTATAAGTGTATTTAGAGAAATATAAGAAGTGAGTTCCAGAGAAATAGAGTATGTAGTTGTAGAACAAAGGTGTGTGATTTAGATGGGAAGTGTAGAAAAGAAAGAGAGAAGAATACAAAGCTTGGTGGATGAGATATAGGGAGGTGCTTGAGAAGGTATAAATAGAAACAATCAGAGAGATATAGGCAGATGATATTCAACAGAAGATTGTAATGAACAACAGAGACTAGAAGGCAGAAAAGGGACTTCAAGGGATCAACATAACTAAGTATCAGGGTTAACATATCAATCAGATTCAAGGGTTACAAAATTCATTTGTAACAAGGTTTCTCATTGTTTTGATTTTGATCATTGAGTCATTGTAATTCTCTAAGTGGGTTCTTAGAGAAGGGGTACGTGCTCATTGTGTAGGTGCTCAAAATTTTATGGGTTGGTGCTCCTTGGGTTGGTTCCCTAAAACCTTTTTTAATCAAATTATCTATTGTGAGGTTGGATTGGAGCAGTATAATCCAACAACTATTCTCATTGAGGTTTTTACCACATTGGGTTTTCCTCATAACTTCTTGTGTTATGTGATTTGCCTTTGTGTGTGTGTGTTGTTAATCCATTTTTATTATGTATTTACTCTCTTTGGTTTAAAATTTTAGAATATCACCGATTCACTCCCCTCTCAGTCATCACTTGTTTTCTTCATTGAACATATCTTGGGGTCTTAAATGTAGATGTTAGAGCATCCCGAGCTTCCTTTTCTCCTTCTCCTTCTCTATTTGCTCTTCCTTTTTTTTTCATTGGGTTCATTAGACTCATATCCTGCCAATTTGTAAAACTCTTTAGAAGTATCTTTGAATCAACCCTCACATTTTCACTTTCAACAATCTTGTTCAACCTTTTATTGAAACACTTGTATGCCTTTCTCCTTGTAGAATATCCTAGGAATATGCCTTTATCTCTCTGGATATAACACTTTCTTCCAAATACCTTGAAATATTTCTCTATTAGAGTTTTATGATTCCATAGCTCATGATGTCTTTCCATGTCTTTTTGGTTATAAAAGTGTGTTAAGAGTGTAGACTACAGTATGAATTGCTTCTCTCCAATAGACTTGCAAGAGTTCTACTCCTTTGATTATTGTTCTAGCTATCTCTTGAATAGTTTGGTTCATCATTTCCACTACATCATTCTGTTGAGGGGACCTCGGGGCAGACAATTGTCTTTTAATACCATGTTACAAAATTTGCTAAACTCATCAAAATTAAATTCTCCTCCTCTGTTAGACCTCACACACTTAATATTTCTGTCAACTTCATTTTCTACTTTAGCCTTGAATATCTTGAATTTGTCTAATGCTTTTGACTTCTTTCTCAGAAATGCAACCCATGACATTCTAGAATAATCGTCAATCAACAACATGAAATAATTATCACCATGTATACTCCTTGTTTTGGTAGGACCACATAGGTCTATGTGCACTAAATCTAACAATTTGGTGGAGGAATGCTCCTTTCCTTTGTAATTTCCTTTCATCTTCTTTCCAACTTGACATTCACTGCAAATATTATCTAGTTTGGTTAGCCTAGGCAAATCTCTCATTGCACTTGATGAGCTAATCTTCACCAAGTTGTCAAAATTGATATGACACATCCTCCAGTGCTAGAGCCAGCTATCATTGATCTGAGACAACAAACAATGCTTTGTAGCTCCTTCTAGCAGATACATGTTTCCACCAATCCTTTTCCCTATTGCAATAACAATTTTGGATCCCTTTTGGATCTCACAACCACCATCATGAAAAACAACATTGTAACCATTTTCACACATATGTCCAACAGTCAAAATATTATGATGCAAACCCTTTACATGTAGTAAACATTGTCAGTATTATGTTTTCCATCAAAACAAATACAAGCAATTCCCACAATATATGTTGTTTGATCATCTCAGAACCTAATAGAACCACCATCATACTTTTAAAGTTTTACAAATTCTTTTATCACCAGTCATATTATTTGAACATCCACTATCAATCAACCATTCATTTCTATCTCTTCTAAATTGTAAAACAATTGCAAGTGTTGGTATTATGGATGTGTTGCATTGGTTTTGTCATTGATGTCAACACTTATCCTTCTGCAGATGTACATTGTTGATTTGGCACTATGGTTATATTGTTTACTGAAGAACCGAGACATTGTGCTCACCGGCAAGATCAGTGACTTATGCACAGTCACCGGTATATGGTTCACCAACACTAATGATGACTTGTTATCATATGGAGATCACTTGATTATGTCAAAGACATGGTTTGGATACTTGGTTTTGGTGTTTTGGTTATTGGTATAATCGGGTTGACATATTTGCCATTACCGACACATTGGTCTAGGTTATGGACCGGTATACATTATCTATTCCAAATCAGCACGACACGTTATGTAGATGATTTATTGATTAGATATTGTTGTAAATGTATTGAGCTGACCTGTTGTATCACATCAAGACTTATTTATAATTGATTTAATTGTAATATTGTTAGTGTGGAATTGTGGTATGGTCATGGTATGAGCGAATATTCAAGTTCATATGAGCAAATCATAGAGAGAATCAAGTAGACATCATTTGAAGGTTCAAGGAAGGTTTGAAGGTGTTTATCAGAGCTTAAACTGGTACTGAATCCATCATTGCAGATACACTTTGAAGCAGTACATTATTCTAGGATTTAACCATCCTACTATAGTCATTGTGACTCCCACTTGAGCAGTGTGGTCTAGGCAGTTGGCCTTTTTGCATGTGTAGACCCCATTTGTACTACACATACTATCTATAGTAGTATCATCTGACTATGGGTAAGGTTTTCCACCTTGGTTTTTCCCCTTATAGTGTTTCCACGTCAAAAATATATGTGTTATGTGTTGTGGATGTTGTTTTTCTTTTTGTTTCATGTATTAAGTTCCACTGGTATTGATATTAACTGCTAGTCTATTAACCCACATTAAGTTTGGTTTACTAGTATTAAGTATTAAGTTAGATTAAGCTATAATTGTGTTGAAATTCATTGACAACTGATTCACCCCCCCCCCCCCCCCCCTTAGTTGTCCTTTCGGTTCCTAACAACAATAGTCTTAGGAATATCAATTTAAGGTACATTTCTTTCTACCAAAAACAAACAATCACCATCTTCATAATTTGATTTTGTTGGCAATTTGGAGGAATTGATTATGTGTTGCATTGATGTTTTGTCATTGATGGCAACGTCGGTTGTTTTGGTTGTTTTCCATTTTCTGGTTGGTTCCGGTAGAGTGGTTGTTTATGTTATTGATCCAGTAGGATCCGGTATGCTTTGGTTTGTGGAATTGGTTTGGATCTGACATTCATGATATTCAGATGTGTATCATGATCAGATGGTTTAGTATTTGATGATTGAGGAGCTATCATTTGTTCTAGTAAGCCTTTTGGTCACTGGTAAGGGTTTTACCGGCAGAGCTTTCTTGAAGATATTTTCATGCATGTGATAAGTGGTATTGGTGTGGCTTCTAGATGGATTTTGGGATGTTGTTGGTTATCATGTCTGTGTTCTAGTTCATCGATGGTGTTGGATTTTGTTTATGGCGACCTATTTTGGGTTTGGTGTTATCTAGGTTATGGACCAGTTTGTGTAACGTGTTGGAGGATGTTCCTGTTGCTTTACCAACAAGATTTAATGACTGGTTTACATTGTTTTTGGCCTAAGACAACTTGGTTGATCATTGGATTGTGGGTTTATGTTGTGAGCTTATTGTATTATCTTTTTGGTGTCCGACCTAATTGTTTAGGTATGGGGTTGGTATAAATATGATGTAATATCTCTATGTATGATATATAGGTCAAGGTTATAGGTTTATATGTGTGTGAATAATGTTGTAATCATATGCAGAAGGTTTGGTCAATCATAGGTGATCGAATTGGGTTTGTAAAATAGGTTTAAGGCCTCCAGTATTGAGCTTAACCATAATTGTACTCAGGGATAGGAGTTATTATACTTGCAGTTCACTCTTCTTTCTGGATTGTAGTTCAATGTTTTTGTAGTTAGTGAGGCTCCTTTTTGTGATGAGTAGTGAGATTTAGGTTGTTGGCCTTCCTGCATGTGTAGGCCCCTCATTTTGTAATCAAATGCTTATTGCAAAAGTATTATCTGACTGTGGGTAGGCTTCCCACCGTTCTTTCTCCCTTTACTGGGTTTTCCACGTACAAATCTTGGTGTCATGTGTTTTGGATAGATGGTAACTATTATGTGATTTATATTTATGTTTAATTACTATATCAGTTATTCTGGTATTTGGTTTATGCATTCTGGTATTGACTTTATGTGTTCTGGTAATAAGGATTTAAATACTTAAAAGTTATGTAAACCAATGACCACTGATTCACCACCCCCCCTCTTAGTTATCCTCTAGTTATTTGAGTTGTCTAACAGATTCATCATCTGAAATACCAGTATCATCTTTGTGATGAATAATTATGAGCTAATAAGGTCCTAACTAGTACTGAGAGGGGTGGGCGAGCCAGTACACACATAAAAACTTGTCAACACTTTATCATATTAAAGCACAGCTGACTAGTTGTCTTCACCACTAAACTTAACCATGGCCATACCAGTTAAACACAAATACTTCAAACAACATTCAACAGATCTCAAATCTTGATGACTACTTCACCGATATAATCATGCATGAGTTGTATCAACAATACCACAACCATTTAACACTACTTCTTGCTCGTCCATGAGACTAGTCTTCCACCAAGGAAGAACGCTCCACCGGTTATGCTCTTCCGGTCATCCACATTACCTACCCAATCTGCATTGGTAATCAAAGTCACCATTGTATGGATACCACAATCCATAATCAACTTTCACTTTCAGATATCTAAGAATCCTCTTTATTGCTACCAAGTGGGACTCTCTTGGACTCTTCTGAAAATGGGCCACTACGCCCACTGCATGAGCAATATCTGGTCTCCTATGCACCACATAGTGTAGCTTACTGATCATTGACTGATACTCCTTCTCATTCACCAATGCTGAATCATCCTCCTTAGTCAGTTTACAGCCGATCACCATCGATGTTCCAACAAATTTTCCCTCCTCCATGCCAAAGGTCTTCAAAAACTCTTTGATATACTTGGACTGGGCAATGAAGATACTCTCCTTCATCTGTTGAATCTATAGACCAATGAAGAACTTTATCTCTCCAATCACAAACATCTCAAACTCTTTCTTCCTTTCATCTACAAATGCATGAATCATTTCATTGTCTCCTCTAAAGATTATGTCATCTACAAATACTTCACAGATCAGTATCTGATCACCTTCAGATCTCAAGTATATGTTGTTGTGCTCACTTGTTCTTTGAAATCCTATCTTCATAAGATGAGAGTGTAACCATTCATACCATGCCCTTGGTGCTTGTTTCAATCCATACAAGGCCTTGTGTAATCTACACACCATATTACTATCTTTTGACAAAGAAAACCCATCTAGTTGCTCAATGTACACTTATTCTTCTAGGATTCCATTCAAGAATGCTGACTTCACATCCATCTGGTATACCTTGAATCCCTTGAATTCTACAAATGCAAGTAGCATTTGGACACCATCCAGTCTAGCCACTGGGGCAAAGGTTTCTCCATAGTCTTCTCCTTCTTCCTGAGGATATCCTTTGCATACAGGTCTTGCCTTGTTTCTTATCACTATGCCTTCTTCATTCATCTTATTTCTGAAGACCCATTTGGCACCAATGACATTCTTGTGTTCTGGTCTAGGTATCAAGGACCATGTTACATTCTTCTCTATCTGGTCCAACTCCTCTTCCATTGCCTTTATCTAGTCTTCATCGGTAAGTGCCTCTTTAGTGGTCTTAGGCTCAAATTCTGAAATCATGAAAAATTTTTCTTTCACGTTTCTCCTTGTAAGTATTCATGCATCTTTATCTCCTATAATCTGCTTCGGATCATGATGCAGTCTTACATACCTAGGAATGACCATAGCAGGTTCCGCTTGCTTTTCCTCTTCTTTTTCCGCTTCATCTTCTTATTCACCTACTGGGGCTTCTACTGGTACAGAAACACTGAGGTCTTTGCAGTGTTTGTCACTTGTTTCTTTCTGAACCGGTTCCCAGAAGGCTAAACCCGGTTCATCTTCCATTTCCTTGTTGTCGGTTTCCTCAGCCTTCTTAGGGGATTCATCAACCCTGACATTGATACTCTCAACAATCTTCTGGGTCCTTCTATTGTAGTACTTGAGAGCTTTGCTTTTAGTGGAATATCCCAGAAATATTCCTTCATCAAACTTAGCATCAAACTTACTCAGATGCTCACCTGTCCTAATATAGAATTTACTCCCAAACACTTTGAAATAACTCACATTGGGAGTTCTCCCATTCCAATACTCATAGGGGGTTTTGTCTTTACCTTTCTTGATGAGTACCCGGTTCATGGTATAGACTGCAATGCTCACCGCTTCTCTCCAAAATGTGTGAGCAACATTTCCTTGGATCAACATAGTTCTGGCCGCTTCCACTACAGTCTTGTTATTCCTCTCTGCTATTTCATTTTGCTATGGTATCCTTGGGCTGGACAACTGTCTCTTGATGTTGTTCTCTTCACAGTACTTGTTGAATTCATCAAAAGTGAATTCACCTCCTTGATTGGTTCTAAGGCATTTTATTCTTCTATCACTCTCCTTCTCAACCAATGCTCTAAAGGCTTTGAACTTTCCAAACACCTCATATTTGTCTCTCAAGAATGTGACCCACATCATTCTTGAGTAGTTATCGGTAAGAATCATGAAATACCTATCTCCCTCAATACTTCTAGTTTTCATCAGACCACACAGATCGGTGTGCACTAGATCAAGTAAGTTCTCTGCTGAAAAAGATTTACCTTTGAATGTTGAGGAAGACATCTTCCCAAGTTGACATTCTCTGCACAAAGCATTCTCTGGTTTGTCTAGAAAAGGCAATCCTCTTACTGCCTTGATCTTACTCACCTTTACAATATTGTCAAAATTCATATGACAAAGTCTCCTATCCCATATCCAACTGTCATCAAATTTCGCCATCAGGCACTGACTAATCTTGGCATTCAACTGAAACAGGTTTCCTCTAGTTTGCTTACCAGTGGCAATAAGTTCACCACTCTTTCCAATTATTCTACAGACTCCACCTTTCAAATCCAGAATAAGTCCTTTGTTGTTCAACAGAGAAACACTCAAAAGGTTGTGCTTAATCCCTTCCACCTAGTAGACATCATACGCGCTACTCTTTCCATTCAGTGAGATGGATCCTTTTCCTTTCACCATGCAAGGTGCATCGTTGCCAAACCGAACAACACCTCCATCATATTCTTCTAGAGTCAGAAACTTTCTTCGGTCACCAATCATGTGGTGAGAACACCTGCTATCAATGATCCACTCATTAGAGTTGTCAATGCAAGAGACAAGGGCTTTCTGGTCAGACACTTTTTCCTTGATAACTACAAATACAATGTCATCACTCTCTTCATCCTTAGATTCATCACCGGTAACACCTTCATCCACTACAACAAGACAATTTATCCTACCTCATCCTTTATATTTACTAAACCTTTCCGATTTATCCTTATTGTCATTGTTAGGAAAGTTAATAGCTATATGTCCTATCTTATTGTAGGAAAAACACTTCAGAGGAAGCTTACCTATGTATTTACTAGTGCCTTTCGGAAGTCTCTTGTCAAGAAGAGCTTCAAACTCCATCAAAATCTCCTCATCGTCCATATCTCATCTTGACTTAGATTCATAACTAGTACTGACCTCTATTCCTTTCCTGGTCGGTGCGGAGGAAATAGACGCTCTAAAGGCTAACTCAGTCTTTTGAACAATACCATCATAGCTATTCAATCCATATGCAGTCAATTTAGCAATAATAGAGTCTAAGCTCTTGAATAGCGGCAACCCTGATTTCATAGACCGATAACAATGATCTCAGAACTTTACTGACAATGGTGGCATCATCAATTGTTCCACCAGTGCTTTTGATTTCTCCAACCACTATCTTGATTCTAATGCCAAACTGCTAAATGGTCTCTCCTTCAACCATCCTCCTATCTTCAAACTTTCCTCTAAGTATTTCTTCCTTAGCTTGCTTAAAATGTTCATCACCGCCATAAATGGATTCCAATTTGTCCCACACATCTTTAGGATTGTCCTTATCTTGTACATAAATGAACTCTATATCGGACAAGCTGCTAATGAGGGCTTCCATGACTTGCCCATTCTCTTGCATCTCTTTTTTCTGATCATCAGTAAGCATGCCATTGGGGATCACATAGGTATTCTCAACATATCTCCAGTGTTCTGCATCCAAACCCCTGATGTATATCTTCATCTTGTCCTTGCATATTGTGAAGTTGTCCCTATTGAACTTAGGACCTTCCCTCTTCATCATTACAACATGATTTTTTTCCTCAAGCGGTTAAGCTTATATCACCAAGGACCTGGATGGGCTCTTATACCAATTGATGAATAATGATGAGCTACTAAGGTCCTAAACAGTATTGAGAGGGGGGGTAAATAAGTACACACAAAAAACTTCTCAACACTTTATCATATTAAAACTTAGCTGACTGATTGTCTTCACCACTGAACTTAACCATGGCTATATTGGCTAAACACATATACTTCAGACAACATTCAACAGATCTCAAATCTTTATGACTATATCACCGATATAATCATGCATGAGTTGTATCAACAATACCATAACTATTTAACACTGCATGCATATCTAACTTAATAAAAAACACACAATCATCACACGAAAAACTCACAACCCATAACACATAGATTTTTCACGTGGAAACCCAAACAGGAAAAACCATGGTGGGGATGAATACCCACAAGCTTGTTTTGAACTCTTTTGTAGTTCTCTCTATTTGGAGCCTAGTCTAGTTAAAGAATTTACAATAAGGTTCTGTTAGGAACCGATCCTGTTAGGGATCACCCGCTTAAGGGATGGCTATATACCTTGTTAAAGGTTGAAACCCTATTAAAGGTTACCTCGCTAGAGGATTTAAATAACTCAATGAATTTGAGCCAATTGGTTAGAGGATTTACAACAAAGTCTATTAAAGCTACTCGATCAAGGGATTTACCTTATGTTGAAATGGTTAGAAGACAACAGGTAAAACTCTGATCTGATAACAACACTCCTTGCTAAGGTAGATCCTTTTTAGTTCCTCTCTTCTGCAATCACACTCTGTAGATTTCTCACTCTGGTTTGGCAAGTATCAAATGCAGACACAAACACAACTTTTGCCAACACCTACAATAACATAACTCATCGACCTTATAGACAAAAATTAGGTCGATAGCATAAACCCTAACCCTAAATATTTTAGGTTTACAATTACAAGCGGTCCAATCTTGACTGTCTAAACACATTACATAGAATGCAACGATCTAAGATAGATCTCAAGACATTCTGCATCATCCAACCTTTACCGCATCTAGAAAATAGTAACCCATCACGCACCCTTCACACACCACTCAGAAAATCACTTATTCCCAAGGTAAACATTCAATGCATTCGCTATTCATGTGGAAGATTGACAAAGAGATTATTCACATGCACATAGATGACGTGGCATCCTGATCCTTATCCTTGTTCTTAACTAACTCATCACAAAACATCATCGGTTGCACCACACAAGCCACACTGGAAACCCTAGAGCTGAACTAAGACTACCAGCCAGTAGTCACACTTAGTGAACCTTGACAATGGTCCACTCCATCCCGATTGACCATAACCACTTCCAATCTTCATACCGGTGCATACTGGTTCACCTACTCGAGTACCATATACTTGTTCACTTATTGACATCAATGACAACATATATTGTCACCACTTCATCATATGCCAATAGTCTCCCCCTTTGGCATTGATGGCAATACTTAGTGTATCATTGCTCAGTATATACCAGTTGACATAGACTGGTTCAACTTAAAAGATCACCACCACCACCCGAACTGGTTAGTGTGCACTCTGCCATGTATCTTCATCATCATATATCTTCTCCTCCTTTGATAGCAATGCCAAAATGGAGGCACAAGCTTCCAAGCTCCACTATGTTGTTCCCCCTATGGAGTAGCATCCTTCAACACATCAATCCTATAAGATCTGACATGGTAGTACCTGACTGATGTGGAGCACACAACTTTAGTTTACTTCATGAAGGGGTAAGACCCCTAATTCACCTCTCAAATAGGTAAATATAGTCTTCAGTAAGGGCTTCGTGAATATGTCTACTGGCTGATCCTTACTGAAAACATGTTCTAATACAACCTCTTTATTCTGAACCTTTTCTCTAAAGAAATGATGTTTGAGCTCAATGTGCTTGGTCCTAGCATGCAAGATAGGATTTTTGGAAATGTTTATTGTACTAGTATTATCACAAAAAATGCTCACCAGTTCAAATATAGTCACTTTGAAGTCATTCAGTACATGCTTCATCCAGATTGCCTGAGTGTATTTCATAAAAGCTTCCAGATGCTTGACTTCAGCTGTAGACTAGGAAATACAGCTCTACTTCTTGCTCGTCCATGAGACTAGTCTTCCACCAAGGAAGAACGCTCCATCGATTGTGCTCTTTTGGTTGTCCACATTACCTACCCAATCTGCATCAGTAAACACCTTGAGATCAAAGTTGCCATTGTACAGATACCACAATCCATAATCAACTATCCCTTTTAGATATCTAAGAATCCTCTTTACCACTACCAAGTTGGATTCTCTTGGACTCTTCTGAAAATGGGCCAATATGCTCACTGCATGAGCAATATCCGGTTTGCTATGCACCACATAGTGCAGCTTACCGATCATTGACTAGTACTCCTTCTCATTCACCAACGTTGAATCATACTCCTTAGTTATTTTGCAGTCGGTCACCATCGGTGTTCCAACTAGTTTTCTCTCCTCCATGCCAAAGGTCTTCAACACCTCTTTGATATACTTGGACTAGGTAATGAAGATACCCTCCTTCATATGTTGAATTTGTAGACCAATGAAGAACTTTATGGTGCAGGAGCACCTAGGACTTAGGCAAAGTTAACTTTCATAATTTTGGCTTGTATTGACCCTATCCAATTCAGTGGTGAATAAGGACTCCAGGAGGGTCCAAGTGTTAGTATTTTGTGTCAATGTAGGCCTAGGTTGAGTTAATTTTACTTAGGTTTGCATTTTTGTGTAAATAGTGAGTTTGAGTAGGTATTTGTCCTTTTTGTTGGTCCAAAGTGTCCAAAGTTTGTAAAAGAATTAGAGAGGGTTAAATATGTCTTAGACATGTTTGAAAAGTCATTTATGATGATTTGGAATAGTTCTTGTAAGTTGGATAGACCAAAAGTGCAAAAATCACAAAGTTGCAAAAAGTTGTCATGACAACTTTTGTCCTGAAATTAGTTAGCGGTGGAGTTTGGGATTTCCCAACACCATGGAAGGAATCCACATGTGATAAAGCTATATAAAACCTCTCTTGCATGTTTACCAAGGTTGGTGAAGTGTGTGTTGTAAGTTCAACAACTGAAACTACTCATTTTTAGTATTGTTGGCAGCATTTTGGCTTGTTTTACTCAATTTTGCAATAAAATATGGATTGAATGCATTGATCCAGAAATGGATTGAGTTACTCTTATGTGCTTTTGTACTGTTGGTTCATTTTTTATCTTTTCTAAATACTGTACATAAGTGTTCTCTTGTTCAAGTTTGTAAACAACTAGTTTTGGCTTGTAAATAGCAATTTTCTTGTAAATATGGTTGCCCCATGAGCCCCACACGTGCTGCCTTAACGGTGAGTCGAGACATGGTTGGAAACCTCCTATAAATTGTACATATGTAGGTTCAAGTTCTAGAGAAGTGTTTAAGCATGAATCTCACCTTATTCTAGGCAAGTCCAGGAGCAACCCGGCTAGAAGAAATAAGGTGAAAAAGTGGTGTAAAGTGTAGGGGTGAGTGCAAGATCACTATTTCAGAGTTTGGAGGGGTCCATGGGGTTTGGGAAGAATTTTCTATGTACGGATGAGCCTTGAAAAATCCATTTGACATCGAAACCCCAAATTGTTCATTCACTTATGGTTAAAAGCCTAATAAACCCTCGTTTTGGGGTTCACACATTGTATGGTCAGAACAGGGTCTAAAACCACAAAAATCCTTTAGGGATGGGTGAACTATTGAGGAAAAACCAAACTTGTGTGGGGGTCTTTGAGTTGTTTTCCCTCAAGCCCTAGAAAACCGGATTTGGAGGCCTAATTAGGCCTAATTCCTTGTAGCCCTTTTCTAGGCAAGATTTTGAAATCGGTAAGAAACCTCAAGGTTGTAAACCACTAATGGACTCCAAATGCACTAAAAACATGTTATAAGACCTATCTACACCTCTTCATCATCTCACAATAGTTGGAGGTCATTTTAGCAAGTTGAAGCCAAGAGGCTAGAATTGAGCACCTGAGAAGCAAAGTGAACTGATAGAGCTCCTAACCATAACACCTGAAGCAAACACCTTAGTAAGGTCAAGAATTAATCCCTAGAAGAGATTGAGAAGGACTTGGAGGTATAGATTGCAACTAGGTCTGTTGAGTTGGTGGAATTGAGCAACACCAACTAGATGGAGTATTGAGCAGGCTAGGTGAAACCCCATCAAATTAGTATCAGAGACTATAAGAGTTCATGTCATTAGTGGAATCTATAGGAGACAACAACATGGTGACCAATGTAGATTTGGTCAGGAAAGTGGATGATCAGGAGGAGGAGAATAGACTCCTGAAAGAGAAATTGATTGAATTGGAGAGTAAGCTTGGTGCAATTGAAACCAAGGCTGATGAAGTGTTGGTAAAGGTGGAAGGAGAAAAAGGAAAGGGTAAAGAAGTGTCGGAGATAGACAAGATACCTAAACCTAATCCTATCCTAGAGCAAGAACCTTTCTTGAAGGCATTGAAGGCCTTGAGTGGCAAGTCATTAGAAGGATTGTCATTGTTCAGTAGTGAGATGGAGGCAGAAGTGGTCCTAGAATGGATAGAAAGTATGGAGAACCACTTTGAATGTGAAGGCATAACTAAAGCTTAGAGATTCAGAGCAGGCAAGTCCAGGATGAGAGGAGCTTCCCTCACATGGTGGAAATTTGTACAAGATGAGAGGAAGAAAATGGGCAAAGCACCCATCTCTTCTTGGAAAGGGATGTTAGTCAAAATCAAAGAAGTCTATCTCCCTGTTGACTATGAAGTATAGATTCATAGGAAGAGACAAAGCCTAAGAAAAAAAGATCTTGATGTCAGTAGCTACATGGAGGAGTTTCATAAACTTATCCTTAGATCTCATGTGGTGGAAGAGGAGAGTCTCAAGGTAGCTAGATACCTAAATGGTCTATGGTGGAACATCCAAGAAGAAATCAATTTAATGAGCCCAAAAACAATCCATCAAACCTTTCAACTTGCCCTTAAGGTGGAGGAAAAATAGAAAAGAAGACATGACTCAAGTAACAATAGGGGCAGAGGTAGAGGAAAAGACAATAGAGGCCATAGAGGAGGCTTTGGTGGAAGAAGTTCTGAACAAAGAACACACGGAGAGTCTAAACTCACTGAGCAACAAGATAATGGAAGTAGTAGAGGAGGATTCAATAGAGGAAGGGGATCAAACAGTAGGTCCAGAGGAAGATCTAGTGGACAAGGTAGAGGTTCCTCATACTTTGCAACAATGAAGTGTTACCATTGTAACCAACTTGGTCATCTATCATATAGGTGTCTTGAGAAGGGATCATGATCACATGGTGGTGAAAGAAGAGTGAGTGATCTCCAAGAAGAGTCTTCAAGTAGCAAGACTTCATAAGTTGTCTTAGAGTCAGAGGTAGGTGACAACTTGATGATAAGGAGAATATTGACCAAAGAACCGGTCAGAGAAAAGACAAGCCAAAGAAGGTCCTTATTTAGGATAAAATGCAAGATTTTGGATAAAGTGTGCAAAGTGATCATTGATTCAAGGCCTACAGACAACATTGTGTCAGAAGAGGCAGTGAGAAAACTCAAATTGAAAAGGATACCTCACAACAATCCTTATAGGGTCACTTGGTTGAACAAAGGTCAACATGTTCTCATTAATGAGTAAGCATTGGTGGATTTTACCATTGGAAGGTATAAGGACAAGGTGTTGTGTGATGTCTTACCCATGGATGCATGTCATCTCCTATTAGGAAGACCATGGAAATTTTATAGACAAGCTATCCATGATGGAGCCAAGAATATATACTCATTCAAGAAAGATGGAGTCACATTCAAGATTCAGTCCATCCTTGAGGAAGGTGAGAAAAGGGCAGCAGGTCCTAATGTTCTTTTGGTGAGTGAAAAATAGTTCTTAAAGACACTTGAGGAAGGTTAAGGTATAGGGTTTGTACTTGCGATGAAGCCCAAAGAAGAAGACAAGAAAGAGAAGCAAGAATTGCTAATAAAGGTGCAAGATTTGTTGAAAAAATTCAAAGGCATAGTAAGTGAAGGACACCCAACCACCTTACCTCCTAAAAGAACCATAAACCATCAAATAGACTTCATTCTCGGAGCATCCTTCCCCAATAAGGAAGCCTACAAAATGACTCCTCAATAAAATGTTGAAATTTCCAAGCAAATCCAAGAGCTCTTAGACCAAGGCCTAATTAGGAAAAGTATTAGCCCTTGTGTTGTCCCTACCATGTTGACACCAAAAAAAGGTGGTACTTAGAGATTGTGTATTGATTCTAGAGCCATAAATAGGATCACCATCAGATATAGGTTCCCTATTCCTAGAATAAAAGACCTAATGGGTTGTTTAGGGGAAGCCAAGTACTTTACCAAGATTGACCTTAAGAGTGGCTATCATCAAATTAGGATCAACGAGGGTGATAAATGGAAGACTGCATTCAAGACTACTGAGGGTCTTTATGAGTGGCTTGTAATTCCATTTGGCTTATCCAATGCTCCAAGCACCCTCATGAGACTCATGAATGAGGTGATGAAGGACTTCATAGGTAAATTTGTGGTAGTATATCTTGATGATATTCTCATTTTTAGTAAGGATAGAGCAGCATATCTTAGTCATTTGCAAGATGTATTACAAAGATTATATGATGAAAATATTGTTAGGTCTCGAAGACAACTGAGAGGGGGGGGTGAATCAGTTGTCAAATAAATTCAAACCAAAAACAACTTAACCAACTTAATGCTTAATACTGGTAAACCAGTTAAGTATGCCGGTAGATAGTTTTAACAGTTAATTCTTATAGCGGTAAAGATTAGTGCATGAAACATAAACACAAAGTCATCCACAACACATAACACCAATATTTGTACATGGAAACCCTGTAAGGGGAAAAACCACGGTGGAAAACCTTACCCACAATCAGATGATACTACTGTAGATAGTAAGTGTACATAAATGAGGTCTGCACATGCAGAAAGGCCAACCGCCTAGAGCTCACTACTCAAACACAAATGGGAGTCACACTAACTACAATTGGATGGTTAAATACAATAAGAATGTACTGCACAAAATAGCATCTTCATATGCTAGATTCAGTACCAGTGTAATGCTGATATGCTGTCACAAAAACCTAGCTTCACCTTCAAATGATGTCTACGTGTATAGCTCTACTTATTCTCGCATATACCTTCACACAATCCTTTTTCACATTTCACACTTGATCTTTCAAATAAGATCTTACATTTATACCATAACCTAAGACCAATTTCAGTAGGTCAGCTCTACAAGATATTACAATAAAAACATTTTACAAACAATATAATATCCGATGCAATAACCGATTGAACATGTCGGCTTAATGCATTTACAACAATAATTAATCATCTCCATAGCGTGCCATGCTAATTTGGAAAAGATAAACCTATCGGTGTAACCCTAGACCTATTTGCCGGTAACAACAAATATGCAGATATGAATATACCAATAAACAAAACTCCAGGACAAAGTGTCCACACGATGTCTTCGACATTACGAGTTTTATTTCCTTTGCTTCAATCTGCTCTTTAGTATTCACATAAACTAGTTTTATTTCCATTGCTTCAACATTTTCCCTTAGAAAATTCAGTTTGATAGAAACATGTTTGGTTTTAGAATGTAGTACCGGATTCTTAGATATATCAATTGCTGCAGTGTTATCACAATAGATAGTAATAGGTTCCTTGCATTTTACCTTTATGTCTTTCAACATTTGCTTAAGCCATAGTACCTATGTACAGTTAGTTGCTGCTGCAACATATTCTGATTCTGCTGTTGATAAAGATGTACAACTTTATTTCTTACTCAACCAAGAAACTAATCTTTTTCCAAGAAAGAATGCTCTGCCGGTGGTGCTTTTTCTATCATCCACATCTCCTGCCCAATTTGCATTTGTGTATGCACATAGTTCAAAGTTTTCATCTCTGGGGTACCATAATCCAATATTTATAGTGCCTTGTAAGTACCAAAAAATCCTTTTTACTGCTGATTTATGATTTTCTCTAGGATTACTTTGAAATCTTGAAACAATACATACTACATTCATAATATTAGGTCTAGTTTGTTTCAAATACAGTAAACCTCCTATCATAGATTTGTATCTAGTTGGATTAACAGGTGTAGATTTATCCCTTTGTGATAATTTGTCATTTGTTGTCATAGGTGTGCTTACCGGTTTAGAGTTCTCCATCCCATATTTCTTTAGTAACTCTTTTAAGTACTTGGATTGACTCAAGAATATACCTTTATCAGTCTGTGAAATCTGCAATCCTAAAAAGAATTTTATTTCTCCAATCATAGGCATTTCAAATTCTTACTGCATTTTAATAGAAAATTCTTTACATAATCCATCTTCTCCTCCAAAGATTATATCATCAACAAATACTTCTATAATCAAGATGTCATCATTAATTATTTTATAATATAAATTTTTGTCTGCATTCCCTTTAGTAAAACCAATCTTTAAAAGATACTTATCCAATCTTGCATACCAAGCTCTTGGAGCTTGTTTTAATCCATACAGAGCTTTTCTAAACCTGCAAACCATATCATTGTCATCTGTCAATGAAAATCCATTACGTTGTTCAATGTAGACTTCCTCTTCAATATCTCCATTCAAAAATGCACATTAAATATCCATTTGATAAACTTCATAGTTCTTGTGTGCTGCAAAAGCCAAAAATAATCTGACTACCTCAATTCTAGCTACTAGTGCAAAGGTTTCATTGCAATAAACTCCTTCTTTTTGAGAATATCCCTTACACACTAATCTTTCTTTATTTCTGACAACCTTACCATCTTCATTAAGTTTGTTTCTGAATACCCATTTGGTTCCAATTACATTTTTATCTTTAGGTCGGGGAACTAATGTCCAAGTGTTATTTTTTCTCAATTTGTTCTAATTCTTCTTCCATAGCTTTAATCCAAAATTTATCTATACATGCCTCATCAACAGATGATGGTTCAATTTGAGAAATAAGACATACCTCTTCATTTTCCAATCTTCCTCTTGTCATAACTCCTTTAAATTTGTTTCCAATTATCTGATCTTCAGAATGATTCAGTCTTACATATCGGGGTGTCCTTGTTTGCTATTGTTCCTCAATTACTGTGGAATCCTCAGATGATACCGGGGTAACTAGATCTTCATTCTGTACTGGTAGATTTAGAGTAGGTTCATTTGTCAAAAAATTTGTTGCCGGTTCAGAGTCTATATACCTTGAAGTTCCTCTGAATTGTTCATCAATCTTTACATTTGTACTTTCAACAATTTTCTGCAATCTTTTGTTAAAACATCTATATGCCTTGCTCTTAGATGAATAACCAAGAAATATTCATTCATTACTTATAGGGTCAAATTTTCCAATGTACTCATCTCTTCTGATATAGCATTTACTTCCAAAAATTTTGAAATACTTAAGAGTAGGAGTATTACCAAACCATAGTTCATGAGGAGTCTTACCAGTTTCACCTTTGATGTGAACTTTGTTGAATGTATAGACTATTGTACTAACTGCTTCTCTCCAATATACATGTGGTAGGTTTGCTTCTGATAACATACTTCTTGTTGTATCCAAGATGGTTCTATTTTTCCTTTCAACAACTCCATTCCGCTGTGGTGTCCGAGGTGCTGATAGTTGTCTTCTGATTCTATTCACTTCATAGAATGTATTAAATTCCTTAGATGTAAATTCTCCTCCTTGATCTGATCTTAGACATTTTATTTTCTTACTGGTTTCATTTTCAACCATTGCTTTGAATAGTTTTGAACTTTCCAAGTGCTTATGATTTTTCTCTAAGAAAAGTAACCCAACACATTCTAGAATAGTCATCAATGATTAGCATGAAATATCTATCACCTTGTAAGCTTTTAGTTCAGGCTAGACCACATAAATCAGTGTGAATTAAATCAAGAACATTATTTGATTTTTCTGGAATACTTTTGAAACTAGCTCTAACTTGTTTTCCAAATTGACATTCCTTACAAACTGTATTCTGAGGTTTGACAATTTTAGGTAAATCTCTAACTACCTTAGTAGTACTAATTTTTACCATGCAATCAAAGTTTACATGACAGAGTCTCTTATGCCATAACCAACTTTCATCTATATGTGCAATCAAGCATCTCTTTTCACTATTATTCAAATGAAATATATTACCTCTAGTCTGATTACCGTTTGCAATTTCCAAACCAATTCTATTCATGATTTTGCATTTTCCATTTTTAAATTGTAATTGAAATCCTTTCTCAACTAATTGACCAACACTCAAAAGATTATGCTTTAATCCTTCAACATAGTAAACATTGTCAGTGTTATGCTTACCATCAAGAGATATTGTACCCTTACCTTTGATTGAACAAGCTTTGTCATCTCCCAATCTCACTAAGCCTCCATTGTCTCCTATCATATGATGTGAGCATCTTGAGTCAATGATCCATTCATCCTTTACTTCAACTTTAGCTGCCAGGGCCTGTACTACCGGTTGTGCAGTAGGTGCCGGTTGATTTTCTATTATAGCAACAAAAACCCATCCATTGTCTGCTGGATCCTCATCAGAATCATCAGTCACATCTTAATCAGCAATGTAACAAGATTTGTCTTTATTCTTCTTAAATCTGTGTAGCGTCATAAATTGTACGCACTTGCTAGGGTGATACAATTTCACACCTAGTTTAGCACCCGCCTTAGTGCATTTTACATTTTGCATTGCATTTCCCCTTGAGCACTTAATTAATCAAATTAATTAGGTCTAAGGTTCTATTTTATCATCTCCCACATCATAAAGTTGGGCCCTTTCATTAAAGTGTGCCCTTTTCATTTTATTCCTCCTATACATCATTTAATCAAAAACCCTAATTAGGTCCTATTTTGAACTTGGGGGCTTGATTTCGGGGGTCAAAACATCTTGAAATCACCTGTAACTTTGGGATTCTCTCTAAAATCATCATATCCGACGGCCCTGAAAATTTGGTGAAAAGTTGTCGGGACCATGGCGCTCGGAGTGCAACATGGTCCCGGACATTTTTCCCGAAATTTTAGGAGCATGATCCAATCATAAAATAAAGCTTAACCCCAAGAAATTGGCAGGATATTCAATCTCTAGGTCGGCCAAAAGATGAAATTAAGACCTAGGGTTTCATATATAAGAGCTCTCTTTCTTCATTTGAAAGGATCCGATTTTTGGCTTTCAAGGACCTTCTATGCAGCGAAAGAGCAGATCTTTGAAGACTTCAACAACATTCAACATCCTTCTATCAAGCATTTATCAATTTCATTCATCCATTTAGGGCTTGGAAGACATTGAAGAACAATAGGAGATTACCGACTGAAGATTGGCTTGTACTCCTCCCTTGAGGGTTGGGTATGATTTCATGTTGTTTTCATGTCTTTGCATAAGCTTCAATATATCCTTTATTCATGCTTTAGATTACTTTGCATCTTGATTTAGAGCATTTACATTATCATTTACAAGCAATTAGGGTTTACTTTCTAGGTTACTCTAGTTTGCTTTCTTGCATTTAAGGACCTTGCACACACACTAGGTCTGCACACACAATACATTTTACAATACAACTTGGCTATTCGTGGAGGTGGAAATCACCGAAGCGGGGGTTTGACTAAGGCAAAACCCTATATAGCCACCCAAACACCTTTTCAGATATAAGTGTAGGTTTCAGGACTCGGACGACGCCGCAAGTTACAGATCCGGAAGAAGCAGACGGAGACCAAACAACACACCAAATCTCAAAGCAAAAGACCAGGACAGGGGCGTGGGGTGCCCTGGTCCTGCCAGGACAGGGGCGCTGGGTGCTCTGGTCCCTGGGACAGGGGCACTGGGCACCCTGGTCCTCCTGACAAACAACATTTTCAGCATTTTTGACAGCTTTTCCAGAGTGCAAAACAACAGTTTCCGGAGCAGTTTCAGGGGTAGAATCAGGACAGTGGCGCCCGCGCCCCTGTCCCAAACATTTTCAGTCAGATTTTAACTCCGGGTATGCATTTGCATTCTTGTCTTGTCCTTGTGTTTACAGCTTTCCATCATTTAAGTTCAATTCTGTAATCTTGTTATTAGTTCATACTTGCACTTTGGGGTTAGGGATTGAACTTGCATCATTCTATCTATCATTTGCAACAAGGGAATAGAAATCCTAATAGGTATCCCATGGCTCTCTCTTCCACCTAAAGAAGTAGCCAATTGTGTGATACCTCTAGGCTCTTTCGTATTCCACAAATGTTTGATTGAAAGTGAGATTAGGGCATGTTTGCTTAGTGTCACTTTTTCTCCTACACAATCTGTATCTCTGATATTCAAGGTTAGGCTTGTATGTTCTTCTAGCTTGTTCTCTTAGTCTAGCATGTCTATCAGGGCATCTCGAAGCCATATGACCAATCTTGTTGCAGTTAAAACATTTAAAGGGTGCTTTACCTTCATACTTACTTCCAACTAGACCTTTAGGCATTTTCCTTGCAAATAGTGCTTCAAGTTCTTCATTTTCTTTCCCGCTTTCTTCAAGTTCTCTTGCATAAAAGGCTTTCCAATCAGATTTATCAAATGATGGAGTAGATCATGTTGATGCTTTAAAGGCCAAATCTATCTTTATAGTAGCAACAGGACCAAATTCTTCAATTTCAAAAGCTAAAAGTTTCCCAATTAGTGTATCCCTAGTAACTAATGTATTAGGCATTGTTCTTAACTCATTTATAGTAGTGACTTTCATTTTATATGTTGGTGGCAATCCTCTTAAAACTTTTTAAACATTTCATCCTCACTTAAGGTTCCTCCACAACATTTAATACCCAAAACAATTTCATTTACTCTTTCCATAAAAGTAGAAATCCTTTCATCTTCTTCCATTTTCAGATGTTCATACCTGACCTAGAAGCTTTCAAGTTTTGCAATTTTGACTGTGAAATCTCCTTCATTCAATGTTTCCAAATGATCCCAAATATCTTTAGTAGTAGACATATCTAATAGTCCTATGATATGTTGATCTGATAATACGCTCAAAAGTGCTTCTCTTGCTTTGCAATCATTTTCCTCATCTTTAGTCAAGTTAGCTGGACTAGGCTAACCTTGTACAACAATAGTATAACCATTCTTTGTAAGATTCCAGATGTCCTTCCCAATGCAATTTAGATGTGTCTCCATTCTGATCTTCCATATGCCATAGTTGATTCCATTAAGTTTAGGACTGTCCTTCTTGAAATAGTTTATAGACATTGGATCTCCTCATGCTGTTAAACTTCTGCAAAAGAGGACTATCCCGGAGACAACTGAGAGGGGGGGGGGGTGAATCAGTTGTCAAATAAATTCAAACCAAAAACAACTTAACCAACTTAATGCTTAATATCGATAAACCAATTAAGTATGTTGGTAGACAGTTTTAACAGTTAATTGCTATACCGGTAAAGATTAGTGCATGAAACATAAAAACAAAGTCATCCACAACACATAACACCAATATTTGTATGTGAAAACCCTGTAAAGGGAAAAACCACGGTGGGACACCTTACCCATAATTAGATGATACTATTGTAGATAGTAAGTGTACATAAATGGGATCTGCACATGCAGAAAGGCCAACCGCCTAGAGCTCACTGCTCAAACACAAATGGGAGTCACACTGACTACAATTGGATGGTTAAATCCAATAAGAATGTATTGCACAAAATAGCATCTTCATATGCTGGATTCAGTACCGGTGTAATGCTATTATGCTTTCACAAAAGCCTAGCTTCACCTTCAAATGATGTCTGCGTGTATAGCTCTGCGTATTCTCACATATACCTTCACATAATCCTTTTTCGCATTTCACACTTGATCTTTAAATTAAGATCTTACATTTGTACCATAACCTAAGACCAATTTTAGTAGGTCGGCTCTACAAGATATTACAATAAAAACATTTTACAAACAATATAATATCTGATGCAATAACCGATTGAACATGTCGGCTTAATGCATTTACAACAATAATTAATCATCTCCATAGCGTGCCATGTTGATCTGGAAAAGATAAACCTGCCGGTATAACCCTACACCTATTTGCCGGTAACAACAAATATGCAAATATGAATATACCAATAAACAAAACTCCGGGACAAAGTGTCCACATGATGTCTTCGACATTACCAAGTGTTTTCCATATCATTCCAAGTGTCGGTGATCATTATATCTCACCGGTGTACCAGAAACTGGTGACTGTGCATGAGTCACTTGCTTGCCAGTGAATGTTGCTGATTCTCCAAAGTGCCAGAGTTGATAAGAGTTTAGTAGGTGTTGACATCAATGACAAAACCATACCAAAATACCAACAAAGATAACCATGAATTTGGATAGCTGTGAGTTTGTCAAGCAGGAGTTGGTTTACCTTGGGTTTGTGTTGTCTCAATGAAACCTCAAGATGGATCCAAGCAAGGTTGAAGCTATTATAAATTGGCCTACTCCTAAGACAACAACAGAGGCGAGAAGCTTCCATGGACTAGCTCAGTACTACAAGAAGTTCATTAGGCAGTTTAGTGATATATGTCCACCCATGTTAGATACCATTAGAGGTGGAGTAAAGGCAAAGTTATAGTGGTGCAAAGCAGAAAACAAAGGTTTTGAAACCTTAAAGGAGAAGATAGCTACCCAACCGATACTAGTGTTGCCTAGTTTTGAGAAACTTTTCATTGTAGAATGTGATGCAAGAAATGTTGTAGTAGGTGTTGTCCTAAGCCAAGAAGAAAGACCAATAGCTTTCCATGGTGAGAAGCTAAGTGATGCCAAGAAGAAATACTCCTCATATGATCTTGAGTTGTATGCTTTAGTGCAGGCATTGAGGAAATGGAGACACTATCTCCTCCCTAAAGAATTTGTGGTCTATACAAACAACCAAGCATTAAGTTTCCTAAACTCACAAGATAGAATCAGTCACAAACACATGAAATGGATGGAGTATATGCAGGCCTATAAATTCACCATTAAGCATAAGAAAGGGCAATTAAACTGGGTAGCTGGTGCATTAAGTAGAAGGCTTTTGACAGTCCAAGAAATCCAATTGAGAAGCATAGGTGTGGACAGTTTTAGAAACTTGTACCTGGAGGATAAAGACTTCTCAATTGCCTACAATTTGTGTAAGGAGTACCAAAATCACTTCCATAGTGAGTATTCTGATTTCACTTTGCAAAATGGACTATTGTTCAAAGGTGGGAAGCTTTGTGTGCCTAGAGGTTCAATGAGAGAAAACCTTATTCAAGAGAAGCATAATGGCAGCCTTAGTGGATATTTTGGAGTCAATAAGACTCAAGAGTTGGTTCAAAGGTACTACTATTGGCCAAGGATGAATCAAGATGTGAAGAAGTATGTGGAGACTTGCATAGTTTGCCAAAAGGCCAAGGGTACTTCTATAAATGTTGGTTTGTACCAACCTCTTCCCATACCAAATAGACCTTGGGAATGCATTAGCATGGACTTTGTAGTAGGTTTACCAAGGACAAAACATGCACATGACAACATTTATGTGATTGTTGATACATTTAGCAAAATGGCTCACTTTGTGCCTTGGAAGACTACTCATGATGCATGCCAAATTGCTCAATTGTTCTTCAAAGAAGTGGTGAGGAAACATGGTTTACCCATGAGCATTGTTTCGGATAGGGATTCAAAGTTTATGAGTCATTTTTGGAAGACACTAAGGCAAAATCTTGGCACCAATCTCTCTTTTGGATCAGCCTACCATCCTCAAATAGATGGGTAGATAGTAGTGGTCAATAGGAGTTTGGGAAACTTGTTAAGGTGCCTTACTAAGGAAAATGGTCAAGCATGAGATCAAGTACTCTCACAAGGTGAATATGCATACAATGACACCATAAATAGGACTACCGGAAAGAGCCCTTTTGAAGTGGTCTATGGTGTGCACCCAAGAGGCATTTTGGAGTTGAGAGATTTAGGAAGTGCAGTAGCAAGAAGTGGATATGCAGAGGAATTTTCTCAATCAATGAAGGAAGTCCATGATTTAGTTAGACAAGCATTGATGGAGAACACAAGCAAGCTCAAGCAAAAAGTTGATGAAAAGAGGAAGAACCTCCAATTTCAAGTAGGATACCTTGTCATGGTACACTTGAACAAAGCAAGGCTACAACAAGGAATGCCAAACAAGTTACAAATGAGGAGGATAGGTCCATGTGCTATTCTAGCCAAGTATGGAGAAAATGCCTACAAGGTGGATCTACCTAGTGACATAGGCTTGTCACCGGTTTTCAATATAGCAGACTTAGTTGCATACAAGAGACCAGTTCAAGGTTTACATTCAAGTCACTCAGAGGTTTCAGTAGATGTAAACAACCTTCAGTTACCAGTCAAACCAAATCCAAAGGCTGAGACAGTGTTGAGTTAAGGGATTGCCAAGAAGACAAGGCATCAAGTCTATTTGGAGCACATAATCAAATGGAAGGGTATGGATGATGCTGAAGCTACATGGGTGATGGAGATAGAGTTTCAGAAGCTTTGAATTGATTAGAATCCGATTCCCAAAGAGGTGACATAATCTTCTTTTGTTTGGGAGAATGGTGTAAGAGCACTAGGACTTAGGCAATTTAACTTTCACAATTTTGTCTTGTAATGACCCTATCCAAGTAAATGGTGAATAAGGACTCTAGGAGGGTCCAAGTGTTAGTATTTTGTGTCAATGTAGGCCTAGGTTGAGTTCATTTTACTTAGGTTTGCATTTTTGAGTAAATAGTGAGTTTGAGTGGGTATTTGGCCTTTTTGTTGGTCAAAAGTGTCAAAATTTGGTAAAAGCATTAGAGAGGGTTAAATAGGTCTTAGACATGTTTCAAAAGTCATTTATGATGATTTGGAATAGGTCTTGTAAGTTGGATAGACCAAAAGTGCAAAAAACACAAAGTTGCAAATAGTTGTCATGACAACTTATGAAAGTTGTCATGACAACTTTTGTAAACCAATAATGGACTCCAAATGCACTAAAAACATGTTAGAAGACCTCTCTACACATATGCATCATCTCACAATAGTTGGAGGTCATTTTGGCAAGTTGAAGCCAAGAGGCCAGAATTGAGCACCTAAGAAGCAAAGTGAACTGATAGGGTTCCTAACCAAAACACCTGAAGCAAACACCTTAGTAAGGTCAAAAATAAAGCCCTAGAAGAGATTGAGAAGGACATGGAGGTCTAGAGTGCATCTAGGCCTAGTGAGTTGGTTGAATTGAGCAACAGCAACTAGGTGGAGTGTTGAGCAGGCTAGGTGAAACCCCATCACTTTATCTCTCCAATCAGAGATATCTCAAACTCTTTCTTCATTTCATTTGCAAATGCATGACTCATTTCATCATCTCCTCTATAGATTATGTCATCTACAAATACTTCATAGATCACTATCTGATCACCTTAATATTTCAGGTATATGTTGTTGTCCTCACTTGTTCTTTGAAATCCTATCTTCACAAGATGAGAGTGTAACCGTTGATACCATGCCCTTGGTGCTTGTTTCAATCCATATAGGGCCTTGTGTAATATACACACCATATTACTATCTTCTGACAAAGCAAACCCATCCAGTTGCTCATTATACACTTCTTCTTCTAGGATTTCATTCAAGAATGCAGACTTCACATCCATCTAGTATACCTTGAATCCCTTGAATGTTGCAAATGCAAGTAGCATTCAGACACCTTCCAGACTAGCCACTAGGGCAAAGGTTTCTCAATAGTCTTCTCCTTCTTCCTGAGCATATCCTTTGCATACAAGTCTTGCCTTGTTTCTTATCACTGTACCTTCTTCATTCTGCTTATTTCTGATGACCCATTTGGTACCTATGACATTCTTTTGTTCTGGTCTGGGTACCAAGGCCCATGTTGCATTCTTCTCTATCTGGTCCAACTCCTCTTCCATTGCCTTTATCTAGTCTTCATCGCTAAGTGCCTCTCTAGTGGTCTTAGGCTCAAATTCTAAAATCATGTAAGAATTTTCTTGCCCCTTTCTCCTTGTAGGTATTCCTACATCTTTATCTCCTATGATCTGCTTCGGATCATGATTCAATCTTACATACCTAGGAATGACCGTAGCAGGTTCCGCTTGCTTTTCCTCTTCTTTTTCCGCTTCATCTTCTTATTCACCTACTGAGGCTTCTACTGGTACAGAAACACTGAGGTCTTTGTAGTGTTTGTCACTTGTTTCTTTCTTAATCGGTTCCCAGAAGGCTAAACCCAGTTCATCTTCCATGAAAAAGTCAATGAAGAGGAAGTGAAGTTGGAGTATGTATCTAAAAAGGAATAGATTGCTAATATTTTCCCTAAGCCTTTGCTTGCAGGTACATTTGTCTATTTGAGAGACAAGTTAGGGGTATCCACCCCTCTTTATGAGAACTAGATGCATTGAGTTGCATCAATTCGGTGGACTTCACAGTCTTATCTTTTGTCCAGATTGACGAGTTGGTGATGCTCCTCTGGTGGAGTAGTTTGTTGGATTGGTTATTTATTTTAGGGGAGAGAGTAAGTTTGGTTTTCTAGTTTGAGAATCTTTGGCATTTTTGTTGAAGGGGGAGAGAAGCATGTGAAAAAAAATTATCTACTTGATCTTAGGTGGATTTTGTTCGATATGTTTTCTTTCTTTGCATTGATTGTTTTTCACATTCATATATTGCCATCAATGCCAAAGGGGGAGATTGTTGGTCATTATTGCTGCTAGGATATGTTGTTGTCATTGATGTCAACATATTCCTGTGATTTATTGCTTTGATGATTGAAGATTGATCATGGTTTGATGTATGGAATATTTCTAGTATCATTGTATATTTTATGTATTAGTTTTGGTGATCTTAAAATCTTAATTGATCATATCATATGATCTGATTTGCAGTTTGTTTTTCTGATCAGTGCTTTGCAGAGTTTAGTATTTCCTCCTGTATATTCCGGTGTGATAAGATCTTGAGCTAATATTTTGGAAAATTGTTTGGGATGTTCTTTTGTATCTTCACTTCAGATGGTTCATGATTTGATGCTCTCCAAGTTATCTTTCTTCGTGACAGTTGTTGTTGTTTGAGTGTTCTTAAGTTTCAGATGTTCATCAATGAAGATTTGATAAGTGGTGTTGGTAAAACTGTTACTGGTGACTCTAGCATGCTTGCTGGTGTTTCCTAATTGTTTCCTATTTGTTTTGATGATCCATATTGATCGTTGTGTGAGTTCTTGGTGATTTTGTTGAACCAATGATATTCTTCATGTTATATAGTATTCTTGGTGGTGTAGCATGTTGTGGTTAATCTTGGTGTGATTTCTGGTGGTGTTGCATATTTGGAGATTTGATTTAGGTCCATGTTATGTCATGTATATCATTATATTGGTCCGGTGGTTGATCTTTGTATCATGTGATGTAATTTTGTAATTATGAGTTAAGGGTTTAGCCGACCTTGTTGCCAAAGTTGATGAATTATATAAATAGGTGATATAGTCATGTAATTTATGTATCGAGGTTGTGTCTACATTATCAAAGAGTGGTGTATCTACGAACAAAAGGATTCATCCTTTAGTGTGGTGTATTGAGTAGAGATTGGTGTAGAGCAGACAATTGTGCTTAATCAGAACTGTCATTAGGCATTTGCAGATGGTATTATTGCAGTTCATTCCTTCCAGATTATAGCCTGAATCTTGTTGTAAGTCAGTGTGACTTCCCCGAGGATTGTAGCCTTCAAGGTTATTGTAACTTGAGTTGTAAGCTCTAGGCAGTTTGCCTAAATACTAGTGCATTCCACATTGTAAATATTTTCATTTACTAATGCAGAGTATCATATTATTGTGGGTAGGTTCCCACCGTGGTTTTTCCCTTAACCGACTTTTCCATGTCAAAATCTTGGTGTTGTGTGTTGTGTTATCAATTTGCTGATCTTTATTGTTGTTGCAGTTTATTAGATTTGTATTTGTGGTTGAGTTTGAAGATCCAATAGAAAATTGATCGACCCCCCCCCCCCTCTCGGTCTTCTCTCATTGTTGTTGCCAATAGATCTACCTCAAGTAGTTAATCTATTCTCCAAGGAACCAAAGCTCTAATACCAATTGTTGAATATCCAGGAAACTGAGAGGGGGGTGAATCAATTGACAACTTAAATAATTTCTTCAATTCTTTCACACATCCAGAATAACTAACAGACTTAATTAAAGTAGATATAACATGAAGAAAAAACACACACAACACATCACACATTTAACAACAGATATGACATGGAAAACCCAAGAAGGGAAAAACCATGAAGAATGTTAGTTCTCAATATAAAATATTGGTTAAGGTGATTTTTGCAAAGGGTGGCTCATTGACAGAATGCTCACTACAAGAGGGCTCACTATTGAAGAAATAAAGAAAGGTAATCCACCAGTGTAACACACACTACAAAACTGGAACTTCTTCTAGTGCCTCAACACCAACACACTTTGCACAACATCAAAAATCAAATCCTTCATTTTCAATCTTGCATATCTTCAAAAACAGTGTCATGATTTTTCCATACTAACACAATCAGATCAACCTCATATATATACTATCTTTTGATAAGCATAATCTTCTAAGTCAACCAAAATAGAGATCTAAAATAGGTCAACACTAAACATTCTAGTGGTGGAAAGGAATAAGAAGTAGACCATACCACAACACACATCATTGATTAGGTCAACATGTTACATCCATTACAAATTTTTAACCCAAATCATGAATCACACGCTTTACTAATGCCGCTACACATCCTCAAATTTTGGACTTAATCTCGACCCAAAAACCATTTCCCAATACAACAAAAATAAGAATGGAACCAAGATCTACATGAATACAATTGATCAACACCATATCCAATAAAAAAAAATATCCGTATCACCATCAACTCAACTAATCCATACTAAAACACATCTTTCGAATCACCAACACCAAGAACACATGTTGACACCAATGATAACCATTATGTTGACATCAAGGGCAACCAATCATACTCATCAACAACATATTTTCAACATAAGTAGTGTAGTAGGGAGTGGAGAGAAGATAAAAGTTATAAAAAAATTCGAAGAGTCAATATTATCCTCGATCCAATTGAAAGGCGTTGTAACCTCTAAATTATGAATGAACTCTTCCCATATAATTTGATTTTGGTTTCTACATAAAATGTGCGTATTTTTTTCATTACTTTATTATACCACCCTTAGCTATGATTTCCAACCTTTAAACTATATCAATTAATACTATGATAGGCATAGTTCCTATAAAAGTAACCATTGACTTAGTCTCTATTGGTTTAATCATCCTATGCAAGTTATGTGTGACAACTTATCAATATGCTTCCTAGCAAAAGAGGTTGTAGAAGTAAAGTAGGAGTTTTAGATGTGGAAGGGAATTTAGATGAATTCACAAAAAATGTTAAGAATAATGTAAGAAATATTATATGTGGTTCATGAAGATAAATGAAGAGGGTTTATCCAAATAGAGGACACCAATACATTGAAATTGAAGTAAGAGGATAAAATGTTAAACAAGAAAAGTTGAAGGCTTGTACATGAATATTAGAGAAGAAATATTGCTATAGTTTATTTCAACAATTTACAAGGGATCAAAGTTCATGTTTTAAACTTACCATGAATATTCGATCTAAACGAGTTAATTAATTGGATCATAGAGATGGGAGAGTGTTTCAAGTAGGAGGATATCTTTGACCCATAGATACAAAAAGTGGTTTAGACTAAGATGAAGGGTCACAATGGGATATTATGAAAGGAATCACATATAGAGAAAACCAAATGTAGGAAGATGAAAATAAATCATTAGGATTGATGGTCACTAAATTGGGAGGAAAGATTCTACAAAAAATACTAGTTAGATCTATCAAATTTGAAAGAAGGGGAGAAAATGAATAGAAAACATAAGTTGAAATCTTACACATGAAATCTAAGGAAGGAACATTCTGGTCCATTTTAAGCATTGGAATGGAATCAAGAATCGAGATATTGAACTTACCAAGAATGCTAAATCTAGATGAGATGATTAATTAGGTCATGAAGATAGAGGATTATTTTGAATATGAAGATATCTCTAGACCACAAGAAGTGAACGTGATGTAGACCAAGTTGAATGGACATGATGCACTATAGCGAAAGGAATTATAGTTAGAGTGAAATACATTAGCTAAAAGGAGAAGATGGCCCATTGTAACCAAATGATTAGAATATGAGAGGAGAAATTATACCTAGATATTATTAGTTATGTCTTTTGAAAAATTCAAAAAAGCAAAGGTAGAAGTAGGTTGATGTGAAAGAGTACATTGAAGAGTTATATAAGTTCAAAAAATTGGAATTTAATCCTAAAGATAACTAATAGAATTTTATGATATACATTAAGAGGATGAGACTTTTTAATCAAATATGAGATGGGTATTCTCATGTTGGAACAACTAAAGAAACATACTATTATTTCTTGAAGATGGGGAATAAATTTTCTAAGAGACATCAATATAATTTAGAGGATGTGGGAGAGGTAAACCTGCTAATATGATCTAAATCAACTAGGAAATTAAGGATAATATAGTACTTATATTCTCCAAAATTACCATTGTAGAATAAATAACATGTCATGATATATAGGTGGACATGTTGGTAAAAGAAGAACATTCCAATGTACATGTTTCAAGTATAGTCAAATTGATGAATAAATGTGGATTTCCTTGTTATGATATAAGAGGTTGTGATGTACTATAAATTTCATTTGGATAATTTTTGGACCCACTTATAAGCTATATACCATCAAGGATCAGAAGATAATATAAGGAATTCAATAAGTTAGGAGAGAAAGATAGTGTAGAGAAGATAAGTAATATATGATGTGAGAGTTAAATAAACCCCAAAGGATGTGATCCTCCACATAGAGAGAGTCCATTGAGTAAATGATCAACATAGATCATAGCCATCCTTAGTGTTATTTATGAGACACTATGAAGAGAATGAGACAAAATACTTGAGAATATTATTTTTGGGGTGAAGAGACATCAATAGAAAAGTAAGGAACATGAGAATAATTCCAAAAATAATGCTACATCCACTAGTGTGGTAGCACATAAAAGACCTAAGAAAAGAGTTAGTAAAACTATTGATAATGAATATGTTAAGTCAATTGTACAAATATCATTTTACCATTTTAAATATGGTCTTAATTTGATGGAATTGAGGCTGTTGAGGAATATTTGGAGGAAATGGAAGAGTTGTTTAGAGATGAGAAGATTTTGATAGAATCCATACATTATACATTTGAAATTTAATGTTGCACAATGGTGGAATACCCATAAGTCAAGAATCCATGTGGAGAACTCTAAAGAGTTTGATAATATATAAATATTTTGAAAAGTATGGGTATTTTAGTAGCATTTATTTTTATAAAGAAAATTTAAATCAAAAGAAATATTTAGAAACTTTCAAATGTAATTGGAACTCAATTTAACCAATGAGTAGAAATATAAATGTACAATTTTTTTATAGAAATTTTAATTATCTTCTCATTATTGGTATTTGAAACAAGAATCTCAAGGGACTAGGAGAAGTTAAAAGAATAATTGTCTACAACCTTCAAGCTTGTTGAGCTAGACACACATAAATCAATTAGGGGACCCACTCTTTAGTAAATCCATAGATGAAAACAATAATTGAAAAGATTAGTAGAATTATAGTAGCACAAATGGATGCCAATAAAATAAAAGTATAGGAGAACCTCAACAAAGGATAAAAAGAGATATTGTAGAATGGAGTTGTCATCTAAGGGTAAGGAGAATTTGAATTTGAGTAAGGTGAGATTCCTAGAAGATTATAGGATTGGTGGAGCTGTTGGCTCAAGCATGGGAACAAGAGGGACAGAAGGTGGTGAGGACTCTTTGATCTAGTTGATTGTAGGGTAGTAGGCAAAGGACACATGTTTTCTAATCATAGTCCACTACTTGGGACAAGGTTCTTTGATTTAGATGTATTAGAATCTCTTGATGTGGTACCTAATGGTATTGGTATGAGTGATCATGTGTCTCAATCATCATCCTAGGGGAATCTTTTGCTTATATAATCTTTCAGAGGGCCCCTCTATTATTTTGGATGCTGGTAACGGCAAGATTAAAGATTTGTAAGCTGATGGAACTTCAAAGTGGTCAAAAATTTTTGGCTCACACTTGAAAGGAGAGAATTTATTTTCCCATGTGAGTAATTCTTCTAATCCTAACTCTATGTTTTTTCTATTTTGGTTTTAGACTATATTATGGATAGGGCTATCTCTACTATGAAATTCTCTTTGGTTGGAAAATTTGGTAGTAACCATTCAAATATTAAATCAGTCCGTGATATGGTCTCTATAAAATGGAATAAAAAATGTCATATCGATGTTGTTGACATGGGTAAAGGTTTCTTCTCTTTCACCTTTACTTGTGAGGAATATTTGATTGTTGTCTTAACCGAGGGTCCGTGGATGCTTGGTTGCTCTTCTTTGGCTCTTAAGAGATGATAAATTGGCTTTAATCCCTATGAGTGGTCATGTAGTGAGGGCCATGTATGGGTTAGATTGCCAAGATTAACCCTTTAATTCTAGGATGAAGATATCTTTAGGGGAATTGTGGCCTATTTTGGTAATTTACTTTCTATTGACTCTATGACTACTTCTAAGAGATATTTAGTTTATGCTCAGTTGTGTGTGAGCATGGACCAATCAATTGACCTTCCTTGTGATATTTCAATCAATTATAAGCTTTGCTAATGGATTTAGGCCATTGAGAATGAGTCTACCTCTTTTTCATGTTTTCACTATAAGAAAATTGGTCACTAGGCTAAAAAATATACTTCCAAGGCCCTAAAGAATACCCAGAAATGTGGAAGGAAAAATATCATGTGGAGTTTGGCAACAAGATGGGAAATGTTGTTAGAGGGGCTGGTTTTGATGTTTCCTATTCCAAGGAGGATTGTTCCAAGGTAAAGAGTTTAGAGGCTATTATTTTTATCTCATGTGCTTGGTCTAGATCTCCTTTTGAGGACCCTATTATTTGGCATGGGGGTGTTGAAGGGTCTACTAATATTTATTTGGCCACCCCTATTGCCTCTAGAAATGTTATGTCGCTTATTGAAGATGGTGTTGTTGGTAAGCCTCTTGAGCCTGTTTGTGTTTCTATTGAGTACTCCATGTGAGGCTTGCAATTGGTGAGTGGGGGTTTGAGGATTCCAACAAGGTGTTTCCTTCCCCTAGATATAAGGGTGTCTCCCAAGTTAGGAAAGAGGAAACTAGCTTTGTTAGGTCATAGGTTTACCTTAGAGATAGCTTTCCTAAAAATTTTATCATTCCTAAAATTGTCGATGCTCATTCCTTTGGTGAGTTCTATCCAATTAGCCTTTGTAATTATATTTTTATAAAATCATCTCTAAGGCATTGGTTTTGTGGATCAAGGAGGTTTTCCCATGTATCATTTATGTTCAGCATAATGGGTTTTTTCATGGTCGCTAGATTCTTGATTCTATCCTCAGTGTGCATAAGAATATTCATTCTCTCTCGGTCAACAAAAAGGTGATTCTTTTGTTAAAGTTGGACATCCTCATGAAAAATGATAGAGTTAATTGGCAATTTCTCCTTGAAGTCTTGTCAGCTTTTGGTTTTGGCTACACAATGGTGCAGATTATTGGCTAGCTCATCTCTACTTCGAGGTACTCTATTATCATTAATGGTTATGCCTTTGGTTTTTTCAGCAGCTTAGACAGTATCAAGCAAGGAGATCCTATTTCCCTTTTCCTATTAATTATTATGCTGGAATCTTTGGGTAGGTTTATCCAAAAATCAGTGTTTATTGGGAATTTGAAGGGGATTTCTCTTTCTTCATTATCATAGATCTTATCTCATCAATAATTTGTGAATGATACTATTTGTAGCATCCTAAAATCGCACCCCTTGCAATTTTCGACTGCATTTGGGTCTTTGCCTTAGTGTTTGCACCCCTTGGCCTGATTGAAGACCTGATTATACTCTTTTACATCACAAATGCCAAAATTTTCAAACTTACACTCAGCCTGCACCTTGATCCTGCCCCAAAATAGGTCAAGACTAGGGCGTAGCCCTGGTCCTCACCAGGACTAGGGCATGGCATGATGGTCCTCCCTAAATGAGATGTAATTTGAAACTTTTTTTCCATCTCAAATTTGAGTGGGATTTCTCTCTCAGTGTTGGCCTATGTCGAAAAATTAATCCAACAAGTAGGTATATAAAGAGGATTTCCCCTCTCATTTGATGATCATGAAAAATCAAGAAGCATTCAAGCATTCAAGAGAAAATGAGTATCTTTAGTCTTCCTTCAAGTCTTGGAGCATCAATAAATTCAAGGATCAAGCATTGAAGTGGAGATCAATATCCTATTTCATGAAACCCTAATTACATGTGGAGGCAAGCAAAACTTCACAAGGAGGTATAATTGTTTATGGTGAAAATGGATAACAACAATAACGATATTGAAAGGCTAAATGAATTCAACCACAAAACCCTAGCCTAACAACAACAAAGATCCACCATAACATATGAATATTACCTAAGACAATGCAAATCAAACAAAATCACAAAGATTATACCATCACATGTCCAATAGGGTTTGGATCTCCATTCTTCCTATCTCCATTGATCTTGTTTGATGTATTTGCTCTCAGATTTTATGTGCACAAGAGCTCAACAAAGAATGGAATGTGGTTGCAAGTAGGATCGTAGTGTAGTCAATTGCATAAATTGATTCATTAGCATGAATGATTAGGTCACTAGGGTTTGATAATGAAGGAAGCATCTCCTTATATAGAAGACACTATATGAAATGGAGGGATAAGATTGAGAGGTGTAAAAGGAGGTCGGCTATGATTAGAGGGTAGGTAAAAGAAATAATAAAATAATGAAAGGGGTAGGTAGTGTATGAATTAAGAGATGAATGACATGTGTCATGGGTAGAAAAGACTAATGAATTAATTAAATAAATAAAGATTTATTTAATTAATAGAAGAAGTGGGATAATTAAATAAATAAGATATTTATTTAATTTAGGAAAAGGATTTATTTAAATGAGAAATAAGGCTAGAAGAGGATAAATGAATTAATTAAATAAATAAAGATTTATTTAATTAATAGAAGAATTAAGCTTAAATAATTAAATAAATAAAATATTTATTTAATTAGACATGACAATTTTAGGTGTCTACAATAATCATTTCAATTTCAGTCATAATTCAGCATCTCCCTCAAAAGGAGAACAATACCTTTCAATAATTTCATTTTCATTTATCTCAATTTCATGGTTAATTCCAAAACTAGGGTTTGACCAAAGGCAAGCCCCTATTCCCAACCTATTTCCCTTTCTTTTTGAGTGCAGGAAACATGTGCACAATTGTACTTATGGAAATAAGCTTTAGACACAAAGAGGAAGAAACCCTTTTCGACACATGAAAAATTTGGAGGACCAAGAGGCAGCGCCATGATCCTTGCTATTTCGAGCAGGTTTCACAAGGCGGATCCGAATCAGCTTATATTTCTCAAATCGAGGTGCACGACTGAATCTCGCATTTGTAGCTCAGTATTTTCTTAGTTTTGTCTTCAATTTCAGCACTAACCCTAAATCAACACTTCAACTTACAAAAGAGTGAAGAACACATCATAATGATGAATACTAAGAAGGGGGGTGAATTAGTATGCCAAAAGTCTCTATACTTAAACACTTTACTAGTCTAGCAGTAAACCAATAATACAATTTAGCAAACAAACCAGTTAGCACACATGTAAACCAAATAGAAAATAATGCATTCACCCACAGAAGCACAAACACCATAACACAAGAGATTTTGAC
Organism: Cryptomeria japonica; assembly: GCF_030272615.1. NCBI lineage: Eukaryota > Viridiplantae > Streptophyta > Pinopsida > Cupressales > Cupressaceae > Cryptomeria > Cryptomeria japonica. The sequence goes on from NC_081410.1 coordinate 141,099,096, forward strand.
ATGGAAACCCAAATGGGAAAAACCATGGTGAGATGAAAGTCACAAGTAACTATCTGTAGAATAGGAACCAGACTGGTTAAGGTCAGGCCGGTTAAGGTCATACAATGTTCTTTACCAGAACAAATTATGTTAGGAATCTCAATCTTTGTTAGGAGATAAGTCCGATTAAATAATACCTTGCTAGAGGATTTTAGATCCATAGATGTGAACCACCTTGTTAGAGGATTTACAAAAGGCTTTTTGGGCCTACCCCGTTAAGGGCTTCAGACTTGTTGAAGATGTGAGTAATCAACAAGTGAGTGATCTAGCAAATAGCATAGATTGCTTGGTTAGATCCTTGATAGCTCGTTCCTATTGTATTCCAGCATTACTTCAATCTTCAACACATTCACACTCTGCCTCTTCTAGCAGACCTGAACTTCTCTTCTATATTCACACTTACAAAAACTCATCAACCACCTTAAACCCTAGCAACAACCTAAAACCCTAGACATGATGTCCTTATAAAGGAATCTGATTTCATGTCCGTCCAATAGGATTACAATACAATTTCCTAGGTTCAATGCATCTAGACATATTTGGTAAAATGACACAAAAAGCACCGCCAAAGTGTTGGCACCGCTAAACAATTGGTGGATGGTAACTCATCACAAAATGTCAGTTGGTAACTCATCATAGAGTATTATCGGTTCATACAAAATACCGGTTTAAGCAAAATACCAGTTGCCAGTTTGACAAAATGAAGACTGGGAAATATGAGTTGTGTCAGTTCATTCCTTTGTACCGCTTGAGATCCTTGAACTGCTTGGGGTCTTCATACCACTTCAAATCGGTAAACACTTTCTGCAAAACACTGATAGTCTAAAGACTATAATACATCATACTGGTTGGAACAAATACCAATTGAGCTTTAACTCATATAGACAAAGAGTGATCTCAAATCAAGTGTGTGTCCATCAATGACAATCACAACATCAATCATAAAAAAATGCCAACAATCTCCCCCTTTGGCATTGATGGCAACACTTAGGAAAAATTTTGACATCTAAGTGTTTTACAACAAAATTATGCCATAAACAAAATTACTCCCCCTAAGTATATACACTATCCCTTTTTGTAGAAATATAATGTATACTACTCCTTAACAGAAATAACATGAAAGTATACATCAAAACATTCAAAATTTACACTTCTCCTCCTTTGCCAACAATGACAAAAGTATTGCAGACTAACCCCTATTTCATTAGTATTAAAATAATGTGTTTATGACAGTAAAGAGTAAAACTTGTCAAAAACTGATTTAAAGTCCTGCAAAAATTGCTTCATGGATAAGGACCACAATTCAAGTAGGGAGGTAGCCACCTCTTTCTCTGTCTGCATCTGGGAGACCTTTTCTTCCATGGCATCTATCGTGCTTATCTCTTGAGTGACCGTTAGGGCATCAAGATTTAGATAGCATTTCTGGAGAATTTGCAGTCCTGGTAGTAGGACCAGTTGAAGTTCTTGCAAATTTCATGTTCGGTTGCTTATCTCTACCTCTAGTCTTGTAGATTGAAGTTGAAACCGGTGAGCAATTTGGCCATATGTGGATAAGGAGTCATATGGCATCTTGAATGTGCTAATAAATGACTGCATATCAATTTGCAGTTGGTCTTTCTGAGTGAGCACATCATCATAGAATAAATGAGGTTGGCAAATCTTGCTGAGTGGTAGATTGCCCTCATCCATTGCATTTCTAATGTCCTTCTGTACTTTTTGAAGATCAAACTGGAGCTCTATTGACTTTCTCACCAAGGCAGTGTCCAGAGCCTTTTGATGTTCCTTCTTGACATTTTCTTCTGCAACCTCTTCCAGGCTTTGCACCTGGTCTTCTACAACTGTGCATAGGAGCTTCAATTGTGCAAGTGAGGAATCGATACTAGGAAGGCTCATACCGGGCATCAAACTAGTAAGAGTGTCCATCGCAGCTTGGATCACATCTTGCTCCTTTTTCCTCCTAATCACTTCCAGGCGTTCTTGAGCAACTTTAATGCTCTACAACAACTCTGATTCGTTTGCGGATTGGAGGTCATTGGGACTAGTAATGTCAGCTGGTTTAGCCTGACTACCAGTTGCCATTGGGGTCTCCACCTGTGTGCTCTTTACCTCTGCTTCCTTGTTCTTGTCTTTTTGCTTATCTTCTTGAGCCTTCCTTTGCTCCTCTTCTTCTTTCTTTCTTTTCTCTTCTTCTTGTCTTTTCTCTTCATCTTTTCGCTTTGTCTCTTCTTCATCCTTCTTGTTCTCCTCTTCCTTCTTCCTCTTCTCCTCTTCCTATTTCTTCTCTTCCTCTTTTTGCTTCTCTTCTTCTTTCTTTTCATCTTCCTTCTTCTTCCCCTCTTCCTCTTGTCTCTTATTTTCCTATTCTCTTCTCTTCTTCTCCTCTTCTTTTCTCTTATCCTCTTCATCTGCCTGTTTCTTCTTTTATGCTTCCTGTTGCTTCTTTTCTTCTTCTACCTTCTTTTCCTGTCCTGTTCCTTCTAATGGTGTACCCTGAGTAACATTTTCACCATCTAAGGCATCAACATCAATGGGGTCCATTTGTTCTATGGCTGGTTCTTCTTCACTGTTATACACCTCATCTGGTTTTCCAATTTCCAGTTCTTGCTCATCTTTCCTGTTGGCTTCAGCCACTTGATGCATGAGTATGTGTATCTTTTATCACTTCATGAACCTTTCCTTCCAGTAATAGGAGTCTTCTTCTTCTCATGAAGAAGAGGCCTTTGTATTTATTCATAACTTCGAAAAGTTCTGAATTTGATACATCAGGAAAATGTTGAGCAAATATTTCCTCCCTCATTTCCTGTTCCTTTTCTATGGCAATGCGCCATTTATTGTCTAGAGAATTATACAAAGAACCCGATGTCTTAGATCTAATTTCTGAAGGCGACCGATCATCAACACACAAATACTTAATGATTTCCTGTTCAACTTCTTCCTTTTCATCATCATTGAAGTCATCAAAACAATCAATTAAATCATTCAACACTTTTCTCCCAATATTCTTTATAGTTCTTTGACAATGTGTCAAAGGTTTGTAAGAATAAATATCAATATTTACTGGTACAGATGTTGTCGGTTCATTCTTTGTTTGCCTGATCATCTTAGGCGGTTCTTCTGACACAATTTCCTCTGAGTCCGGTGTATTGCTTTTTGTCTTCTGCTTCCTTTCAAAGACTTTGGCAGGTGCAGCTTCCAGTTTCTTCTTAGCTGGTGACCGCTTGGTCACTTTCAGACTGGCTGCAGTAACCGGTGTTGATGCTAAAGACACTACCTTTCCTTTCTTTTTTGAGGGTTCTACAACCAGTGTAACCCTTTCGAAATAGGTGCTAGTTCTCTTTGCCTTAGGATCAAGGGGTGAGGCAATTAGGGTAGAAGCATACCCATCCAGCATATCATTCATTACCTCATAGCCCATAGGCTCCACTTCCTCTTGTCTAGGCTCAACGGCCTCCATTATGCACTCATCCACTTTGATGGTGAAGCAGATGTCTTCCTCATACTTTTTGACTATATCACCGAATAATCTTCTCCTTTGGCTCATCTTCCATCTGAACTCATCAAAGTATTTGTTCAGTACTTCCGGATAGCCGGTTCCAACCGCTTGTAGGCTTTCCTTGATTTGTTTTGTCACCGATTGGTTGACAGACCACTAAATGTCACCTATTCCTGGAAAGTAGCCTTGGAAGTAAAAGAACAACCCAACCAGTAGTTGTCTGAACTTAAATCTTAGTGCATTGTCCTGTTTGATTGAATTAAGATTCAACAGAAGTTGTCTTTGCATACAAGTGCACAAATCAAACGATGCATCTTCCTTGATCATCCTGTAAGTAGCATTTACCACTATAGCAGAGACAGAATTAATTCTGCTAGCAAATAACATCCGGTAACCTATCACCATGCAGGCATACTTGACCAGATCATCCTTGATTGAGCTGACGGTCATTCCACATGAGTCGCTCACTGAATCAATGAGCTTGGACATTACAGTCTTACTAACCTTCCTTAGGGCTGGCACTTCCCCTATGTTACAGAAACCGGTGATGGCATGAATCACTTTCGATGTGATATCATGTATCTACTCTAGGTACATCTTATCACTGTGTACCCTACTTAGAATAATGCGAATATGATCATCCAGAAATTATTCAAGAAAGTAGACTTCATTGTGAAGTTTCTTCTTTTACAGAATGTTGAATTCCAGTTTAATCTTCTTATCCTTTCTATAGAACAAGCTCAACTAGGAATAGATCACAAGAGACCCTAGGTCTTCAATTTTGTAGTCTATGTAATCGAAAATGCCTTCTTCTACTATTACACTAGTAGGTACTTGAGACAGGGCATTGTATTTCAACTTTCATTGAATGAGGTCCATAGAATCAACGGGTGCACTAGAGCTATCATGTGATGCGAAAGCCATGATAAATAGGGAATTTTGAAAAATACCTTCGCAGATTTGAAATTTAGGGCTTCACAATTTGAACTTTGCTTCACACTCCTTCGGTTGTAGTGATACCGCTTTGCATTCTACACTCCTCCAATAGATGTTTGCTTCAGATTCTTCTTCAGGATTTTGATAAGTTCTTTGAATCGTAGTGTAAATCACTTTTCTTCGCTCTGCACTTGAAAAACTTCTTCACTTAAAAAATGTTAAGTGAGAAATGATTTGAAAAATCCTTTTAAACAGGTTCTCCACCTACCATAATAAATGCTCCACTATTAGGGCGTAAACACTAATTTGCCTTTTACCATTTCTGATCTTCTGCCAATTGATAGGTATCACATACCAGTTAAGGTCTTTTACCAATGTAAACTGGGGGTTCGAAGTATTTCACCATTTGCTCCCCCTAAGCTTTTCTAATGCTTAGTTTGTTGGTTCCGAAATTTCCACACTAGGTGCAAAAACTGGTTCTTCTTGCAACACCGCTGGTTTCTTTTTCTAGGTTTTGTTCATATCCGCTTGAACAGTTTCAATATCAATCTTTCCTTCCGGAGTGACCGATATGTCATCCGATATGTTCTTTCTTATTTTGCAAAATCTAGCAATGTGACCTGGTTTGTTGCAATGATAACAGACCTTTTCAGGTGCTCTCCAAGGTCCATTATTCATGTTACCATTCTTCCTCCTGTATGTTGTAGCAGTGTGACCATGACAATGATAGATCAAATAGTTTTCTCTGCATCCGGTTGTCGCTTGATAGCCACTGCTTCCGAACTGATGATTAAAGGTATTAAACCAGTTGGGATTCCGGTTCACAAAAGGTTTCGGACCAACTCCTTGAGTCCTCTGACGATATCTTCCAGTTTTGTTCATAACAGACCTGCATTCAGATGCTCTATGCCCAAACTTGTTGCATGCATAACAATTACCATTGAACTTATTGGATCTAGGTACATTGTTTATAAAGTAAGGAAAATTATTATAGGCTTTGCTCCTACACACATTGGTAGTATGTCCTTCTTTAAGACAGTCAAGGAAAATAGGTTTAAACTTTTGCTTACCTTTATCCTTTGATGTCACTTGTTTCTTTGATGCTTCAGCATTTGCACCAGAGGTCTCACCTTCCTCATGACTGGAGTAACCAAGTCCAGCAGTATTCTTGATAGGTTTGGCCGATTCAAGCTTTTGCTCTAGCTTAACAGTACTCTTGTTGAACTTAGCAAGTATTTCCTTTGACTTAGAGAGTTCTTTGGAAATAGTAGCATTTGTTTCCATCAAGTTTGCAGTCTTGGAGATGGATATGTTCAGTTCTCCTTGCATGTCTTCCTTTTCCACTTTGCTCACATGGAGTTGAGCGGTTAGGGCACTGATCTCTTGCTTCAGCTTAGAGATTTCATGATCTTTGTCTTTTACTAGATCTTCAGCTTTCCTCCGGTTCTCAAGCTCTTGGCACATTCAAATAGTCAATCCTTCCAACTCTTTTCTCAGGTTGGAATTGGATTCATCTAGCTTTTCTACTTCTTGAATTAGGGCTTCCATGTCCGCTTCATCAGAGGAACTATTTTCAGATAGCTCCATCAGTTTTTCAGAGGCCTTATATTTGACCATAAGATCATCATAGGCTTGCTGAAACTGAGTGAGCCGATGAGTAAGTTCCCTCATAGTGTATTCCCCCATATCTATTTCCAAGTGGTTAGACTTATAGAAAGGTTGGCTCTGATACTAGTTGATGAATACTAAGAGCGGGGGGGGGTGAATTAGTATGCCAAAAGTTTTTGTACTTAAACACTTTACTAGTCTAGCAGTAAACCGGTAAAACAATTTAGCAAACAAACTGGTTAGCACACATGTAAACCAAATAGCAAATAATATATTCACCCACAGAAGCACAAACACCATAACACAAGAGATTTTGACGTGGAAACCCAAATGGGAAAAACTACGGTGAGATGAAACTCACAAGTAACTATCTATAGAATAGGAACCAGACCGGTTAAGGTCATACAATGTTCTTTACTAGAACAAATCATGTTAGGAATCTCAATCTCTATTAGGAGATAAGTCTGATTAAAGACTACCTTGCTAGAGGATTTTAGATCCACAGATGTGAACCACCTTGTTAGAGGATTTACAAAAGGCTTTTTGGGCCTACCCGGTTAAGGGCTTCAGAATTGTCAAAGATGTGAGTAATCAACAAGTGAGTGATCTAGCAAATAGCATAGATTGCTTGGTTAGATCCTTGATAGTTCATTCCTAATGCATTCAAGCATTACTTCAGTCTTCAACACATTCACACTCTGCCTCTTCTCGTAGACCTGAACTTCTCTTCTATATTCACACTTACAAAAACTCATCAACCACATTAAACCCTAGCAATAAACTAAAACCCTAGACATGATGTCCTTATAAAGGAATCTGATTTCATGTTCGTCCAATAGGATTACAATACAATTTCCTAGGTTCAATATATCTAGACATATTTGGTAACACGACACAAAAAGCACCCCCAAAGTGTCGGCACCGCTAAACAATCGGTGGATGGTAACTCATCACAAAATGTCAGTTGGTAACTCATCACAGAGTGATACCGGTTCATACAAAATACTGGTTTAAGCAAAATACCCGTTTCCAGTTTGACAAAATGAAGACTGGGAAATATGAGTTGTGCCGCTTCATACCTTCGTACCACTTGAGATCCTTGAACCGCTTGGGGTCTTCATACCGCTTCAGATCAGTAAACACTTTCTACAAAACACCGATAGTTTAAAGACTATAATACATCATACTGGTTGGAACAAATACCGGTTCAACTTTAACTCATATATACAAAGAGTGATCTCAAATCAAATGTGTGTCCATCAATGACAATCACAACATCAATCATGAAAAATGCCAACACATAATCCATCAATCCACTTAGTATCCAATCCTTATCCAATTTGTGATTGAATCTAGTGGATCCCCCCTCCCCTCTTTTGAATGTAAAGGAAATCCTCCATCAAAGCAAAAAAATTGATTTGGTGATTTCTCCTTCTAGGTTGCAAATTGCCAAATCAAAATTTTCCCCTTTACATTTTTGTAAACCTAACATGAAACACCTTTACTTCTGATTTTATCTTCAGATCTGAGTGTATATGCAATTTTAAATTCAAATTTTCATTTACAAGTTTGATTTCCTTGCAAATTTTAAAAATTTAGAGGTTGATTTCACTAAAAACCCTAATTTTTATTTTCAAAATTAAGCTTGTGAATTGCATAATTTGGGTTAATTGTTTCAAATCTAAATGCTCTTCAATTTTACAATTCAAATTTTCATCTACATGTTCAAATTTCATTCAAAAATTTAAAATTAAGTGGTTGATTTCAAAAACCCTGATTTTTAATTTAAAAATTGAGTTTGTGGGTTGTTTAAATTTTGAATTTCCCTCTTCAAATTTGGTTGTTTTTTATAAAGATAAACAGGTTTTACAGGGACCTGAAACTAGAGTATTACAGACCAAGTCTAGCAACCAACTAGACCAAAAAACTAAGCAAAACAGGGGACAAACCCCACATAGACCGAAAGCCAGAAAACAAAAATAGTAGAACAAAAAATAGGACAAAGTAGTCAACTAAGAGACTGCATAAATTTAGTATTTTTCTACATAATACTCTTATTAATTTTCTCCAAATCCTCCATGATGAATCTGGAGGTTCCCTGGTCCTCACTCCGGCTCCTGGTTCTAGTGCAAGGACCCGAGGTAGTCTTCCCATGCAACACTTTGTCCACCCTCTGATGCAATATTTTTCTAGCTTTTCCCCTAAGGGAGGGTCACTGGTGATGGTCTTGGTTCTATAATCAGTCATCATAGAATTAATTTTTTCCAAACCATCAGCACTATTGTTCATTGCCTGCCTACTGATTTCCACTAGATTGTTCAGGTTTTCCTTGATCTCACTCACATCCTCTTCCAGCTTCTAAATTATGTGCTCTTGGTAAACCTTCATAGTTTCCACATCCTGAGAAATTTTCTGGATCATACTCATGATCTTCTCAGTTTAATTGGGCCCGAGGGATTCCGTGAAAGTCTCAACAATTCCTTTAATCCCATCTTTTAGGGATTGAGTTTACTTCTACACCCACTTCCAACAGTTCTCTTGACTTCTAGTAGCCTCCAAAAGTAGATTCCCCATCACCCTCTCCTCCTTTATCTTGCCTTTATTTTCCTTATTTGCAAACCCCTGTTTCTCATCATCCACATTGATAGGGATGTCCAACTTAATCTTGTGGTCTAGGACTTTGGACCCACTAAATTTGGCTAATTTCATTTTCTTTTTGGTGGGTGGCTCCAAGTCTTGCATTTTCTTGTTGCTAGATTTGAACTTACTTGCCACCCACCTTGGAGGATTGATTTTCCTACTACTATTAGTTCTCGGGGTCACCATAAGCTCCCCTTCTTTCTTTGGTCTATACTCAAGGTCCTCCATATCCTTGTTATCATGCCAATCCATGGAAGCACCACTCTCATCCTCATCCATCTCTATATCAGAAACCAACTACACATCAGGGTTAGAGGAGGAAATGTGGGTTTTATCCTTGGGGGAGGGTTTCACTTCATGAGCTTGGGTGTATTCCATAATCAACAAGATAAGCCCTTCATGAATCACAGGGTTATCTTGGTTTTTAATCTGGTTATTAATTTCAATACAACTTCAAAATTGCAATCTTGAATCTAATTTTAAATTTTAATATTAAGTGGTTAATGCAACAAACCCTAATTTTTAAATTTAAATTAATCTTGTGCATTTTTCAATTTTTCAATTTACCTTAAAAATTTAATTAATTAACTTAATGAAATTTGAAGTCTTCTTTTATCCCCCTCCACATCATAAAAGTGGGCCCTTAACCCTAAGTGTGCCCCTTTTTATTTTATTCTTGCAATTAATCATTTCATCAAATACCCTAATTAGATCCTATTTTGACCTCAAGGCTTGATTTCACACATCCTTCTGGAATTCACTTTAGGATTACAATATCTTGTTTCCTCAAAAATTTGGCAAAAAGTTGGTCACACCAAGAGGCAACCTCTTGGTCCCAACTTTTTCTCCCCAAATTTTGGGAGCTTGTTTTGGTGGAATTTTACTATTTAAATCCAAGTATTTGTGAAATTATATTGATTCTAGGTTGGTCTAAGGTTGAAAACAAACTTGGGGTTTCAACATCACAATTTTCAATTTAAATTTTAAAATTAAGAGGTCATTTTCAGCCCTAATCTTAAATTTAAATTTCTATCTCCTAGTGGGTAATTTTAATCTTAAATTAAGATGTTATCCTTACATAATCCTAATTTTAAATTTAAATTTCCTAGGGGATTGCATCTTTTCAATCAATTTGTTCATTTAATTGAGTAATCATCTTTCCTAGAATTTTGCACTATTCAATTATTTTGCAACTTAGATTCCAAAATTCAAATTTCAAATTTCAAATTTTTAATTTTCAATTTCCCTCCCTTAGTGCATGTTTTTTACTGCTATTAGTCCAACCTATAGTATCCCCATGAGAAGAAGTTGTAGAATTAAGGCTTCACAAGGTTTACTTACTGAGGAGATGGAGCCTAATTTGAACTAACTTTTTCCATGAGGATATTGGTGGTTCTTCTGATCCTACAAATGTCCCCATCTATCCTCATTCTTTAGATATCTCTCATGATGTGGAGTCACTAACTAGGGTTTCTATTGACCAATTGAAGAATATTGACAATCAATTTGAAAACTTTCAACAATGTATGAGTCAACAATACCTAGAAAGTGAAGCTTTCTCATTGATTGAAGGATTAAAAATAATGGTGTTGATATCTTGTGTGGTATTGCTCATATTGTCGATTCTAACCTATGAAGAGTTGTGTTGAAGCCCTAGGTTATACACAAAATCCTAGTCAAGTTAATAATTCCATTCCTTTGACTACTCCTATGGCTAGTGTTCCCACATTTTCATCAAACATCATGGCTACCTCTACACAAAATGTCATACCTACAAACACTATTCAAGGGGGCAACTTCTCTTATTTCATTCCTCCTACCATGAGTCTTCTATTTATTACCCAATCTTCTCCTATACATATAAATGTTAGTCAAGGGGGAAACTCCCCTTCTTTCATTCCTCCTACCATGAGTCTTCCATTCGTTACCTAATCCACTCCCATACCTACCTATCATAATGTTCCACCTCCTTATTCTCAACCCCCACCTTCCTATAACAATATCCCTCCTTATTCTAAACCCATTCCTTCATTCAACAATGTTACCACTTCTTCTCAATCCAACATGTCCAATTTCAATCCTTCTATCGAAGCTACCATCAATAATCTAGCCCAAACAATGTCTTCTTTGCAACAATAAATAGCTTCTATGAATCAATATAAGTATAATGTGCCCATATTTTATGTAGTGAGCCCATTATCCAATGACATTGTCCAAGCTATCCCGCCTAAACATGTTGAAGTCCCTCAATTGGAACTTTATAATGGAAAAGGTGATCCCTTGACTCATGTTAAAATATTTTAAAATCTGTGTAGTGACTTTTCTCATGACCAAAGATTGTTGGCTAATTACTAGAACATTAAAGGATAAATCTTTGCAATGGTATTGTTCTTTGCCTCCTTATTCTATTACTTCTTTTCAACAATTGGCTAATGATTTTATTAAACAATTTCATAATAATATTTGTCCTAAGATTACTTTGACTAATTTGATGCATTGTAAGCAAGGTGTGAAAGAAAAAGTGACTAATTTTATTGGTAGATATAAAAAAAATTATTCTCAAATTTCTTTTCCTATGTCTGATCAAGCAATTCAAAATGTTTTTATTGGTAATTTACACAAAGACATTAGGGATAAACTTCTATTTTCTAAGCTTACTTCCTTTACATAGTTGTGCGCAATACTTAACAACTATCATCTTATTGTTAGTCAAATGGAAAAATAATCATCTTCAATGGCTCTGAATGATAAGGCTGAAAGTGCTCAACAACCTTCTGTGAAGTTCAAATCAAATAAGAGATTCATCAAATTCAATGACAACAACAATACTCAAGTGGTAGCCACAATAGGTGTACCTCCTTTGTCCAAATAATTTAGAAAAGAATTCACTCCTCTTAATGAATCTTTACATAGTATTATGTCTCAATTGTTACAAAGGAATGTGTTGAAACTTCCCCCTATCAAACCAATTGATCCATCTAAGAAATCCTCAACTGTTACTTTTATTCCAAAGCCTTTTGCCAATACCATCGTCAACCCCATCATGACACTGAAAAGTGTTTTTCTTTGATAAGTAAGATTCAAGAATTGATTGATATCAATACAATATATGTGGCTGGTGTAAAGATAAAGGAAACAAATTAGTAGCTCCTAATAAAATATTCAAATTTTCACTGATCCTTTACCTTTGTATTCCACTAATGTGATTGAGACCGATCATCTTGTCTTCTCTCCCAATGATGTTGGCCTTGAGTCTAATAATATGGTGAAACTTGTTGACAAAAATGAAACTCCTAAGGACTTGTGCATTACATTTGATCCTAGTGAAACTATTGAAGCACCTGATGGCCCATTATATATAACTACAAAAGTCAAAGGTATACCCTCTCGAGGAGATCTTATTGATCTATCTTGCATGGTTAATGTAATAACTGGAGAATTTCTTTATACTTTGGAATTGCATCAAGTGATATATGATGATACTGATGTGGTAGTTAAAGTTTTTGATGGCTTCTCTTGTCTTGGTATTGGTTCTATCACACTTCCTATTAGTGTTGGCACTTAATTCTTAGATGCTAAATTTGCTATCATTCCTACATCTAATTAATTTTATGTGAAGTTGGGACATCCTTGGTGTTGGAATCAAGGAACACTGAGAGGGGGTAGAATCAGTGTTCTACCGGTAAATAAACTTTCAAACTTATTCTCAAACCATCGGAAGCAAATGCAAGAAAGTAAAATGTAGAAACACAAGATAATCACCCACAAAACCATAACACCATAATTTTTACGTGGAAACTCGGAAAGGGAAAAACCACGGTGGCATTTGAACCCACAATATTCATATACTGCGATCAAGAGTACATAAATATTACATAAGGGGATTGTACTTGCATTCAGGCACACTTACTAGAACCAAAAGTTCAATTACAATATAAAAGTCTCACTAACTTACAAATCAATTACAATGATAACTACAATGTTTGATCTCCAAAATAACATCAAACAATGCCTGGATGAGTTCCAGTTAAGTGCAAGAAGTCTAACTGCAACACCTCTGCAACTCTACTCTGTTTTTCTTCTCAGTCAGCTACCAGATCAAGAATGTGCACATGAAACTACACCAAAAGGATTTCTCGATCACAACTCACTCTCATACCATCATACAAAAATATCTTCTACATTGGTTAAATATATCCGCAATCACAAAATAAACATTCATTAAGTCGGTCAAGCACAATATGCAATGTAACGTGTAATCGAGTGTCGTCTCAGACCGAATCACCAAAATACATGCAGATCAACCAAATAGAATCCAAATTATTTATATATTTCGGCCCTATCATCCCATGCATGAATCTAACCACCCCAATCACCACGATGATTTTGGACCAAAAATGCTCTGCTTATCCTAAAACACCAGAGACAGATTACCGGATCACTTTCTTCATAGGTTACCAAAAATCATAATTACAAGAGAGGATTTCCAAGGTGAGTTTCCATCAATTACAACCCTAATCCATTATCCATGCACTAAAATCCATCGGATGAGTGTCAATTTCCAACACTTGGCTCTATTCCATGAAAGAGATTTCTTTTACTGTTCATAAGTGTTTTAAATTTCCTCATAATGATGAAATCATAAATGTTAATCATGGCATCTATCAACCTACAATGAGGCATGAAGATGTTTTTCTTAATTATTTTTGGTTTGAAAAATTCCAACCTCTTCAACCTAGAAGTGATGCTCTCTTTAATTCATATCAAAATTGGAAAAAATGAGATGATTTTGTCATTAAGTAAACCTATAAATCCAACACTTAGCCTTCCTCGTGATGATCATATACCTCTTCTTGAGGATAAGATTATTATTCCTCCCAGCGAAAGAAATAATCTTCTTCCCAAAGAGGAATCTATTCATTCTCCTAAGGATGAGTCCACTCTTCCTCCCAAGGATAGAAATACTCCTCTTCCCAATGTCAAGCTCTTCCTCCTAAGCCTCAACCTAAGGACACGTATATTATTACTCCTAAGGGTAGAACTATTCCTCCTCATCATGGACCTCGTATCCTTCCCACACCTCACATTTCTCCTTTATATGGTGTGGTTCTACCTCCTACATCTTACAAAGAGAAGCGACCAACCTCTCCTATTGTTCAACCTAAATGACCTCAACCTATTCATCATTCCTTAAAAGAAGAAAAAAATCATATACCTAATGAACCTAAACCTTCACAAAATTCATCTAAAACCAAAAGAATTCAAAGTGTGAGAGAATGATAGGGTTTACCTAGCTTGCTCACACTTCACCTAGTTGGTGTTGCTCAATACCACCAACCTCACCAGGTCTAGCTATGCTTCAAGGCCTCCAAGTCCCTCCCAATCTCTTCTAGTAATTTCTCTTTTCCAATATTAATGTGTTTGCGACAAGTGTTTTGACTAGGAACCCCACCAATTCCATGTGTTTCCCATATGCTCAATCTTGCAATATTGACTAGAACTTATCAACTTCTCATTTTTCACCCCCATACTGTTATAAGACATTGAAGAGGTGTGGAGGTGGTATTTACCATGGAATGATTTAAATTAGGTCCATTTGAGGTTTTTCAATCTCTATCTTCCTTACCGATTTCATAAAATTGCCTAGAAATAGGGCTACAAGGATGAGCCCCAATTAGGCCTCCTAAATCCGGTTTTTAAGGGTTTTAATGGAATTGGTCCAGAAGTCCTTGCAACAAGTTTTATTTTTCTTCAATCAATCACCCATCCTCAAGAGATTTTTTTGGTTTTAAACTTCCAACTTGTCGTACAGTGCCCTAACCCAAAAATGAGAGTTTGCTAGGGTTTCTAGGCCTTAACCGACTGTGACTGTTCAACAAAGGAATAAGGTTATGAAATGAGGTTGTCAAAGATTTCCCTCTCAACTGGAACTCTAAATAGCACTTTCCTTCAATTCCAAATGCTAAATTTTGGGTTTTGAAGTCAACCCTACAACATACAATCAACTTACACCCTATTTCCTCTAGCCGGGTTGCTACTGGACTCACCTAGAACAAGGTGGCAACTATGATGAAATTCACTTCCAGAACTCCTCCCTGCATATTTACACCATGCATAGGGTTTCCTTCTATGTCCCAATAGGCCATGATGGTAGTACAGAGGGATTTTACGGGGCAACCATTTTTACACAAATTTGCTATTTACAAGCCAAAACTGGCTGTTTGAAAACAAAATAGTAAAAGTACTAACAAACACTAGAAACAAAGCATGAAATGGACCAAATAGTACTGGAAAACATCAAAGAACAAATTTTCAAATTTTAATCAATGGATTCAATCCATTTGTGCTCACTTTTATGCAAAATAACACAAAAATAGTGATAACAGTCTGAAAATGAGTGGTTTCGAATTGTCATTCACCAAAAATAAAACTTCCAACCTTGGTAACCATGAAAGAGGAGGTTTAAATAGTCTTCCCCAAGTGTGGAGGCATCCTAGGTCAATGTGCTAACCCTAAATCCATCCCTAAGCTCTTTTAGGACCAAAGTTGTCATGACAACTTTTACAATTTTCCATATTTTGCTTTGCCAACTTAGGAAACCTATTACAAGTCATTATTAATTTCTTTTTCAACATTCCTAAGACTATTCTAAACCTCTCTAATGCTCTCACCAAGTTATGCCTCTTTTGACGAACAACAAGGCCATGTTAACTACTCACCCTAACACCTACTCACAAAGTGCAAACCTAGAAAAGAAACTAACACAACTAGGCCTACATTTGACTCAAATCAAACATTACACACACACCTTGGACCCTCATGTAGTCCTTATTAGAAACCTAGCTTGGCTAAGGTTAGTACAAGCCAAAATTGTAGAAGGACTATGAGCCTAATTCCTAGGTTCTCTTGCACCATTCTCCCAAATAAAAGGAAATTAAGTCACCTCTTTGGGGATCAAATTCTAATCAATGCCTAACTTCTCGAACTCTATCTCAAGAACCCATGTAGCTTCAACATTATCCATACCCTACCATTTGATTAGGCACTCCCAATAAATTTGGTGTCTTGTCTTCTTAGTCATCGTTGAACTCAATACCCTTTTAGCCTTTGGACTTGATTTTGCTGGTACTTGAAGGCTATTTACATCATCTGACATCTCTGATTGATTGCAATCTAAACCTATAATTTTGTGGATACATTTTCTCCATACTTGGCTAGAATGGCACATGGACCCAACCTTCTCATCTGAAACTTATTAGGTACTCCTTGCTATAGCCTTGCCTTGTTAAGGTGCACCATGACAAGATCACCTACTTAGAATTGTAGGTTCTTCCTTCTCTCATCAACCTTTTGCTTGATCTTACTTGTGTTCTCCATTAATACTTGCTTGACTGATTCATGTACCTCTTTCATTGACTGAGAAAAATCTTCAGCATATCCACTCCTTGTTGTTGCATTCCCTAAGTTGCTTAAATCCAATATACCCCTTGGGTAAAGACCATAGACCACTTCAAAAGGATTCTTGTTGGTGGTTCTATTTATAATGTCATTGTAAGCATATTCAACTTGTGATAACACTTGATCCCATGTCTGACCATACTCCTTGGCAAGGCACCTAAATAAGTTTCCTAAGCTCCTATTAACCACTTCGGTCTGCCCATCTATTTGTGGATGGTAGGCTGATCCAAAAGATAGGTTGGTGCCAAGTTTTTGCCAAAGTGTCTTCCAAAAATGACTCATGAACTTTGAGTCCTTGTCTGAAACAATGCTCATGGGTAAACCACGTATCCTTAGCACTTCCTTGAAGAACAAATGAGCTATATGACATGCATCATGAGTGGTCTTACAAGGTACAAAGTGGGCCATCTTACTAAACCTGTCCACTATGACATAAATGTTGTCAAATCCCTACTTTGTCCTTGGCAAACCCACTACAAAATCCATACTAATGCACTCCCAAGGTCTATTTGGTATGGGAAGAGGTTGGTATAAACCGACATTAGAAGAAGTGCCCTTGACCTTTTGACAACAATGCAAGTTTCCACATACTTCCTAACACCTTGATTCATCCTAGGCCAATAGTAATACCTTTGAACTAACTCTTGAGTCTTGTTGACTCCAAAATGACCACTAAGACTGCCATTATGCTTCTCTTGTATGGGATTTTCTCTTATTGACCCTCTAGGCACACAAAGTTTCCCTCCTCTAAACAACAATCCATCTTGCTAGGTAAAATCAGAATACTCACCATGAAAATGATTTTGATACTTGTTGCATACCTTGTAGGCATTTGAGAAGTCTTCATCTTCTGGGTATAGGTCTCTAAAACTGTCAACACCTATGCTCCTTAATTGAATTTCTTGGACTATCAAGAGTCTCCTACTCAATGCATCATCAACCCTATTTAGTTGACCTTTTTTGTGCTTGATTGTCCATGTTCTCAACATTTGGAATGTTTTTATAGGCATCCATGTCAGGTAATGTAGTATGATCAGAATTGAAAAAGATATCATTGTCATAATCATAAGAACTCATGTTTGCGGACTCTTGAGCCTCTTTAGTTTCTCTCCTAGATTTTTGAAGACAGGTTTCAACCATGAACTAGGTATTGACCAAGATGTTTGAGACTAGATGAAAAATGGAAAGAGTATGGAAGACCAAGAGTTGGATGGAATGTAAATGAATCTGAAGTGTACTCGCAATGCCCAAAGTGTAAGACCAAATATGTATGTAGTAGAGTAGGTGTGACTTCCAAAGAGAGGATAGTTTCTCTTGATGAGGTAAGTTGACCTTGACTCTAAGTAAAACCAAATGAGACCCAAAGGTAAGAAACCTTGATGAGGGACCACTTAGAAAAGTGTTGTTGTATGTAGTGTGTTGACAAAGTATGATGAGGACAAGCAAGCAACCTTTTGACTCAAGTTTAGACAAATGTGAATGTAATGTAAGGTGTAAAGCAATGATGGACTTTATGAGACCCAAAGATAGGTTGAATGCTAAATGAAACCCTAGAGAAATGACCTAGGAAGCTCAAGAATTCTGAAACTGACTGTGTTTGTTTGCTGGACTGTAACAGTTTTTCAATTCTGGACACAGAAGCGCCTGTATACTCCACAGACGTGGTTTCCCGACACAGGCGCTGCACTGTTTAACACAGACGCGCTTATGAGATTTTTTTGTTTATGTTTACTGGACTGTAACAGTTTTTCAATTCTAGACACAGACGTGCCTGTATACTTCATAGACGTGGTTTCCCGACACATACGATTCTCTGTTTAACACATACGCGCTTCTGAGATTTTTTGTTTGCCAAATGCAATGTTGACTGTTGGAACACAGACGCGATTCTGTCCTTCACAGACGCGGCTAGACAACACAGACGCTATTATGCCCGACATAGATGTGTTTCTACAAATTTTGTGCAATTTTTCCAATTTGTGAAGTTGTTTTGTTGTGACCCAATCTAACTGTTTGACTATTTTTCATGACAAGAGGACATAGTGTTGATGAAGACCCAATGTTTGCAAGTGTTTAGACTCAAAATGACTCCAAGAAAAGTGTGTTGTTTGATGTAAAAATGTTTTGCATACACTTGAAGACACAAAAGACACAATGTTTTGTTGTTTGGTCTTGAATGTTTTGAATGTTTAACATAAGTCAAGCACAATTCTTATGGCTGGCCAAGACAATAGTTGTTGATCCCACATGGGGTTTTACCCCCGAAGCTACGCTATTTAGAGTAGATACTTAGATGCTTGACCTCACTGGCTCCACCCTCGGCACTCACTTCTCGGGTCAGCCAAGCATCAGTCCCCATGAAAACTCCCCATGACGAACTTTGTATCTCTAATAAGAACCGTATGTGTGTGGGCCGCTACCAAAGATCCGACCTCCTGCCCCAACAACTAGAAGGATTTGGGCCTCTAAAACAAAATGGTGCTAGTAAGGGCATCCGCTCATGTGGCCATACATGCGGCACTTTCAGCTCTATAAATACAGAAGGCTCCCAGCTGGTAGGGGTTACGCCCTACAACTGATCAAATAAATTTGATCAAACGGGTTTATGGGGAGACATAGTGTCGGTATGAACTAATCAGCACACGTTATTCATAGTTTTCACCATGAATACATTTATTTATAATGGTTCGGAAGAAGATGGCTTTTCTTTTGCTACCACTTGGGTCGTTCTCTTCTCACTAGTAGTCCTAATGACCACACGGGAAGACAGACTCTCTAAAGACTAAACAAAAAGAGCCTATTGCTCAAGACACAAAAGACAATGATTCAATTTTAGTGCACCAATGGAAGTGTTTGCTAGTCTATGAAAACAAGGCACACAATAAAAATCCAAAAACCCTTGTCAAGGACCTGCACCAAAGATTTGTTAGTAGTTTGGGTTGTTTCAAATGATCACCCCTTCCTGCAAGCACACAAGTTAGGTAAATTTTAAAAAACCCAAAAGACTTTGTGAAAATAGGGGCCTTCAACCAAACGATTTTGCTTCCAAGACAAGCTGCACCAATTTTGTTAGCTAGATCTGAAAATGTTAGTCCAAAAATAAACTAGATCTGAAACCCTAAATGCAAAATCCCAAAACTGAATCAATAAAACTTCAAAATTTTGAAACAAGTGATACACAGACGCGATTACCCTCGACACAGACGTGACTCTGCGACACAAATGTGGTTCTGTGAGACACAGACGTGGATAAAAACCACAGACGCGCTTCCCAGACACAGACATGGATAAAAATGACACAGACGCGTTTCCGTAACACATACGCGTCTTTCGAAAACCTGCAAAATAAAATTTTGTCGAAAACACAGACGCGCCAGAAAATAAAAAATGTGATTCCAGATGTCGCAGACATGCTAGAAAATAAAAAACATGATCCGAAAGTATGCAGACGCGAAAACGTCGAAAATGTTGTCGGAAATGTCAAATCTGCAACTTCAAACACAAAATCTGCAACAAAAGGTTAAATGCAAAAGGGACAAGAGTCCCACCGGGCGTGCCAAAATGTATATGGTGAAAATGGATAACAATAATAACAATATTGAAAGGCTAAATGAATTCAACCACAAAACCCCAACCTAACAATCAACAAAGATCCACCATAACATATGAAGATTACCTAAGACAATGCAAATCACATGAAATCACAAAGATTATACCATCACATGTCCAATAGGGTTTTGATCTCCATTCTTCCTATCTCCATTGATCTTGCTTGATATATTTGCTCTCAGATTTTATATGCAAAAGAGCTCAACAAAGAACGGAATGTGGTTGCAAGTAGGATCTTAGTGTAGTCAATTGATCAAGTAGTTAGCTCATTAGGATGCATCATTAGGGTTTGATAATGAAGGAAGCATCTCCTTATATAAAAGACACTATATGAAATGGAGGGATAAGATTGAGAGGTGTAAAAGGAGGTCGGCTATGATTAGAGGGTAAGTAAATGAAATAATAAAATAATGAAAGGGGTAGATAGTGTATGAATTAAGAGATGAATGACATATGTCATAGGTAGAAAAGGTTAATGAATTAATTAAATAAATAAAGATTTATTTAATTAATAGAAGAAGTGGGATCAATTAAATAAATAAGATATTTATTTAATTTAGGAAAAGGATAATTTAAATAAATAAATGTATTTATTTAAATGAGAAATAAGGCTAGAAGAGGATAAATGAATTAATTAAATAAATAAAGATTTATTTAATTAATAGAAGAATTAGGCTTAGATAATTAAATAAATAATATTTATTTAATTAGATTGGACAATTTTAGGTGTCTACATTTTTGCCCCTCTTTCAGACAATGTGACTTGTCGTGTTGTTTCAAAGAAGATAAGATGAACTGATACAGAGTTGCCCCAAGATGGGAATGATATGCCCCCTCGAGATATTGGATGAAAATGTTTGAAAAGATTGCAGACAATCTCTCGATAAGAAAGAAAGGCTAGAATGGATTGACCGGATAAAGTGACAAAGTCACGGGATAATGAAGACTGACTCAAAAAATGAAGGCGAGGGCTAGGGGTAGTCTATAAAATAGACCACGGGGGAAAATACATCCTCATTGACATCTACACATCCACAAGAGTATATTGCAGAGCGAGAATAGAGCAGAAGCAGTCAGTAGCGATGGCTTTCACTCACAGATTCGACCGCATTCGTCGATTTCAGAGGCCAACAGAGGCAGTAGAGCCGGTAAGTACCTCTTCGTACTTTGATGCATTTAATTTTGTCATTAAAGCATGTCGAATAGGGTAATAAATGTGCTTAAACTAGGGTCCAAAAAGTGTCAAAAAATGTCTAGGCGCGTCTGTGTCAATTGCGGCCGCATCTGTGCTGTTCAGGCACGTTTGTGCCAAGAAGGCACGTCTATGTCAGCTAGGCGCATCTATGTAGAGCATAGGCATGTCTGTGTCAGGCAGGCGCGTCTGTGTTGTTCAGGTGCGTCTATGCAGTCTTTATGCGCATTTATGTCATGTAAGCGTATTTGCGTTTGAAAAGTATGAATTTGCATCTTCTAGGTCAAATCGGCAGTTATGTGATGAACATACGCTGTCGATTGGATAAGCTACTGAGAGGATACACTCAAGCAGGTCCTCTAGGAAGACTAGGATAGATCAAGGCACTTTGTGATGAACAGTGAGTACCAAGATAGAGTACTTTGTGATGAACAGGGAGTACTGAAATATGAGTAGCACTTTGTGATGAACAGGGAGTGCAAATGTGAGTAACAGTTTGTGATGAACAGGGAGTGTCACACACGTAGTACTTTGTGATGAACAGTGAGTACCACTAGGATAAATAGCAACATTTTGTGATGAACAGTAAGTGTCACTAGAATAGATAGTCATATGCATTTAGATAAAAAGTAGCATTTTGTGAGAAACAGTGAATGCCACTATAACTGACATGATTGAGTTGTTTGACTGCAGGAGTATTTGCCGATGCTGGAGTCACGGGAGAGATTCCCGTCTACTCAGAGGTTACGACTTGAGTTGACAGCCGAGGACAGAGCCGCTATCGAAGAGATGGGTTTGAGACATATGTTGTATGTGCCTGAGTTTCGGGTGAACATGGGACTGCTGACTGCGCTAGCTGAGAGATGGCACTCTGAGACGTGCACGTTTCATCTGCCGATGGGTGAGATGACAGTCACCCTGGAGGATGTGTACAGGATTATGAGGATACCGATCGATGGGGAGCTGATCCCATACGATCGAGATGGCAATAGAGAGGCCCTAAGACGAGTATTCCAGGACCCTGGACTGGAGATGAGGGCAGGACACATGGCATGGGACACCATGACAACCACCGGGTTAGCATTGTCGGCAGTGATCAGAGGAGCTATTAGTGGTTTCCTGTGTCCGGACAGGGCGACACGGGGTTTGGCTATGGGCTAGGGAGGAGCACTGGAGACGCTGGTGACACAGCATACCAGATATGCCTAGGGACCATGTGTGTTGGCCCACTTATATTATGAGCTTCATCAGTTTGTTTATCATGGGTCAGTGGGATTGGGTTGCGGAGTTACCTTGCTGCAGGTATGGGCTTACGAGCATCTGCCGGTTACCCGACCGATACACTTCAGGGGCAAAGGTTATGGACGCAGCTTTGAACATTTGTATGATATGATCACATCGCAGCCATGGATTGGCAGGCTAGAGCATTAGCGTCGGGTGATTGATGACATTGATGAGGTCATATGGCGACCATGTCTGGGTTGCGAGCAGTGGGAGGATGACACAGTTGAGCTTCCCTACACCTTCTGGAGCAGGCATTTGATTGCGCGGATGCCCTATGTGCTAGAGAGGCAGCTAGTAGATAGGATTGGCCGACAGTTTGGCCAGATTCAGAGGATGCCGCGAGGCTCAGGCATGTATGCCCGCATAGTGAGAGATCAGGCATAGTTTGTGCCATTGTTGTCGTATGATCAGGCAGTGACATAGTTGGTGGAGATGATACCTCTACCCTGGGACATGTGGCCAGAGATCGAGGACGTCGGCATGGATGCCGAGTATACAGCTTATTGGGCAGAGCATCCATTCCCATGGTTGACAGATCTAGGAGAGGCACTAGAGGGAGATGGTGGGGGAGATGATGATGATGGTGGAGGTGATGGGGGTTGAGGCTGACGGAGGAGGAGGGGAGTAGTTGGAGAGAGGAGGGTTGCACCTTGGAGGGAGGGTGGTGAGAAGAGGCAGGCTCGGATGGTGAGGGGTCGCGGTGGATTGCCGCTATAGGTACCAGCAGCACAGGGTCCTGGATAGGTATAGGCACAGGGACAGGGACAGAGACAGGTACCAGTGCAGGTACAGGTATAGGAACAGGGGTAGGCACCTGTACAGGGGGAGCCACAAGTAGAGGCAGAGGGGGATGACCCGGTGGATGCCAAGCTATTAGATCTGAGGGAGATCTGTCAGGGCCAGACAGATGAGATCTAGGAGCTGGAGAGGGAGAGGGATTGGCTCAAGGCGAGGCTCAAGGATACTGAGCAAGAGCGGGATCAGGCTATCCAGCGCTACACAGAGGCTAAGACAACACTGAGGGTAGGGAGACAGGCAGCAAGGATACAGGGGCAGGATACGCTTATGTCCTGTGGGCAGGAGAGGAGATAACCTACTGAAGAGACCTCTACTATGGTGCAGTGCCAGCAGATCAGTGGGCGAGGAGCTTCCATAGACCGTCGCGTACAGCGATAGCTACGGGAGGGAGCCGGAGGAGACAGGCATCGAGTGGTGGGGTTATGGGTCCTCCACCACCACCAGATAGAGGAGATAGGAGGTATGATCCTGGGGCGGGTCCTTCAGGGGCTCAAATTCCACCGAGGCCAGGTGGCTCCGAGGGAGGGAGTTCATCATAGCCTTAGAGGGCTCCCTATGTATCAGTTTTGTACCATTTTTGTATTGTAGACACCTGCGGGTGCTTTTGCAGCCATATGATTTTGACATCATTTTATCATGACACTTTTGATTATATGTATGAGATGATTCATCTTTGCGGCAGCTATATGCATGTGTACCTATGTGATGAGATGTTCTTATGATGTATGTTTTATGCTATGGATGCAAATATGTATGCAATGCAATATTTTTGTTCTTTTATGTTTTAAAATGTTATGCCAATGCAAATGTAAATGTATGAAGTGCAGATGAATATGATAATGCAAATGATTATTGTGCTAACAGGTGTTGTGTGCAGGATGTGATGCAGTTGTGATATCTATATGTATGTATGAAATGCTTATATGTGGTAATGTAGGTGCAACTACATGAAATGCAAATGTTTTTGGTGTGTCATTATACTCAGTCATGTGATAGCAGGCTACACGGACTCGAGAAGGATGATGGAAGTCAATCAAAAAAGGGGGATGGAAGACAGAAGATATGAAAGTGAAAGAGCTTCTTGTGCGATATCATCATTGAGCTTTATTATGGCAAGTAGGTTATGACAATCGAGGCATATGTTCGACCTAGAAAGTCATTGTACCTATTTGCATGGAGATAAGACAGTCACAAACAAGGAATGCCCCAATTCACACTAGACTCACAGTGTCCTCATATCCTTGGACAAGTCATAGCATTACTAAGAGACAATCCACAGACAGAAAATACAAATAGGTGACGATACAGGCAGCTGGTAGACAGGATTGGCCGACAGTTTGGCCGGATTCAGAGGATGTCGCGAGGCTCAGGCATGTATGCCCGCACAGTGAGAGATCAGGCATAGTTTGGGCCGTTGCTGTCGTATGATCAGGTAGTGACACAATTGGTAGAGATGATACCTCTACCCTGGGATAGGTGGCCAGAGATCAAGGATGCCGGCATGGATGTCGAGTATACAGCTTATTGGATAGAGCATCCGTTCCCATGGTTGACAGATCTAGGAGAGGCACTGGAGGGAGATGGTGGGGGAGATGATGATGATGGTGGAGGTGATGGGGGCCGAGGCCGACGGAGGAGGAGGGGAGTAGTTGGAGAGAGGAGGGTTGCACCTTGGAGGGAGGGTGGTGAGGAGAGGCAGGCTCGGGTGGTGAGGGGTCACGGTGGATTGCCGTTACAGATACCAGTAGCACAGGGTCCTGGATAGGTACAGACATAGGGATAGGGACAGAGATAGGTACCAGTACAGGTATAGGTACAGGCACAGGGGTAGGCACCTGTATAGGGGGAGCCACAGGTAGAGGTAGAGGGGGATGACCCGGTGGAGGCTGAGCTGTTAGATTGAGGGAGATCTGTCAGGGCCAGGCACATGAGATCCAAAAGCTGGAGAGGGAGAGGGATCGACTCAGGGCGAGGCTCAAGGATAATGAGCGAGAGCGGGATCAGGCTATCCAACGCTACACAGAGGCTGAGACAGCACTGAGGGTAGGGAGACAGGTAGCTGAGGATACAGGGACAGGATACGCTTATGTCCTGCGGGCAGGAAAGGAGATAGCCTACTGGAGAGACCTCTACTATGGTGCAGTGCCAGTAGATCAGTGGGCGAGGAGCTTCCATAGATCGTCGCATACAGCGACAGCTACGGGAGGGAGCCAGAGGAGATAGGCATCGAGTGGTGGGGTTATGGATCCTCCACCACCACCAAATAGAGGAGACAGGAGGGATGATCCTGGGGCGGGTCCTTCAGGGGCTCAGATTCCATCGAGGCTAGGTGGCTTCGAGGGAGGGAGTTCATCATAGCCTTAGAGGGCTCCCTATGTATCAGTTTTGTACCATTTTTGTATTGTAGACACCTGCGGGTGCTTTTGTAGCCATATGATTTTGACATCATTTTAACATGACACTTTTGATTATATATATGAGATGATTCATCTTTGCGGCAGCTATATGCATGTGTACCTATGTGATGAGATGTTCTTATGATGTATGTTTTATGCAATAGATGCAAATATGTATGTAATGCAATATTTTTGTTCTTTTATGTTTTAAAATGTTATGTCAATGCAAATGTAAATGTATGAAGTGTAGATGAATATGATAATGCAAATGATTATTGTGCTAACAGGTGTTGTGTGCAGGATGTGATGCAGTTGTGATATCTATATGTATGTATGAAATGCTTATATGTGGTAATGTAGGTGCAACTACATGAAAAGCTAATGTTTTTGGTGTGTCATTATACTCAGTCATGTGATAGCAGGCTACGTAGACTCGAGAAGGATGATGGAAGTCAATCAAGAAAGGGGGATGGAAGATAGAAGATATGAAAGTGAAAGAGCTTCTTGTGTGTTATCATCATTGAGCTTTATTATGGCAAGTAGGTTATGACAATTGAGGCATATGTTCGACCTAGAAAGTCATTGTACCTGTTTGCATGGAGGTAAGACAGTCACAAACAAGGAATG
The DNA here is from genome assembly GCF_030272615.1 of Cryptomeria japonica. Classification (NCBI taxonomy): domain Eukaryota; kingdom Viridiplantae; phylum Streptophyta; class Pinopsida; order Cupressales; family Cupressaceae; genus Cryptomeria; species Cryptomeria japonica. Next base: position 141,125,176 of record NC_081410.1, read on the forward strand.
CCCCAGTTCACACTAGACTCACAGTGTCCTCATATCCTTGGACAAGTCATAGCATTACTAAGAGACAATCCACAGACAGAAAATACAAATAGGTGACGATACCCCATCCTCGCTTTTATAGTCAAAGACATCCTGGAGATAGAATCTCTAGTCAAAGACATCCCGGAAAAGATAAAAGACATGTCACCAGAAAGATAACATCAAAAGAAAACCAAGACTCGACACCAACATCCACTGTAGTCCTCAAGTTTAGTATCTCTTGTCACTTATATAAGTCTTATTTGATTGTGGTCACAATGTTTACTTTCACAGAAAGGATAGATAGCATTGAACCATAATGTTGTCTAAGTCTGTTGAAAGATTTGATTTGTTGAAGCCCATTGTTGCTGCTGTGTCTTATCTGAAACTGACTGAATCCATGAAACTGATACCTTATTGCTGAGAAGATGAAACTTTATTGCGGATCTGTGATGCAAATGTTGCTTTATTGCAGATTGTGTGCGGATAGACTGAAGGAAGTTGGAAGAAACTATACTCCTCAAAACATGTGATGTTCTCAGTTCCACACCCATTACTAGACGTAGGATTTGCCTTAGCCACAGATAGGATCTGGTTTATTATGGATGGAAAGGGATGAAAAGAAATGTTTATTATGAATGGCTAACCAATCTTGGGTAGATCAATTAACAAGCCATGATGGGAATGGGTAAGTTTATTATGAACGAATAGGTTGTGAGTGTGTGCAAAGTGAAATGATGAAAGAGAATCCTGAAGGAGGGAGGAGCAATGTCTCTACGCACGATGCTAGTGACCCAGTTTTCACCATGGTACTTGCCTAGGGTGCCACCAAAGTGGTTTTCACTGTTGGACGAAATTATTTCTCTTTAATTTTTTCGATTTTTCAATGTTTTTTGTGTCACAAGGTGCCTGTTTGCCAAGTTTTCACCAAGTAACGATTTTTTTGTTTTATAATTTATTTATTTATTTATTTTTTTGAAATTTTTGATTTTTTGTATTTTTGAAATTAGGATATTTCGAAGAGCTATGTGTAAAACCTGCGAAGGTGCATGCTGTTGATAGGATCCTCCAAAGGTTCACCTTCTGTAGTTGAGAGCTGATATGCACCAGATCCATATGCTGCTGTAATGATGTAAGGACCAAGCCAATTTGGTTCAAACTTGCCCTTCTTCTCTCTGTCTTGTTGATTTTTAGGATTTTCTCTGAGAACCAAGGCACCCACCTCAAATGTGTGAGGCTTGACTTTATGATTGTAGTTGCAATGTTCCTTGACTGAATGATGTGTAGCTTGAGTGACTGTCTTCCTTAATAAAGGAACTGAGATAGAATTACTAGTGTGTGGACTACGTAGGCCCATATGTGTGTCACCTAAAGAAGTTTGGGCATCCTTGATAACAAAGTCCTTTGAGGAAGCTCCATTAAAGTTCCCTGATGGATCGCTAGAAGGGAAAGGATGTGTGCAACAAGTGGATGAGTTATAAAGGCTTATGATTGTGAAAAGAAGTGAAAGTAGGATAGCATGATGGAGACTTAGGATCAACAAGTATGCTTTTTGACTTAAAATTTTAGAGCTTTTGCCCCCAATTATTTTGATATTAGGGGAGATCAACTCTTGCTCTTTTTGCTTCATAGGATTTTTATCCTTGACTTTGATTTTTGCAGAGTTCAATAGATTTTGATTTTGATTTGGACTAAAGGACTTTTCTTTATTATTGACTTTTAGATTTTTCTTTTCAACGCTTGATTTTTGATCCCCAATGAGTGAGGGCTTTTGTGATTCTTGTTGATCCAAGTCTGGAAGTGGAGTGGTAATGGAATGAGTGGATGAAGTGGAAAAGCTATGTGAGTTATCAAGAGGGATGGCGATACGCTCAATAGATTCTTTGTTGGAACCACTCTTAGGACTATTGATATCAAGAGATTCTTGCACCACTAGAGGAGATTTGCATTTAGACTTAGTAGCCACAACACTAGGTGGTTCACACCCAATTCCTTGACATTGAAAATTATTTGTAGATTGTTCCTGTTGACTGAATGTCTTAGGAGATAGTGGGAGTTGATCAACATGAAATATATACTCACCACATCCCAGGTCTTTAATCTTGATTTTTTCTTTCAGCTCTGATTGTTTGGATGTAGAAGCTTTCAATGATTTTGGATCCACATATGTTGATGAAGGAATAGCTTCTCGATTGACTGGAATTATTATTTCTGATCTAGGTTGTAGATTGTTGCAATATATGAATGGATTTGGATCCGCTTTGATGGTCACTTCAACTCCATTGTGTGGAAACTTGATACATCGATGATATGTAGAAGGCACTGCGCTCATCTCATGAATCCATGGACGTCCCAAGAGTATGTTGTATGTGAGATCTAGATCAAGGACCTGAAAAAACACATCCTTTGTAACTGGCCCAACTCTGAGAGGTAAGGTGACTGTGCCTTTGGATGAACACTCTTCATCATCATATGCTTTGATAGTAATTTTGTTTGTAGAATTCACAGCTTTGTCGGAATATCCCAATTGTTTAATAGTGCTTAATGTGCAAATGTTTAGACCTGCTCCTCCATCTATCAAGACTCTTTTTATTCGATGTTTGTGTATGAAGGCTTCAATGTGTAATGGTGCATTATGTGGCTGACTTATAGAGGCATCATCATCTTCTGTGAAAGTAAGTGAATGTGGAATGGAAAGGTATCTCACCATGGCTTGAAACTGGTCCACATTCAGATCAGTAGGAACAATAGTATCTCTCAAGATTTTGTCAAGAATGGCTTTATGTGCAGGGGATATGCGTAAAAGCTCAAGGATGGAGATGAGCGCGAGTGTCTTCCCTAACTGTTCTACAAGGTCATACTCAGGTTTGGTTGATGAAGAAGTGGTGTTTCTAGTTGGAGCACCTTGCAAAGTGATTTTGCCTCGACGGGTTGTAACATGACATTTAGAGGTAAGTTCGGAAGAAGATCCAACACCTTTTAGGACAATCCTGGGTCTCTGGGTAGAATTCTCAGACGCTTTGTCCTTGATGATAATGGTACAGACATAATTGTCCATTGAAATGTGATTAATAGTTGAATCATAATTGTAAGATGCTCTGGTATAGTTGGTTTGATCCTCTGTGACTTTATCTTTTCCCTTGTCATGTTTTGGGAATGGTTCCTTGAACATTTCATGTTCTTGATTGGATGAGTGTCCCTCAATCTCAATGTCACCTCTATCAATGAGATCTTGTATGATGTTCTTCAGTCGATGGCAATTTCTTGTCTTATGACCCTTGCTCTTATGAAATTCACAATACTCATCATCATTCCACCAATTTGGTTTGACCTTTGGTTCATATGGCGGGAAATCTGGAATTGTGATCACCTTGTTTGCCACTAACTTCTTGAAAACTGACTCAAGCGGTTCTCCCAAGAGAGTGTATTTCCTTCGTGATCTGGAAGTTGTTTGAGTATTCACTTGATTGTTTGTAGAACTTGATCTAGAAAAAATGAATTTGGGTCGCACTGTGTTGGCATCAACAACACCATCATTGACTGTGTTCTTGTTTTTATTCCAAAATCTTGGCTTATCTTTTCCTTTAAAGTCATCTTTTTTTTCCTTGAATATCTTAATGACTCCTTGTTCAATTAGGACCTTTTCTATCGCTAAGCCTTTTTCAATGACGTCCTTGAAGGTGGACAAACAAGCTTTCCTTAGATCATAGCCAATGTCTTTGTTAACATTTTGTGTGAACATTTCTACCATTTGTTTTTGGGGAATTTCACAAGAGCATCTTCTGGCTAGATTTCTCCATCTTTGTAAAAATGATGCAAAAGATTCTCCCTCTTTTTGCTTAGTATTGCACAAAGTAGTGACTGATATGTCTGTCTCTATGTTGTAGGAGAAATGTTGAATAAATGTCTCTGCTAAGTCACCCCATGACTTAATTCTAGGTGGAAGTTGGGAGAACCATTCCATAGCTTGATCACCTAAGCTTTGTGGGAATAATCTCATCAAATATGTCTCTTCTGCTGCTACCTCAATGCAAGCTGTGAAAAATTGTCTTATGTGTGCCTTAGGATCCCCTTTTCCTCTATACTTATCAAATTTAGGCGTCCAAAGTGTGTAGGAAAAGGAGGCATTGGAATGCTCTTGTCAAATGGATAAGGACATATGTCTCTCATTGTGTATGTTGGCTTCGGTGTATTTATGTCCTCCATTTTCTTTTGTAAGTCCCTGATTTGTTGCTCCAAATTGCTCTTAGGTGGAGATCGACTTCTTGGACCATATCCTATGTTTGAGGTACCCATTGGAGGAGGTGCATGTTGCATATATGGGTGATATTGATCATACACATGTTCATATGGAGGAGGTCTATAATGATGCTGCATATATGGAGCACTTGGTATAGATTCATGTTGAGGCACCCCATATCTATTTTGCGCATGTATACCATATTCTACAGGCATGTCATGTTCCATTGTGTTGCCCCCAAATTTGACATGAGGTTTCCTTGTGTCCAAATTTTGAGCATGCCTTTGAATATCCAATTGCTTTGGTGGTTGTTCCTTAGCATTGGTATGTGATTGAGCATATCTGTCTACATAAGACTTCCATAATGGTCTACGAAAGTGAGTATCATATGCTTGACCATATGTATGTGGGACCTCTGGTTTTTGAAGTAAAGCTAATGGTGATTCAGGTACCATGTGTGGTCCTCTATTTCCTCCACTATTAGGTCTCCTTTGATCCATATTGGGGTGAGGTTGATGCAAAGGTCGATTTTCCATTATTTGAGACATGTCAAAATCATGAGGTATCTTGGCTCCACTTTGTGCCATCATTTGTAAGAAGTATTGTCTATCCCTCCTCATTATTTCCTCAACCAATCGATTGAAATGGGGATTCATAATGGATTCTTCCACATCTACTGAATGTACTGAAAAGTTGTCCACATTGTCATTTTGTGTAGCATTGTTGTTTATAGTGTCCATGATCTCAACATTTGGAATGTTTCTATAGGCATCCATGTCAGGTAATGTAGTATGATCAGAATTGAAAAAGATATCGTTGTCATACTCATAAGAACTCATGTTTGCGGACTCTTGAGCCTCTTTAGTTTCTCTCCTAGATTTTTGAAGACAGGTTTCAACCATGAACTAGGTATTGACCAAGATGTTTGAGACTAGATGAAAAATGGAAAGATTATGGAAGACCAAGAGTTGGATGGAATGTAAATGAATCTGAAGTGTACTTGGAATGCCCAAAGTGTAAGACCAAGTACGTATGTAGTAGAGTAGGTGTGACTTCCAAAGAGAGGATAGTTTCTCTTGATGAGGTAAGTTGACCTTGACTCTAAGTAAAACCAAATGAGACCCAAAGGTAAGAAACCTTGATGAGGGACCACTTAGCAAAGTGTTGTTGTATGTAGTGTGTTGACAAAGTATGATGAGGACAAGCAAGCGACCTTTTGACTCAAGTTTAGACAAATGTGAATGTAATGTAAGGTGTAAAGCAATGATGGACTTTGTGAGACCCAAAGACAGGTTGAATGCTAAATGAAACCCTGGAGAAATGACCTAGGAAGCTCAAGAATTCTGAAACTGACTGTGTTTGTTTGCTAGACTGTAACAGTTTTTCAATTCTAGAAACAGACGCGCCTGTATACTCCACAGACGCGGTTTCCCGACACAGGCGTTGCTCTGTTTAACACAGATGCGCTTCTGAGATTTTTTTGTTTATGTTTGCTGGACTGTAACAGTTTTTCAATTCTGGACACAGACGTGCCTGTATACTTCATAGACGCGGTTTCCTGACAGAGACGCTTCTCTGTTTAACACAGACGTGCTTTTGAGATTTTTTGTTTGCCAAATGCAATGTTGACTGTTGGAACACAGATGTGATTCTATCCTTCATAGACGCGGCTAGACAACACAGACACTATTATGCCCGACACAGACGCGTTTCTACAAATTTTGTGCAATTTTTCCAATCTGTGAAGTTGTTTTGTTGTGACCCAATCTGACTGTTTGACTGTTTTTCGTGACAAGAGGACACAGTGTTGATGAAGACCCAATATTTACAAGTGTTTAGACTCAAAATGACTCCAAGAAAAGTGTGTTGTTTGATGTAAAAATGTTTTGCATACACTTGAAGACACAAAAGACACAATGTTTTGTTGTTTGGTCTTGAATGTTTTGAATGTTTAACATAAGTCAAGCACAATTCTTATGACTGGCCAAGACAATAGTTGTTGATCCCACATGGGGTTTTACCCCCAAGGCTACGCTATTCAGAGTAGATACTTAGATGCTTGACCTCACTGGCTCCACCCTCGGCACTCACTTCTCGGGTCAGCCAAGCATCAGTCCCCATGAAAAATCCCCATGACGAACTTTGTATCTCTACTAAGAACCGTATGTGTGTGGGCCGCTACTAGATATCCAACTTCCTGCCCCAACAACTAGAAGGATTTGGGCCTCTAAAACAAAATGGTACTAGTAAGGGCATCTGCTCGTGTGGCCATACATGCAGCACTTTCAGCTCTGTAAATACAGAAGGCTCCCAGCCAGTAGGGGTTACGCCCTACAACTAATCAAATAAATTTGATCAAACGGGTTTATGGGGAGACATAGTGTCGGTATGAGCTAATCAGCACACGTTATTCATAGTTTTCACCATGAATACATTTATTTATAATGGTTTGGAAGAAGATGGCTTTTCTTTTGCTACCACTTGGGTCGTTCTCTTCTCACTAGTAGTCCTAATGACCACACGGGAAGACAGGCCCTCTAAAGACTAAACAAAAAGAGCCTATTGCTCAAGACACAAAAGACAATGATTCAATTTTAGTGCACCAATGGAAGTGTTTGCTAGTCTATGAAAACAAGGCACACAATAAAAATCCAAAAACCCTTGTTAAGGACCTGCACCATAGATTTGTTAGTAGTTTAGGTTGTTTCAAATGATCACCCCATCCTGCAAGCACACAAGTTAGGTAAATTTTAAAAAACCCAAAAGACTTTGTGAAAATAGGGGCCTTCAACCAAACGATTTTGCTTCCAAGACAAGCTGCACCAATTTTGTTAGCTAGATCTGAAAATGTTAGTCCAAAAATAAACCAGATCTGAAACCCTAAATGCAAAATCCGAAAACTGAATCAATAAAACTTCAAAATTTTGAAACAGGTGATACACGGACGCGATTACCCTCGACACAGACAAGACTCTGCGACACAAACGCAGTTCTGTGAGACACAGACGTGGATAAAAACCACAGATGCGCTTCCCAGACACAGACGCGTTTCCGTAACACAGACGCGCCTTTCAGAAACCTGCAAAATAAAATTTTGTCAAAAACACAGACGCGCTTCAAGATGTCGCAGACACGCCAGAAAATCAAAAATACGATTCCAGATGTCACAGACGGGCTAGAAAATAAAAAACGTGATCCGAAAGTATGTAGACGTGAAAACGTCGAAAATGTTGTCGGAAATGCCAGATCTGCAACTTCAAACACAAAATCTGCAACAAAAGGTTAAATGCAAAAGGGACAAGAGTCTCACCGGGCGTGCCAAAATGTATATGGTGAAAATGGATAACAATAATAACAATATTGAAAGGCTAAATGAATTCAACCACAAAACCCTAGCCTAACAATCAACAAAGATCCACCATAACATATGAAGATTACCTAAGACAATGTAAATCACATGAAATCACAAAGATTATACCATCACATGTCCAATAGGGTTTTGATCTCCATTCTTCCTATCTCCATTGATCTTGCTTGATATATTTGCTCTCAGATTTTATATGCACAAGAGCTCAACAAAGAACGGAATGTGGTTGCAAGTAGGATCTTAGTGTAGTCAATTGATCAAGTAGTTAGCTCTTTAGGATGCATCATTAGGGTTTGATAATGAAGGAAGCATCTCCTTATATAGAAGACACTATATGAAATGGAGGGATAAGATTGAGAGGTGTAAAAGGAGGTCGGCTATGATTAGAGGGTAGGTAAAAGAAATAATAAAATAATGAAAGGGGTAGGTAGTGTATGAATTAAGAGATGAATGATATTTGTCATAGGTAGAAAAGGTTAATGAATTAATTAAATAAATAAAGATTTGTTTAATTAATAGAAGAAGTGGGATCTGTAGCATAGGAAATAGGAATCATCAAAGCAAGTATAAAGACATGTTAATCATTATTAGCTCAATCGCAAACACACATTGCAATGATCTAATCCTAAGCACATTCAATAGAGACATAGAAACAAAGCATTCAAAAGCAAAGATTCATGCAAACCAGATGACGATTTGGATGCTTCTTCCATGCGGCTCCATTGTTCTTCTTTCTTCTCCAAATAGGTTTGTTGTGGATCTCACCTTCAAGTGCATACACCTAATTATGAAAGCAAGATTGACATTCAAGAATACTCGAAGCGTAAGTTCAATAGTCTGATAAGAATTAAGAATCAAGGTTATTAAGGCCTTTGATTGAAGAAAATCATCGAATTTATAGACAAATAGGAGAAAAAGATCAAATTAGCATGACATTTATATTAGAAGCAATTGATTTCAAAATGGGAAAGATGAGTGAAAAGAAGAAGGTTATGACACCTTCTATGTCATAAATTATGACATATTGCCAATGCAAAGCTTAGAGGACTAGAACCCTATGACATCTTGCTATGCCAAGAGTATGACGCATGAAGCACAAAAATAGGGAGCACTAAAGACAAGTTAATTAGGTGGAAATTAAGAATAATGAAATTAGGAATTAAGAAATTGATGGAAATTAGAAATTAGTGAATTAATCAATAATTTTTCATTTATTAATTAATTCATTCACAAAGAGGAATAATTAGCCAATTAAATGAATATTTAATTGTAATGAGAAGACTTAGGATAAATAAGTAATTTATTAATCCTAAAGGAAGAAAATGATAAGCAAGGTTAAATGACTAAATCATGAAACCCTAGAAGGCGAATTAGGTCTTGAAAGATAACTGACTCGATTTGATCATGATTTTGAATTAATAAATGATTTGATTGATAAATGCGTCGAGGAACAATAACAAATTGATCCAAATTGACATGATTGAAGAGGATGACGATCGATGTCAAATCGATCGTAAAACGACGAGATTGACAAGATCAACCAAAATCATGATTAAAGATTGTTATCGACAAGACCAAATTCGAAAGTGAGACAGATGAAGAATGTAGAAGAATGACTTGATGCTCGCAAATGATAAAAACCAAGTGCGTGACATAGGAGAAATGTTAATGCGACGCAAAAACCTAAAATGAGGCAATGCGCAAATGTTAAAGTATGACTCCGCAAGCGTTGACCATTTTTAGGTGTCTACATTTTGCCCCTCTTTGAGACAATGCAATTTTAAGTGTTGTTTCAAAGAACAATAATGAAAATGCCCCAGACAATAATAATGACATATGCATGCCCCCTCGAGGAATTGGCCGGAAACATGCAAAAAAGAGGCCAATTGATCGATAAAAATGATAGGATAGAACGGACTGACAATCGGAGATCGGATACATGAAGGACGAGCAATTTAAGGTGCACAAGACCACGATCAACATAAGATGGATAGGACACACATCCATCTATGCATTGACAAAGATCTATAAATGGGACCAAGAGAGTGAAAATTGTTCATTTGCACTAGCCCAAGAAGAGGATTTGTTGCTCTGGAAAAGGACACTTGTAGAGAGATGGCGAACATTCAAATGGTAGATCACCTCGGAGAATGTGTACGCATGTACAAACAACTAGACGATGTGGGAGCAGCGATATGTATCTCAAAAACCCATGTTTTCAATTTCATGAATTTGACTTGCTTGCGGGACATTGCGAGGCCCACAGGGGATACAGAAACTGACTTCTGCGCTTGTGTAGGGTCTTCTGCGCTTGTGTAAGGTCTTCTATGCTTGTGTGAGGTCTTTTGCGCTTGTGTAAGGGTACACAAGTGTAGGTTACATGGCACAAGTGCAGGTTACATGACACAAGCGCAGGTTCCTTGACACAAGCGCAGTTGTGCATTGGGAACTCAATTTTGGTCCAAAACAACACGCAAATGATCCGAAAAGGGGGGATAAGGATAGGATAGGTCAGATGAGATGAAAAACACCCTGATTTGGGCATGAAAATGAGGAAAGGCAACCCATAGGAGCAAACCCTAAAACTGACAAAATATGCCCCAATTGTGATGCAGAGTCGACAGTATCTATTGATCAAGCGGGAGAATCGACTAGACTATTTCATGCTACGACATAGACTCAGGAGCACAGAGAAAGACACATTAGCAAGACTTGAGACATGGTAGGGATGAGGAGGATAGAGGGAGCACCCAGTGATAGAGGCACGTACTCCTTATGACAGACAGTGGACATTATGTAGTTTGACATGTTGTAGTCAGCTTGCGGACCATACTTAGGACAGACAGTCCGATTTTGTACTCCGATATTTATTGTGGCAGATGATATGATATGCATCGATATGATGGGATGCAATGTGTTATGACATATGTTATTTTGCATGTATGGATGACTTATGCACTGTTGATGTACCATTGTGGAACATGTATGAATGTATAGTTGTTTATGCGCTTTTGATGCCTTGATAGTATGAAATGGATAAAATGCTTGATGTGATGCTTAATGTAATGCAAATGTACTAACAAAATGGATGTAGGATGCAGCATATGTGTACGGGGAAATCAGAGCACTAGACCGAACTGACTATCTGACCAGACGGAAGAAGTGTTAGTAAGAAGAAAATGAAATAGAGGACAATTAAAGATGAAGAAAACTGGCTTTCAGTAATGCACTTTGTAGGTGAGAACCTTTATTTTTATGTAGCAAAATGGATGCGTAGCATCATGGCATTGAAGGCCAGAGCTGAAATGCAACCCTTTTTGCAAAAGACAGACACATCACAGACAAACAACAATCACAAAAAAGAAAAGAAAGGGACCATGAGCCATCCCGGTCACTCTAAATCACTCAGTGACATCATCGAGCAACATAGGAACATGATCGAAGCCAAAGATAAATCAATAAAAAGATAAGATACACAAATTCAAGCAAATCAGACAAACATCTTGATCTTCATTGTCAAAAGTTGAAAGTGCTGATAGGACGATCATGCTGTCTGGTTTCAGGACATGCGGTACCCCGTCTAAGATAGGACACAGTCTGGTTTCGAGTATACCACACCCTGCATAAGACCCATGATAATAGGAACAAGGAAAATGATTTTGATACTGATATTCGATTGATATGACAATTTGGATCAGTTTGAATGTTTGGTTTGAATGAAAGAGTTCATCTGTTTAGGCTTGATTTCATTAAAGCACAGTGTTGGATTGCGTGTCATTGGGTGGATGCTCAGGGATCGGTCTATGCACAAAAAGAGATCCTTTATTGACAAAATGCATGTTTTTGGATTTTAATGTTTTGAAATGTTTTTGTGTTCATTTTTTCAGGACTTTTTATGATTTTTAGGGATTTTGCAGGACATTTTTCAATTTTTATGATTTTTTCAAGACATTAGTTGATTTTTTAGAGATTTTTTCAAGACATTTTTCAATTTTTATGATTTTTTCAGGACATTATTCAATTTTTTAGATTTGGATTTTTTTCAGGACATTTTTCAATTTTTTACGATCTTTTCTCAGGACATTTTTCAATTTTTATGATCTTTTTTCAATTGTTAAGAGATTTTTTCAGACATTATTTGATTTTTAGAGATTTTGCCCCCAGTGTCTAGCAAGGCAAGGAATATGATAGGTGAATAAATAGGCTTGCTGAAATGATGGTGGTTAGAGGGAAGACAAAGGCCTTTTATCATGGAGACAATACAGATGCAATTTCCAAGGGCCATTGCATGATGGGACAAGAGACTGGATATGACAATGTAAAGCAATGACACGACATGCGGGACATGTCAAGAGGTTTTTGAAACCATGTTTAAATTTTGCATTCTTATGTCAGATCAAGATCAAGGATGAAAAAGAGTGTATGGATAGTGATAAGATATGGATAGGATAAGCAAGACCAAGAATGGATAAGGGACATGGACTGAAGGTTGGGGTAGGATACGGGATAGTGGCAGAAAGTTGCAATAAGATAGGGAATATGGATGAAAGGTTGAAATAAGCAAATGGATAAATGACCAAAAGCTATGATGGACTAAAAGCTGCAAACAAGATACATGATGCTCATGAAGATCCGCAACCAAGTGACCCTATATGGGTTGTTGTGAGGTATCCTTTGTAATTTAAGCTTACTCACTACCTCTTCTGACACAATATTGTCTATTGACCCTAAGTCAATGATCACTTTGCAAACTTTGTCCATAATCTTGCATTTGATCCTAAATAATGACCTCCTTTGGCTAGGCTCTTCTTTGACAGGTTCTTTTATGAAAGTTCTTCTTATCATCAGGTTGTCACCTACTTCTGATTCTAAGGCAACCTCTGAAGTCTTGGTGCTTGAAGTCTCTTATTGAAGATAGTTCACTCTCCTTTCACTACTCTGTGATGATAACCCCTTCTCTAGACACATATATGCTGGATGACCAAGTTGATTACAATGGTAACATTTCATTGAGGCAAAATATGAGGAACCTCTAGCTTGTCCACTAGACCTTCCTCTAAAAACACTATTTGACCCCCTTCCTCTATTGAATCCTTCTTTACTAGTGCCACCTTCTTGTTGCTCAGTGAGTTTAGACTCACCTTGTGTTATTTTCTCTGAGTTTCTTCCTCCAAAGCCTCCCCTATGGCCTCTATTTTATTTTCCTCTACCTCTGCCCCTATTAATACTTGAATTATGCTTTCTTTTCAAATTTTCTTCCACTTTGAGGGCAAGTTAATAGCTTTGATGAACTGTCTTTGGGCTCAATAGACTAATTTCCTCTTGGATGTTCCAACTTAGTCCATTTAGGTATCTAGCTACCTTAAGGCTTTCTTCTTCCACCGCATGAGATCTAAAACTAAGTTTGTGAAACTCCTTCATATAGCCACTTACATCAAGGTCTTTTTGTCTTAGGTTTTGTAATTTCCTATGGATCTGCACTTCATAGTCATCAGGGAGATAGGCTTCTTTGATTTTGACTAACATTCCTTTCCAAGAAGAGATGGGAGTTTTCCCTACTTTCTTCCTCTCATCCTACACAAATTTCCACCATGTGAGAGCGGCTCCCCTCATCCTAGACTTGGCCACTTTGACTCTTTGAGCTTCTGTTATTCCTTAACATTCAAAATGGTTCTCCATACCCTCTATCAATTCTAGAACCACTTCTACTTCCATCTTGCCAGTGAACAATGGCAATCCTTCTAGTGATTTACCATTTAAGGCTTTAAATATCTTTAGGAAAGGTTCTTGTTCTAAAACAGGATCAGGTTTAGGTACTCTGTCTACTTCTAAAACCTCTTTAGCCTTCCCTTCTGCTCCTTCAACCTTTTACCAACACTTCATCTTCCTTGGTTTCAATTTCACCAAGCTTACCTTCTAATTCTACCAATTTTTCCTTCAGGAGCCTATTCTCTTCCTCCTGATCATCTAATTTCTTTGCCAATTCTACATTGGTAACCATGGTTTTGTCTCCTATATATTCCATTGAGGACATATACTCTCCTAGACCAAATGTTATAGGCTCTGATACCAATTTGATAGGGTTTACCTAGCTTGCTCACACATCACCTAGTTGGTGTTGCTCAATTCCACCAACCTCACCCAATCTAGTTGTGCTTCAAGACCTCCAAGTCCTTCCCAATCTCCACTAGAAATTTCTCTTTTCCAATCTTAAGGTGTTTGCAACAAGTGTTTTGACTAGGAACCCTACCAATTCAATGTGTTTCCCATATGCTCAATCTTGCTATATTGACTAGAACTTGTCAACTTCTCATTTTTAACCCCCATACTGTTATAAGGCATTGCAGAGGTGTGGAGGTGGTATTTACCATGGAATGAGTTCAATTGGGTCAATTTTAGGTTTTTCAATCTCTATCTTCTTTACTGATTTCATAAAATTGCCTAGAAATAGGGCTACAAGGATGAACCCCAATTAGGCCTCCTAAATCCAGTTTTTAAGGGTTTTGAGGGAATCGGTCCAAAAGTCCCTGCAACAAGTTTTATTTTTCTTCAATCACTCACCCATCCTCAAGATATTTTATTGGTTTTAGATTTCCAACTTACCATATAGTGCCCTAACCCAAAAATGAGTGTTTGTTAGGGCTTGCCTTAACCGGTCGCGACTGTTCAAAAAAGGAATAAGGTTATGAAATGAGGTTGTCAAAGCATCCCCTCTCAACTAGAATTATAAATGGACCTTTCCTTCAATTCCAAATGCTAAATTTTGGGTTTTGAAGTCACCCCTGCAGCATACAATCAATTTACACTATGTTTCCTCTAGTCGGGTTGCTACTAAACTCACCTAGAATAAGGTGGCAACCATGATGAACTTCACTTACAGAACTCCTCCCTGCATATTTACATTTTACATAGGGTTGCCTTCCATTTCCCAACAGGTTGTGATGGTAGCATGGAGGGGTTTTATGGGGCAACCATTTTTACACAAATTTGCTATTTACAAGCCAAAATTGGTTGTTTGAAAACAAAATAGTAAAAGTACTAACAAACACTATCAACAAAGCATGAAATGGACCAAATAGTACTGGAACACACCAAATAATAATTGTCCAAAGTTGGATCAATGGATTCAATCCATTTTTGCTCACTTTTATGAAAAATAACATAAAAACAGTGATAACAGTCCGAAAATGAGTGGTTTCAGATTGTCATTCACCAAAAATCAAACTTACAACCTTGGTAACCATGCAAGAGGAGGTTTAAAAAGTCTTCCCCATGTGTGGAGTCATCATAGGTCAATGTGCTAACCCTAACTCCACCGCTAAGCTCTTTTAGGACCAAAGTTGTCATAAAGTTGTCATGACAACTTTGGTCCTAAAAGAGCTTAGCGGTGGAGTTAGGGTTAGCACATTGACCTAGGATAGTTGTCATGACAACTTTTATAATTTTCCATATTTTTATTTGCCAACTTAGGCAACCTATTACAAGTCATCATTCATTTCTTTTTCAATATTCCTAAGACTATTATAAACCTCTCTAATGCTCTCACCAAGTTATGCCTCTTTTGACCAACAAGAAGGCCATGTTAACTACTCACCCTAACACCTACTCACAAAGTCAAAACCTTGAAAGGAAACTAACACAACTAGGCCTACACTTGACTCAAATCAAACATTACACACACACCTTGGACCCTCCGGGAGTCCTTATTAGAAAGCTGACTTGGCACCAGAGAACACCAACAAAGAAGTTGTGCTCAAGCTCGTGAACATGCTTCCCAAACCATTTCTTCTCCTAAAACACCAACTATTGACATGATTCCATTTTCTCCTAATGATGATATTCAACCTAATTCTCCAAGACGCAAAATTCTTAAGTCAAATGATGGTTCTATTTGTTAGACAAATTTGATACCGGGAGTAAACTAAGAGAGGAAGGGTGAATCAATTTACTATCATAAATCAGAACTATTACATATCAAAACCTTTAAACCAGAGCACAAAGAAACCAACACAATGAAGGATAAAGCCCGAAAGCATAGCACACAAAACACCAATATTTTTAATGTGGAAAACTCGGTAAAGGGAAAATCCACGATGGGAAACCCTACCCACAATCAGATAATACTTTTGCAGTAGTATATGAAATTATTATAATGGGGATTGCACTTGCAATCCCAGCTGCCTAGAGCTCACTGCTCATCGCAAAAGAGAAGTCTCACTAACTTACAAAACATCGGACTAAAATCTGAAAAGAATGAACTATGAAAGTAGCATCTCCTAATGCTTGATATAGTTTCGGTTAAGCACAAATGTCTGCCCTGCAATACCAAAAACCTTATGCCGAATGATATATCAATTATTCACACATAAACCTTCCTCTAATAATGCAGACATAACCATCAATTTCACACCTCTTATCTGATGATCTCCCAATTACATGAATAAGTCACCTATAAATAGAGATCATCAACCTTATGATAAGGTCGGCTAAACCCTAAACCCAAAAACCCATAATAACAAAAATTACATTACACGGTATCACTAGATATTATGATTTACATTACTTAGCATGGACCTAATTCAAATATCCAAATGTTTATATCCACCAGAAATTTTGTTAAGACCAAAATACAACACGTTTCACCAACCAGTAGAAACCCTCAATGAAGTAACACAAAAAGTCTAATCGGATCCAAATAGGACCACTATAACAACACGCCAGCTAATGCAAAGTCACCAAACACTCAGAATATGATCAAGAAGCACCTTTATCATGATAGAAACTGATTCCATAAGCCATACCAAAATCATCTGATGAAAACATCAAATATCACTTACTGGTAAAGCTAACCGGCACCAGGAAATACCAACCGAGAACATAAGAGATAGTTATCGGAGCACCAAAACATGAACCAATAGAATATTCCAAACATATAAACATCCAGAATAAGCATTCAAAACCACATCCAAGGATCTAATCATACCGGATTAGAGTCGAAGCCAAAACCAAGATAAACACCAAGACAAACTGAGATAGGTCCAACTCGAATAGTAGAACCATATCCAATAGGGATACAGTGTTGACATCAATGACAACACTTAACCAAATCCAGCATATTGCCAACACTATTCCTATTAGATCTCCTATTGTTATTAATCTTGATGAAGAAATAGGTGAGAATGTTGTTAATGATGAAAATGTTGATACTAATATTTTTGATGAAGAATATGAATATGTTGATGTTGACAATGATTTATCTAAGAAATTTTCAAAAGCATTAATCGTAGTTCCTAGTAACAAACAAAGTGATCCATCATTAGAGCATGGTCCTTGTTTGGAACTTTTGATAGCCCCATCTACTGTGCTCGATGTCGCTCCTCTTGCATTTTGTCCACCTTCCCGAAATAATGATGACAAAAATCAGGGGTGGATGACATGCTTGATTAGATTCTTTAGCACCGTAGATTCTCTCTCTCTCTCTCTTCTCTTGTTTGTTTGTGACATTTTTCTATTCCTCTCTTCATTTTTCTATTTGTTGTCCCTAGTGTTGTCTACTTGAGGATGATGCAAAGTGTTGAGATCTATTTTGATCTCTTCCATGTTGACTCAAAAGGCACATGTGTTTCCTTCTTCCATGGTGGTTTCCTTTCTTTGGGGGATGAGAACAATTTTATACATACATGATATACATGAGTTATCATAAAAATCATACTTACTACAAATTTAGGTGGAACAACCTCATGTTTTGTGTTTTGTGATCATTATCCTTTGATTTGTCTTCTCTTGGGAGCTAAATTATTGTGATAATGTGCTTGTCTTTTTGGGTGTATCCTACTCTAAATCAATTTCTCTCGATGAGGCATACACAATCACTTTAACATGGGGGCATACACTCTGCTCAATGATTCTCTCTCTTGCATATCTTGATACTTAAAGTTACTTAGCAAACTTTTCCTTTTTCTTTCTAAATTTTAGTATTCTTCTCTTCATGTCTCATAGTAAGAGAACCTTAGTAGTCATAGTCATGGTTCTCTTTTTTCTCTCTCATGATCTTCCCTTTTACCTTGTCATTGAAGTTGTAAGATCCTAAAGTCCAATAGGGTCTTGGTGTATCTTGCCTCCTTGACGATGGTGAAAGTCTTTCAATCTAAACCCTTTGTACTTTACCGAGAGTATTATTGACTTCATACTCATGCTAAAGTGGGGGCTAAATGCAGCATCCTAAAATCATACCCCTTGCATTTTTTGACTGTGTTTGGGTCTTCGCCTTAGTGTTTGCGCCCCTTGGCTTGATTGAAGACTTGATTATGATCTTAAAGATCACAAATGCCAAAATTTTCAAACTTGCACTCAACTTGCACATTGATCCTACCCCAAAATAGGGCAGGAACGGGTCTATTGGATATTGTTGATGCTAGGATATGTTGTTGTCATTAATGTCAACATATTTATGTGTTGCAGAAGAGTTGCTTGGTGTTTCGATGATTGCATTGAATTGATACGGTTGGTTTATTTTTTTTGGATGTTGGAATACTTCATTCCTTATTTGTTTTAGTGATCATTAAGTTTTCTTGATCATATTATTTGATTCGGTTTGGAGTTCAGTCTTTCTATTCAGTGGTTGGCAAAGTGTGGTATTTGATCCGGTGAGATCCAATATGATTATATCTTTGGTTGCAGATTTGGGATAATGTTTTGGATGATCATGTGTATCTACATTTCAGATGGTTCATGATTTGGTGTTGATTGGTGTTCCTAAGAGTTAGTGTTTTGATCGATGAAGGTTTGAATAAGTGGTGTTGGTGCAACTATTGCAGATGGTTCTAATATTCTTGTTGGTCTTTCCTAATCATTTCCTATTTGTTTTGGTGATCTGCATTGATCCTTGTGTGTGTTCAGATAATTTGTTTTGGTGATCTGCATTGATCCTTGTGTGTGTTCAGATAATTTGTGAATTGTTGTTGATTGGTGTTCCTGAGAGTTAACGTGTTGATCAATGAAGATTTGAATAAGTGGTGTTGGTGCAGCTATTGTGGATGGTTCTAATGTGCTTGATGGTGTTTCCTAATCATTTCCTTGTTTGTTTTGGTGGTCTACATTGATCCTTGTGTACGTTCTTGGTGACTTTTTTGATCCAGTGATATTCTTCGTGTTATGCGATATTCTTGGTGGTGTAGCGTGTTGCGGTTGATCTTGGTGAGATTTCTAGTGGTGATGCATGTTTTGATATTTGATTTAGTTCCAATCTATATCATGTATATCATTGTATTTGTCCATTAGTTCATATTTGTATCGTGTGACGTAATTTTGTAATTGAGGTTTTAGGGTTTGGTCGACCTTGTAATCAAGGTTGATGATTTGTATAAATAGGTATTAGATTCATGTAATTTGGGTATCGATGGTCTATCTTCTTTATCAAAGAGTGGTGTATGTGTGCATGAGTAAATTTATCCTTCGATGTGGTGTATTGAGAAGAGGTTGTTGTAGGGTAGACAAATGTGTTTAACCAGAACTATCATCGGGCATTAGAAGATGTTATATTTGTAGTTCATGTAATCCAGATTGTAGTCTGATCATTATTGAAAGGTAGTGAACCTTCCCTGAGGGTTGGAGCCTTTTGGGTTATCTCATTTTGAGTAGTGAGCTCTAGGTAGAGTGCCTGAATGCATGTGCATTCCCCATTGTAATATTTACACATACTACTGCAGAGTATCATCTTATTGTGGGTAAGTTCCCACCATGGTTTTTCTCTTAACCGGGATTTCCAAGTTAAAATATTGGTGTTATGTGTGTTGATGTCATTTTCTTTATCTTTATACTTATTGCAGTTAATTGGAATCTGAGATTGTGCTTAATTGGTTAAATCTGGTGAAGATGATTCTAAGATTTGATGGAAGCAATTATACTGTTTGGAAGGACCGTATGGAAGTTCATTTAAAATGTCTAGGAGATTAGTATTGGAATATCACAAAAAATATTTACAATGTTCGTTAGAATGGACCGGTTACTGCTGCTAAGATCAAAGATGCTGAACATAACATAAGAGCTAGGGAAGAATTGTTGAGTGCCTTGACCAATTGATAGATAACTAATTTGATGGGATTACAGACTGCACACAAGATCTGGAAGAAGCTAGAAACCTTTTATGAAGGAGATGCACAAGTCAAAGTAGCAAATTTGAAGAATCACATGGAAAATATGAGACTACATTCAGAGCCTCTGTATCTGGGAAGTGGAAGTGTGATTTGGGAGAAAGTTCATGTTGGGTATCTAGATTTGAAACAGAGAAGAGAGAGATGGAAGATAAAGAAAGAGAATTGGATGAGCTTGAAGCCCTTATTGCTCGGAGATTTCCTAAAGGAGCCAGTAAGTATGATAGAAAGTTACCTTTGAAATGTTTCTCTCGTAATAAGATAGGACGTTTTGCTTCTAGGTGCCTTGAGAGAATGCCTAGATATGATAAGCATTATAAATTTAAAAGGCATGATAGATCTAACAAGTATGATAGATATGAGAAGCATGATAAGAATGATAAGCCCTACCTGAAGTTCATAAATTAGAAGAGATGCTATTATGTTGCTGATGAAGGTGTAACAGATGAAGATTATGAGAATAGGAATTCAAAAGATAAATTTGTATTCATTGCTATCAAGGAAGATGATCTAATACCAGTGAATTCTACAAGTTGCATTATTGAGGAGAAAACTTTAGCTGCTAAGATTGAAGAGAAACATGAATGGGTTATTGACAGTAGTTGTTCACATCGTATGATAGGTGATAAAAGAAAATTTGTGAGTATGGAAAGCTATGATGGTGGAATAGTGAGATTTGGAGATGATAAAGCTTGTGTGATTCATGGTAGAGGTTCTATATCTTTCAATGGTAAGAATAATATTCATGATGTCTTGTATGTTGAAGGATTGAAGCAATATTTTGAGTGTTGGATAGATGGTTGATAAGGGATATGATTTGCAATTCAAGAATGTTAAATGTAAGATTTGAGCTGCCTCCGATATATGATTAATAATGATGAACAGTAAATACTCAACAGATACTGAGAGGGGGGGTGAATCAGTATAGACAAAAACTTCTTTAACAACTTAAACTGCAAAGACTGCACTAACTGGTAAACAACATCACCGATCTAAATCAAGGCACTACCGATAAAACACAATGAGACTGTGAAAGACATAAACCGGTAACATCTAGATCTTCACAAAACCTAATATCTCATTTCTACTTCACCCACATGCTTAAACAAGTAATACATCAGAAATATAATGACTACTGGATCAACTTGCATTACCGCTTAACATAAAACACTAAAACATCGCATGAAGAAGCATCACACATGACACACTTATTTTTCACGTGGAAACCCAACTAGGAAAAACCACAGTGGGGATGAATACCCACAAGTTTTTCTTGAACTCTTCTGAAGTCTGCTCTATTAGGAGCCTAGTCTAGTTACAGACTTTACAACAGGTTCTACTAGGAACTGATCCTGATAGGGATCACCCGGTTAAGGGATGGCTAAATACCCGGTTGAGGTTAAAACCCTATTAAAGGTTACCTTGTCCGAGGATTTAAAGAGCTCAATGATTTGTAGTCAACCTATTAAAGGATTTACAAAAAGCATGGTAAAGCTACCCGATAAAGGGATTTTCCATCTACTGAAATGGTTAGAAGTCAACAAGTAATACACTGATCTGATAGCAGTACTTAATGCCAAGGCAGATCCACTTCAGTTCCTTTACATCTGCAATCACACTCTGCATATCTCTACTTAGTGCACCGGACTGGCAAGAATCACTTCACATACATTCATTTGCCAACAACTTCAAATGAGAATCATCATCAACCTTATAGATAACAATTAGGTCGGTGGCAAAAACTTAAAACCCTAAGCATCTAGGTTAACAATATAGTCGGTCAAATCCTGACCATTTAAACACATTACATAGGGTAAAACAATCTTGAACAAATCTCAAGACATTCTGCATCGTTCGTTCTTTGCCGCTTCTGGAAGCTAATAACCCATCATGCGCTCTCCACCGTTTACTAAGATTTTGCACATTCCTGAGGTAGATAGAATCAATCTTCTTCATGCAAGATCCTCAAGGAAATCCTTCACGCGCACAAGGTTGATGTGGCAACATGATCTAATCTTCATTTCAATGCTAACTCATCATAGGATGTCATCAATTGAATCACACAGACTTGGAATGCATCAACCGGAAACCCTGAAGCTGAGACTACCAACCGGTAGTCATATCAAATGAAACCTCGATACAAAATTTGCATATACCTATTCACATTCCAACATATCGGTTCACCTTTTCGCATATACCGGTTCACATTATCATACCAGTTCTCTTCATACCATCATACTAGTTCTCTTGCTAGTTTTCTTACATTAATATACTGGTTCATACTTCAGCATATTGACATCAATGACAACAAACAATATCATCATGTCATCAAACTCTGCACATATGCCAACAATCTCCCCCTTTGATATTGATGGAAATACACAAAGATATCTCTACATCTTCTTCCATATAATATGTCTTCAATACTACAGATATCTTCTCTACTTCACATTTTCTCCCCCTTTGGCAACAATGCCAAAGTGGAGGCACAAACATCCATGTTCCATTATGTTGCTCCCCCTGAGGAGTAGCATCCTTCAACACACCAATCCAAAAAAGATTTGACAATGCAATACTTGACTGATGTGGAGCACATACCTTTAGTTCACCTCTTGAAGGGGTAGCACCCCTAATTCACCTCTTAAATAGGTAAATGTAGCCTTCGGTAGAGACTTGGTGAATATATCTACTAACTACTCCTTACTGGAAACATGTTCCAATACAACCTCTTTGTTCTGAACTTTCTCCCTCAAGAAATGATACTTGAGCTCGAAGTGCTTGGTTCTAGCATGTAATACCAGATTCTTGGAAATATTAATTACACTTGTGTTGTCACAAAATATACTCACCAGTTCAGATACAGGAACTTTGAAAGAACTTAATACATGCTTCATCCAAATTGTCTGAGTATAGTTCATAAATGCTGCTACATATTCTGC
Organism: Cryptomeria japonica; assembly: GCF_030272615.1. Classification (NCBI taxonomy): domain Eukaryota; kingdom Viridiplantae; phylum Streptophyta; class Pinopsida; order Cupressales; family Cupressaceae; genus Cryptomeria; species Cryptomeria japonica. The sequence continues at coordinate 141,147,892 of NC_081410.1, forward strand.
TTCTGTTGTAGACTGAGAGATACAACTCTTCTTCTTGCTCATCCATGAGACTAGTCTACCACCGAGAAAGAATGCACAACGATTGTGCTCTTCTGGTCGTCCACATTGCCAATCCAATCGGCATCTATAAATACTTTAAGATTGAAATCATTACTGTATGGATACCACAATCCATAATCTATAGTTCCCTTTAGATATCTAAGAATCCGCTTGACTGCTACCAAGTGGGATTCTCTTGGACTTTTCTGGAAACGTGCAGCAATGCCCAGTGCATGTGCAATGTCCGGTCTATTGTGTACTACATAGTGCAACTTACCAATCATTGATGAGTATTCCTTATCATTCACCAATTTTGAGTCATCTTCTTTTCACAATTTACAATCAGTCATCATCAGTGTACCAACCAGTTTGTTGTCTTCCATGCCAAAGCTCTTCAACACCTCTTTGACATACTTGGACTAAGTGATAAAGATGTTGATATTTTGGTATGGTTTTATCATTGATGTCAACACCTACTAAACCTTATCAACTCTGGCACTTTAGAGAGTCAGCAACATTCACCGGCAAGCAAGTGACTTATGCACAGTCACCGGTATCTAGTACACCGGTAGGAATATAATGTTCACCGGCACTTGGAATAGCATGGAAAACACCTGGTTATGTCGAAGACGTCATTTGGACACTTTGTCTTGGATTTTTTGTTCATTGGCATATTCGTATTTGCATATTTGTTGTTACCAGCAAATAGGTCCAGGATATACACCAGTAGGTTTATCTTTTCCAGATTAGCACAGCATGCTATGGAGATGTCTCTTTATTGTTGTAAATGCATCAAGCTGACATGTTGAATCAGTTATTGCAGCGGACATTGTTTTGTTTGTAAATTGTTTTTATTGTAATATCCTTTAGAGCCGGCCTACTAAAATTGGTCTTAAGTTATGATATAAATGTAAGATCTTACTTGTAAGATCATGTGTGGAATACGAAAAAGGATTTTGTGAAGGTATATGCAAGAATAAGAAGAGCTATAGATGCAGACGTCATTTGAAGGTTGAAGGAGGGTTTTTGTGAAGATAATTAGAACTACACCGATACTGAATTCAACATAGAAAGATGCAAATTTGAGCAGTACATCCTTATTGGATTTAATCATCCAATTGTAGTCGGTGTGACTCCTATTTGTGTTTGAGTAGTGAGCTCTAGGCACTTGGCCTTTCTGCATGTGTAGACCCCATTTGTATACACATACTATCTGCAGTAGTATCATCTGATTGTGGGTAAGGTTTCCCACCGTGGTTTTTCTCCTTACAGGGTTTCCATGTACAAATATTGGTGTTATATGTTGTGGATGACTTTGTCTTTTTGTTTCATGCATTAATCTTTACCGATATTACAATTAACTGATAAAACTGTCTACCGACATAAAAGACTAGTTTACCGGTATTAAGCATTAAATTGGTAAAGTTATTTTTTGGTGTGAATTTATTAGACAACTGATTCACCCCCCCCCCCCCCCCCCCCCCCTCTTAGTTGTCTTCGGGACCTAACAATTGGTATGAGAGCCTAGTCCTCTTTTTTGCAGAAGTTTAACAGCTTGAGGAGATCCAATGTCTACTAACTATTTCAGGAAGGATAGTCCTAAACTTGATGGAACCAACTATGGCATATGGAAGATTAGAATGGAGACACATTTAAATTACATTGGAAAGGACATCTGGGAAGTTACAAAGAATGGCTATACTGCTCTCACTCCCGGTCAGCCTAATCCACCTACCTTTGGAAAAGATGAAGAAAATGATTGTAAACCAAGAGAAGCACTTTTGAGTGCATTAACAGATCAGCAAATCATGGGATTATCAGATAGATCAACTGCTAAAGCTATTTCAAATCATTTCGAAACACTAAATGAAGGAGATTCCATAGTCAAAATTGCAAAACTTGAAAGCTTCCGAGTCAGGTATGAAAATCTGAAAATGGAAGAAGATGAAAGGATTTCTGCTTTTATGGAAAGAGTTAATGAAATTGTTTTGGGTATTAAATGTTGTGGAGGAACCTTAAGTGAAGATGAAATTGTTTCAAAAGTTTTAAGAGGATTGCCACCGGCATATAAAATGAAGGTTACTGCTATAAATGAGTTAAGAACAATGCCTTATACATCAGTAACTAGGGATACATTGATTGGAAAACTTTCAGCTTTTGAAATTGAGGAATTTGGTCTTGTTGCTACTATAATGACATATTTAGCTTTTAAGGCATCAACATCATCTACACCATCATTTCACAAGTCTGATTGGAAAACCTTCTATGCAAGAGAACTTGAGGAAAGCAGGAGAGAAAATGAAGAACTTGAAGAACTTGAAGCACTATTTGCAAGAAAAATGCCTAAAGGTCCAGTTGGAAGTAAGTATGAAGGTAAAGCACCCTTTAAATGCTTTAACTGTAATAAGATTGGTCATATGGCTTCTAGATGCCCTGATAGACATGCTAGACTAAGAGAAGAAGCTAAGAGAACATACAAGCCTAACCCTGAATATCAGAGATACAGATTTAAGAAGAATAAACATAAATCTTGTTATCTTACTGATGAAGAAGTAACTGACGATTCTGATGAAGATCCGACAGACAATGGATGGGTTTTTTTTGCTATAACAAAAGATCAACCGACACTTACTATTCAACTGGTAGAGTAGGCCTTGGCAGGTAAAGTTGAAGTAAAGGATGAATGGATCATTGATTCCGGATTCTCACATCATATGACCGGAGATAAAAGTAAATTCTTGAACTTTCAGGAATATAATGGAGGCTTAGTGATATTTGGAGATGATAAAGCGTGGTTGATCAAAGGTAAAGGTACAATATCTCTTGATGGTAAGCATAATACTGACAATGTTTACTATGTTGAAGGTTTAAAGCATAATCTTTTGAGTGTTGGTCATTTAGTTGAAAAAGGATTTTAGTTACAATTCAAAAATGGAAAATGCAAAATTATGAATAGAACTGGTTTGGAAATTGCAACAGGTAATCAAACTAGAGGTAATATCTTTCATTTGAATAACAGTGAAAAGACATGCTTGATTGCACATATTGATGAAAGTTGGCTATGGCATAAGAGACTCTGTCATGTAAATTTTGATTGCATGGTAAAAATCAATACTACTAAGGCAGTTAGGGATTTACCTAAAATTGTCAAACCTCACAATACAGTAAGGAATGTCAATTTGGAAAACAAGTTGGAGCTACTTTTAAAAGTATTCCAAAAATATCAAATAATGCTCTTGACTTAATTCATACTGATTTATGTGGTCCAGCTAGAACTAAAAGTTTGCAAGGTGATAGATATTTCATGCTAATCATTGATGACTACTCTAGAATGTGTTGGGTTACTTTTCTCAGAGAAAAATCAAAAGCACTTGGAAAGTTCAAACTGTTCAAAGCAATGGTAGAGAATGAAATCGGTAAGAAAATCAAATGACTGAGATCAGATCAAGGAGGAGAATTTACATCTAAGGAATTTAATACATTTTGTGAAGTGAATGGAATCAGAAGACAACTATCAGCACCCCGAACACCACAACAAAATGGAGTTGTTGAAAGGAAAAACAAAACTATCTTGGATGCAGCAAGAAGTATGTTATCAGAAGCAAATCTACCACATATGTATTGGAGAGAGGTAGTAAGTACAATGGTCTATACATTCAACAAAGTTTACATCAAAGGTGAAACCAGTAAGACCCATGAACTATGGTCTAGTATTACTCCTACTCTTAAATATTTCAGAATATTTAGAAGTAAATGCTATATTAGAAGCGATGAGTATATTGGAAAATTTGATCCTAGAAGTGATGAAGGAATATTTCTTGGTTATTCATCTAAGAGAAAGGCATATAGATGTTTTAGCAAAAGATTACAGAAAATTGTTGAGAGTACAAATGTGAAGATTGATGAACAATTCAGAGAAACTTCAAGGTACATAGACTCTGAACCGGCAGTAGAGATTCTAACAAATGAACCTATATTGAACCCACTAGTACAGAATGAAGATCCAGTTACACCAGTATCATCTGAAAATTCCATAGTAACTGAGGAACAACAGCAAACGAAGACACTCCGGTATGTAAGACTGAATCACTCTAAAGATCAGATAATTGGGAACAAAAATAAAGGAGTTATGACACGAGGAAGACTGGAAAATGAAGAGGTATGTCATATTTCTCAAATTGAACCATCATAAATTAATAAGGCATGTGAAGATAAACACTGGATTAAATCTATAGAAGAGGAACTAGAACAAATTGAGAAAAATAACACATGGACATTATTTCCTCGACCTAAAGACAAAAATGTGATTGGAACAAAGTGGGTATTTAGAAACAAAATTAATGAAGATGGTAAGGTAATTAGGAATAAAGCAAGACTAGTGTGTAAGGGATATTCTCAGAAAGAAGGAATTGATTATAATGAAACCTTTGCACCGATAGCTAGAATTGAGGCAGTCAGATTATTTTGGGCTTTTGCAGCACACAAGAACTACAAAGTATATCAAATGGATATTAAATGTGCATTTCTGAATGGAGATCTTGAAGAAGAAGTTTACTTTGAACAACCTAATGGATTCTCTTTAACAGATAACAAAAATATGGTTTGCAGGTAAAGGAAAGCTTTGTATGGATTGAAACAAGCTCCAAGAGCTTGGTATGCAAGATTCGATAAGTATCTTTTGAAGATTGGTTTTTCTAAAGGTAATACTGACATCAACTTATATTATAAAGTGACAAATGATGAAATCTTGGTTATAGAAGTTTTTGTTGATGATATAATCTATGGAGGAGAAGATGGATCATGTAAAGAATTTTCTATTGAAATGCAGCAAGAATTTGAAATGTCTATGATTGGAGAAATAAAATTCTTTTTACGATTGTAGATTTCACAGACTGATAAAGGTATATTCTTGATTCAATCCAAGTACTTGAAGGAGTTATTAAAGAAATTTGGGATGGAGAGCTCTAAACCGATGAGCACACCTATGACTACAAATGACAAATTATCACTAAGGGATGAATCTACACCAGTTAATCCAACTAGATACAAATCTATGATAGGAGGTTTACTATATTTGACACAAACAAGACCTGATATCGTGAATGCAGTATGTATTGTTTCAAGATTTCAGAGTAATCCTTGAGAAAATCATGAATCAACAGTAAAAAGGATTTTCTGGTACTTGCAAGGCACTACAAATCTTGGATTATGGTATCCTAGAGATGAAAACTTTGAATTATGTACATACACAGATGCAAATTGGGCAGGAGATGTGGATGATAGAAAAAGCACCACCGGCAGAGCATTTTTTCTTGGAAGTAGATTAATTTCCTAGTTGAGTAAGAAACAAAGTTGTACATCTTTATCAATAGCTAAATCAGAATATATTGCGGCAGCAACCAACTATACACAGGTACTATGGCTTAAGCAAATGTTGAAGGATATAAAGGTAAAATGCAAGGAACCTATTACTATCTATTGTGATAATACTACAACAATTGATATATCTAAGAATCCGGTACTACATTCTAAAACCAAACATGTTTCTATCAAACTGAATTTTCTAAGGGAAAATGTTGAAGCAAAAGAAATTAAAATGGTTTATGTGAATACTAAAGAGCAGATTGTAGATATTTGCACTAAACCTCTACCTAAGGAGACTTTTCAATATCTCAGAGACCAGCTTGGGGTCATACCCCCACCGATAGAAACTTAGACATTTGATGATAGTCATCAACCGACAGAAATAACAGATAAATCTCTTACTCCAGCTTTGATGAGAAAGCTACTTCTCAGGTGGAGTAGTTGGTATAGTGAATTGGTTGGTATTTTGTATCTAAAAAATGGTCTTTATATTTCTTTGGCATTTGATGTCAAAGGGGGAGAGATTGGTATGGAAAAACACAAGGTAAACTCATGACACTCCCAGGGGGAGAGATTGTTACTTTTTGGTATTTGGCATTTCTGTTTTGGCACTTTGATGGTTTTTCCATCTTGTGTTGCCATCAATGCCAAAGGGGGAGATTGTTGGTATTTTGGTATGGTTTTTTCATTGATGTCAACACCTACTAAACCTTATCAACTCTGGCACTTTAGAAAATCAGCAACATTCACCGGCAAGCAAGTGACTTATGCACAGTCACCGGTATCTGGTACACCGATAGGATATAATATTCACCGACACTTGGAATAGCATGGAAAACACTTGGTTATGTTGAAGACATCATTTGGACACTTTGTCTTGGAGTTTTTGTTCATTGGCATATTCGTATTTGCATATTTGTTGTTACCGGCAAATAGGTCCAGGATATACACCAGCAAGTTTATCTTTTCTAGATCAGCACGACACGCTATGGAGATGTCTCTTTATTGTTGTAAATGCATCAAGCTAACATGTTGAATCGGTTATTGCAACGGACATTGTTTTGTTTGTAAATTTATTTTATTGTAATATCCTTTAGAGCCGACCTACTAAAATTGGTCTTAAGTTATGATATAAATGTAAGATCATGTGTGGAATATGAAAAAGGATTGTATGAAGGGATATGCGAGAATAAGCAAAGATATACACATAGACATCATTTGAAGGTTGAAGGAGGGTTTTTGTGCAGATAATTAGAACTACACCGGTACTGAATTTAGCATAGAAAGATGCAAATTTGAGTAGTACATCCTTATTGGATTTAATCATCCAATTGTAGTCAGTGTGACTCCTATTTGTGTTTGAGTAGTGAGCTCTAGGCACTTGGCCTTTCTACATGTGTAGACCCTATTTGTATACACATACTATCTGCAGTAGTATCATCTTATTGTGGGTAAGGTTTCCCACCATGGTTTTTCCCCTTACAGGGTTTCCACGTACAAATATTGGTGTTATGTGTTGTGGATGACTTTGTCTTTTTGTTTCATGCATTAATCTTTCTGGTATTACAATTAACTGATAAAATTGTCTACGGGCATAAAAGACTGGTTTACCGGTATTAAGCATTAAATTGGTAAAGTTATTTTTTGGTTTGAATTTATTAGACAACTGATTCACCCCCCCCTCTCAGTTGTCTCCGGGACCTAACAAAAGATACCATCTTTCATTTGTTGAATCAATAGTCCAATGAAGAACTTAATCTCTCCGATTAGTGACATCTCAAATTGCTTCTTCATTTCATCTGCAAATGCATGTCTCATCTTGTCATCTCCACCAAAAATTATGTCATCAAAAAACACTTCATAGATCAGAATCTGATCTCCTTCTAACTTCTGATTACTATTGCTATCTTCACTTGTTCTTTCAAATCCAATCTTCATCTTTATGTGCCTCTTTAAATGTTTTGGGCTCAAATTCAGAAATCATGCAAGAATTCTCTCTGACCTTTCTTCTTGTAAGTATTCTTGCATCCTTATCTGCTATGATCTGCTTTGGATCATGATGCAGCTTTATATACCTAGGAATGATCTTAACTAATTCCTCTTGCTTTTATTCTTCATCCTCATCTTCATTAGCATCTCCTAGTGTTGGAGCATTGTTATTTGTACTTGGTTGTTTTGCAACTAGTTCCCAGAAGGTTACAACCAATTCATCTACCGCTCGCTCACTACCGGTTTCCTCAGGTTTCTCAAAGGTTTCATCAACTCTAACATTGATACTTTCAACAATTCTCTGAGTCCTATTGTTAAAACACTTGAGAGCTTTGCTCTTGGTGGAATACCCTAGGAATATTCCCTCATCACATTTTGCATCAAACTTACTTGGGTGTTCACTTCTCTTAATATAAAACTTTCTACCAAACACTCTAAAGTAGCTTACTATAGGAATCTTACCAGTCCAATACTCATAAGGAGTTTTATCCTTGCCTTTCTTGATGAGTACTAGGTTCATAATGTAGAATGCAGTGCTCACCATTTCTCTCCAAAAAGTGTGAGCAACCTTCCCTTGAATCAACATCGTTCTCGCTGCTTCAACTACAGTCTAATTATTCCTTTCTTCTAGGCCATTCTGTTGTGGATTCAAGGGGCAGACAGTTGCCTCTTGATGTTGTTCTCTTCACAGTACTTATTGAACTCACTAGAAGTGAACTCACCTCCTTGGTCAGTTCTAAGGCATTTAATCCTCTTACCACTTTCCTTTTCAACTAGTGCTCTGAAGCCTTTAAACTTTCCAAAAGCTTCAGACTTGTCTTTCAAGAATGTGACCCACATCATTCTTGAGAAATCATCAGTAAGAATCATAAAGTACCTATCTCTCTGAACACTCCTAGTTTTTATAGGACCACACAAATTAGTATGTACAAGATCAAGTAAATTATCTGTTGTGAAATATTTACCTTTGAAGGTTGAGGAAGACATTCTCCCTAGTTGACATTCTCTACACAAAGAATTCTCCGGTTTGTTCAGCACAGGCAATCCTCTAACTACCTTGATCTTACTGGCCTTCATAATATTATCAAAATTTACATGGCAGAGTCTCCTATGCCATATCCAACTGTCATCAAACTTAGCCATTAAACATTGACTGATATTTGTATTTAACTGAAATAAGTTACCTTTGGTCTGCATACCGATGGCCATCAGTTCACCACTCTTTCCTTTTATTTTGCACACTCCATCTTTGAATTCCAGAGTGAGTCCTTTATCATTCAGCTGAGCAACACTCAAAAAGTTATGCCTGAGACCTTCTACCCAATACACATTATCAACACTACTTTTTCCATTTAGAGAGATGGACCCTTTACCTTTTACCATACATGGTGCATCATTACCAAATCGGACTACACCTCCATCATACTCTTCCAGAGACAGAAACTTTCTCCGGTCACTAGTCATGTGGTGAGAACAACCACTGTCAATAATACACTCATTTGAATTATCAAAGCGGGAGACGAGCCTTCTTGTCTGACACTTCTTCCTTGATGGCTACAAACACTATGTCTTTGTTGTCTTCATCTTCTGATTCATCATCAGTGACACCTTCATCGACTGCAACAAGATAGTTTCTCCTATTTCCTCCTTTGAACTTTTTAAACTTCTTTGATTTGTCCTTATTATCACTATTGGGACAGTTGACAACAATGTGTCCTATCCTATTGCAAGAAAAGCATTTCAAAGGGAGCTTACCTCTGTATTTTCTAGTTCCCTTAGGAAGTCTATTGGCCAAAAGAGCTTCAAATTCCATTAGGATCTCCTCATCATCCATATCTTTGCTTTGTCTAGGTTCACAGCTGGTACTAACCTCTTTTCCCTTTCTAGATAGTGCAGCAGATGCTCTAAAGGCTGAATTAGTCTTCTGAACACTGCCATCATAACTATTTAACGCATATGCGGTCAACTTAGCAATGATGGAATCAAGGGATACCTTTGTATTGTCAATAGATCTCAACTCCTGAATAGCGGCAACCCTTGTTGCATAACTAGTAATAAGGATCTCAAGACTTTGCTAACAATGGTGGAATCATCCATTGTACCTCCCGCACTCTTGATGTCTCCAACAACAATTTTAATCCTTATCCCATATTGTTGAATGGTCTCTCCTTCAACCATCTGCTTGTCTTCAAATTTTCCTCTAAGGCTTACTTCCTTAGCTTGCTTCACACGCTCATCACCGCCAAAGATAAACTCCAGAGAATCCCTTACATCTTTGGGATTGTCTTTATCCTGACATCTATAAACTCAATATTAGATAGACTGCTGATAAGAGCTTCCATGACTTGCCCATTTTCCTTAATTTCTCTTCTTTGATCATCGGTGAGAGTACCGGTAGGGACAACATAAGTATTCTCAACATAGTTCTAGTGTTGAGCACCCATGATTTTAATGTATATCTTCATTATGTCCTTCCATATCTTAAAGTTATCTCTGTTGAACTTAGGACCTTCCCTCTTCATCATTAGAATAAGATCTTTTCCTCAAGCGGTTAAGCATATAACACAGAGTACATAGAGGGCACTCTAATACCAAATGACAAATAATGATGAATAGTAAATACTCAATAGATACTGAGAGGGGAGGGTGAATAAGTATATACAAAAACTTCTTTAACAACTTAAACTGCAAAGACTGCACTAACTGGTAAATATCATCACCGATCTAAATCAAGGCACTACCGGTAAAACATAGTGAGACTGTGAAAGGCATAAACCGGTAACATCTAGATCTTCACAAAACCTAATATCTCATTTCTACTTCACCCATATGCTTAAACAAGTAATACATTAGAAATAAAATGACCACTGGACCAGCTTGCATTACCGCTTAACATAAAACACTAAAACATCACATGAAAAAGCATCACACATGAAACACTTATTTTTCACGTGGAAACCCAACTGGGAAAAACCATGGTGGGGATGAATACCCACTAGTTGTTCTTGAACTCTTCTGAAGTTTGCTTTGTTAGGAGCCTAGTCCGGTTAAAGACTTTACAACAGGTTCTACTAGGAACCGATCTTGCTAAGGATCACCCGGTTAAGGGATGGCTAAATACCCGGTTAGAGGTTAAAACCCTGTTAAAGGTTACCTTGTCAGAGGATTTAAAGAACTCAATGATTTTGAGTCACCCTATTAAAGGATTTACAAAAAGCCTGTTAAAGCTACCTGGTAAAGGGATTTTCCATCTGTTGAAATGGTTAGAAGTCAATAGGTAATATGTTGATATGATAACAACACTTAATGCCAAGGCAATCCACTTTAGTTCTTTTACATCTGCAATCACACTCTGCAGATCTCTACTTAGTGCACTGGTCTGGCAAGAGTCACTTCACATACATTCATTTGCCAACAACTTCAAATGAGAATCATCATTGACCTTATAGACAACAATTAGGTCGGTGGCAAAAACCTAAAACCCTAAGCATCTAGGTTAATAATACAGTCAGTCCAATCCTGGTCGTTTAAACACATTACATAGGGTAAAACAATCTTGAACAAATCTCAAGACATTCTGCATTGTTCATTCTTTGCCACTTCTGGAAGCTGATAACCCATCACACACTCTCCACTGTTTACTAAGATTTTGCACATTCCCGAGGTAGATAGAATCAATCTTCTTCATGCAAGATCCTCAAGGAAATCCTTCACGCGCACAAGGCTGATGTGGCAACACGATCTGATCTTAATTTCAATGCTAACTCATCACAGGATGTCGTCAGTCGAATCACACAAACTTGGAATGCATCAACGAGAAACCCTGAAGCTAAGAATACCAATCGGTAGTCATATCAAATGAAACCCCAATACAAGCTTTGCATATACCAGTTCACCTTTTCGCATATACCGGTTCACATCATCATACCGGTTCACATCATACCATCATACCAATTCTCTTGCCAATTTGCTTACTTCAATATACTGGTTCATACTTCAATATATTGACATCAATGACAACATACAATATCATCATGTCATCAAACTCTGCACATATGCCAACAGTATAGAGATTGCATCAGGTACTAAGACTAAAGGTAATATCTTTCACTTCAATGCTGGTGATAAAAGTTGTTTGATTTCTCAGATTAATGAATATTGGTTATGGCATAGAAGAATGTGTCATGTTAATTTTGACTACATGGTAAGGATAAGTTCTACTCAAGTTGTTAGAGATATGCCCAAGATTGTGAAGCATGCTATTCCGGTATGTAAGGAATGACAAATGGGAAAGAAAACAAAAATTCATTTAAAAGTAAGTTGTATTCATCTAATGGATTACTAGATCATGTTCATACTGACTTATGTGGTCCTACAAGAGTGACAAGCATGTAGTGTGACAAATACTTTATATTGTTGATTGATGATTATTCAAGGATGATGTGGGTTACTTTTATAAGGGAGAAATTAGAAGCGCTGGAGAAATTCAAAATATTCAAAGTCGGAGTGGAAATTGAGTTAGGATTGAAGATGAAGTGCCTGAGATCTGATAGAGGAGGAGAATTTACATCAGGAGAGTTTGATACATTCTATGAGGAATGGAATTAAAAGACAATTATTTGCTCCTAGAACCCCTTAGTAGAATGGAGTTGTTGAAAGGAAAAACAGAACTATCTTGGATGTTGCAAGGACTATGCTGATAGAAGGAAATGTTGCACAGACCTTTTGGAGAGAATTTGTTAGCATTGTTGTTTACACATTCAACTAAGTGCATAATAAAGATGATTCCGATAAGAATCCTTATGAGCTATGGTTTGGTCATGTTCCTATAGTTAGATATTTCAGAGTTTTTGGAAGTAAATGTTATATCAAGAGAGATGAGGATATAGGAAAGTTTGATGCAAGATGTGATGAAGGAATCTTCTTGGGATATTCTACTAAGAGAAAGGCCTATTGGTGTTACAATAAGAGATTGAAGAAGATAGTGGAAAGTGCAAATGTAAAGGTTGATGAATGTCTTGAAAAGAAGATCAGAGCATGCAGTTATGATTTTCATGATGAAGATGTTGTATCAAATCATGTGCATACTGAGATCTTGAAGTAGATTGATCCGATGGAGATAGTTAATCTAAATATTGTTGTTGTCGGTGAAGAAGTGCAAGAGCCTGAAAACACCATAATAATTAGAAGACTTCGAGGTATGTAAGATTGAATCATTCTTAGAATCAAATTATTGGTGATAAAAATAAAGGTGTGATGACTAGGAGAAGGATTGTTGCTGAAGAGATATGCTTGATTTCTAAGATTGAACCTAAAAATGTTGCAGAAGCATGTAAAGATGAAAATTGGATAAAAGCAATGGAAGAAAAGTTGAATCAGATTGAGAAGAATAGCACTTGGGAGCTTGTTCTAAGACCTAAAGACAAGAATGTTATTGGTACTAAATGGGTGTTCTGGAATAAAATGAATGAAGCTAGTGAAGTTGTCAAAAACAAACAAAGATTGGTATGCAAGGGGTGTTCTCATATGGAAGGAATTGATTATGATGAGACTTTTGCTCCTATAGCCAAAATTGAAGTTGTTAGATTGTTGCTTGCATATGCTGCTTATAAGAACTTCAAGGTATATCAGATGGATGTCAAGTCAGCCTTTTTGAATGGTGATCTTGAGGAGGAAGTCTACATTGAGCAACCAGATGGATTTTCTTTATCAGATGAAGGAGATATGGTATGAAAATTGAAGAAAGCCCTATATGGACTGAAGCCCCTAGAGCCCAGTATGCTAGATTGGATAAGTATTTGTTGAAGCTAGGATTTCGCAAAGGTATTGGTGATAGTAATTTATACTTTAAAGTTGAGAATGATAACATTTGTATTGTTGAAGTCTTTGTTGATGATATCATTTTTTGAGGAGATGATGATTTGAGTATGAAGTTTACTGATGATATGCAAAAGGAATTTGAGATGTCTATGATAGGTGAAATGAAATTCTTTTTAGGATTGCTGATTACTCAAACCAGTAAAGGTATTTTCATTTCTCAATCTAAGTATGTGAAGGAATTGTTGAAGAAGTTTGGATTAGTTGATTCTAAACCTGTTGAAACTCCTATGGTGATTGGATGCAAGTTGTCTAAGAATGATGAATCTCAGAAGTTTATCAGACTTTGTATAGATCTATGGTTGGTGGATTATTGTACTTAACTCAAACTAGACCAAATATTATGCATGTTGTCTGTCTTTGTGCTATATTTCAGTCAAATCCTAAAGAAACTCATGTTATTCCTGTGAAGAGCATTTTCATATATTTGAAGGGGACTATTGACAATGGCTTATGGTATCCAAAGAATGATGATTTACTATTATGTACCTATACTGATGTTGATTGGGTAGGTGATGCCAATGACCGGAAGAGCACTACTGGTGGAGCATTTTTTGGGGAAATAAGTTGATTTCATGGTCCAGTAAGAAGCAAGATGTTGTATCTTTATCTACTATTGAAGTTGAATACATTGTTGCTACTAGAAACTATACTCAGGTAGTTTGGATGAAGCAGATGTTGAAGGATATCAGAATGATTTATGATGAGCCCACTTCTATTTATTGTGATAATTCAAGTGCTATCAATATTTCAAAGAATCTGGTGCTGCATTCTAAAACAAAGCATGTGTCCATAAAGTATCATTTCATGAGGGAAAAAGTCAGTGATGAAAAAGCCAAATTAGAATATGTATCTACAAAGGATCAAATTGCAGTTATTTTAACTAAGCCTTTTCCTACAAATACATTTGTCTATTTGAGAGACAAGCTAGGGTTCTTTGCCCCTCCTATTGAGAACTAGATGCATGGAGATGCATCAATCTGGTGGATTTCAAAGCCTTATTTCTTTATCTGGATTGATGAGTTGGTATTGCTACTCAGCCAAAGTAGTCAGTGTGTTGTTCAGATGTTCAGTTGTGAGTTTATCATGTATGGGGGAGAGAGTATAATTTGTATTATGTCTTTGGAATTGTTGTCAAAGGGGGAGAGAGGCATGTGAAAAAATTATTTATCTTTGAAGATTTGTTGTGCATGATATTAGGGGGAGTTTGTTGTTGATTGATGGTGTTGATCTATTTCCTTTGCATTGATTGTTTTTTAAATTTATATGTTTCCATCAATGCCAAAGGGGGAGATTGTTGGATATTGCTACTACTAGGATATGTTGTTGTCATTCAACATATTCCTATGTTGCATAAGATTTTCTTGGTGTTTTGGTGATTGCATTGAGTTGATATGGTTGGTTTATTTGTTTTAGATTTTGGAATACTTCATTCCTTATTTTTTTCACTGATCTGTATGTTTGCTTGATCATATTATTTGATCTGGTTTGGAGTTCAGCCTTTTTGTTCAGTGGTTGGTAGAGTGTGGTATTTGATCCGGTGAGCTCTGATATGATTATATCTTTGGTTGTGGATTTGAGAGAATGTTTTGGATGATCGTGTGTATCTACATTTTAGATGGTTCATGATTTGGTGCTCTGCAAGTTATGTCTCTAGTCCAAATTGTTGTTGATTGGTGTTCCTGAGAGTTAGCGTGTTGATCGATGAAGATTTGAATAAGTGGTGTTGGTGTAGCTATTGCAGATGGTTCTAATGTGCTTGCTGGTGTTTCCTGATTGTGTCCTATTTTTTTGGTTATCCGAATTGATCCTTGTGAATGTTCTTGGTGACTTTGTTGATCTGGTGATATTCTTCATCTTATGTAGTATTCTTGGTGATATTTCCAGTGGTGATGCATTTTTTAGAGATTTGAGGTCCATGCTATGTCATGTATATCATTATATTAGTCTAGTGCTTCATATATGTATTGTGTGATGTAATTTTGTAATTGAGGTTTGAGGGTTTGGCTGACCTTGTAGTCAAGGTTGATGATTTGTATAAATAGGTGTTAGATTCATGTCATTTGGGTATCGACGGTGTGTCTTTTTTATCAAAGAGAGGTGTATATGTGAGTAAGAAAATTTATCCTTTGGTGTGGTGTATTAAGAAGAGATTGTTGCAAGCCAAATAAATGCGCTTAACTGAAATTGTCATCAGGCATTAGCAGATGCTATATTTGGATTTCAAGTAATTTGAATTGTAGTCTGATCATTATTGTAAGGCAGTGAACCTTCCCTGAGGGTTTTATCCTTCTGGGTTATCTCATTTTGAGTAGTGAGCTCTAGGTAGTGTGACTGAATGCATGTGCATTCCCCATTGTAATATTTACACATACTACTACAGAGTACCATCTTATTATAGGTAGGTTCCCACTGTGGTTTTTCCCTCAACTGGGTTTTCCACGTCAAAATCTTGGTGTTATGTGTGTTGTTGTCATTGTCTTTATCTTTATTCTTGTTGTAGTTAATTGGAATTTGAGATTTTGTTTAACTGGTTAAATCCAGTGAAAACTGATTCACCCCCCCCCCCTTAGTTTTCCTTATTGGTTGCTACTAACAAGGGCATGGCGCCATGGTCCTCCCTAAATGGGACCTAATTTGTACCCTTTTTCCCATCTCAAATTTGAGCGGTATTTCTCTCTCCGTGTCGGCCTATGTCAAAAAAATCATCAATTAATTTGACAAGCAAGTATATAAAGAGGATTTCCCCTCTCATTTTATGATCATGAAAAATCAAGAAGAATTCAAGTACACAAGAGATCAATCATTCAATCATTCAAGAGAAATTGAGCATCTTCAGTCTTCCTTCAAGCCTTGGAGTAGCAATAAAGTCAAGGATCAAGCATTGAAGAGGAGATCAACATCCTATTTCATGAATCCCTAATTCCATGTGGAGGCAAGCAAAACTTCACAAGGAGGTATAATCATTTCAATTTCATTCATAATTCAGCATCTCCCTCAAAAGGAGAACATTATCTTTTATACATTTCATTTACATTTATCTCAATTTTATGGTCAATTCCAAAATCAAGGTTTGATCAAAGGCAAGCCCTTATTCCCAACTTATTTCCCTTTCTTTCTATGTGCAGAAAACATGTGCGCAATTGTAATTTTTGAAATAAGCTTCAAACACAGAGACGAAGAAACCTTTTTTGATGCGTGGAAAATCTAGAGGACCAAGGGGCAACGCCACGGTTCCTGCTATTTTGGGTAGATTTCATAGGGTAGATCTGAATCAGCTTATATTTCTCAAATCCAGGTGCACGACTGAATCCTGCATCAGTAGCTCAGTATTTTCTTAGTTTTATCTTCAAATTTAGCACTTTACCCTAAATTAACATTTCAAATTACAAAAGAGGGAAAAACACATCATAATCCATCAATCCACTTAGTATCCAATCCTTATTTGATGTGTGAGTGAATCTAGTGGATTCCCCCCTCCCCCCCCCCTCTCTTCTGAATGTAAAGGAAATCCCCCATCAAAATGAAAATTGATTTGGTGATTTCTCCTTCTATGTCGCAAATTGCTAAATCAAAATTTTCCCCTTTGCACTATTATCACGGGAGAAGACTCAATTAAAAAGTTAAATGTTTGAAAGGTATTTTGATGAATTATGAGGCATCTTATAGCCAAAGAATCAACTTGCCCAAAATTTCTATATTCTTCTCGAAAAACCCCTGATCAAAGGAAACATAGGATCATCTCTATTCTAAGGTTCTCTTTGGTAGAATTACCTTCCACCTACATGGGGTACCTCTATGCTCTAACTCGGTTCTGGATTCCTTTTGGAATGGCTTGTTGGATAGATTATAATATAAGCTGGCAAGTTGGAAAGATGCTTTGTTGAGTCAACTTGGTAAGTTGCAACTGATTAAAGCCTCCCTTCGGAACCTCCCTATCTATTCTATGAGTTTATTCAAGGTGCCTATAAAATTATTAGTAAGGATAGAAAAATTCTAGCATAACTTCTTATTGACTAGTACGGAGAATAGGAATTGGATGCACTTGATGGTTTGGGACCAGGTTTGTCTACCTAAGAGGCTTGGGGGATTGGTGATAAGAAAAATTAGAGAATTCAATAATGTTTTGCTTGGTAAACAATTTAGAGAAGCTTGACAGAAAGAATGAGTGGACTAGTATCATCTATAGCAAATACTTAGGCAACTTTGATCACTTTTGTAATTTTCTTCATCATGATCAAGTGATTTCAGTGAGTTTTGTTCACTAGAATTGTATCTACAAGTCTAGAGCCCTTGTTTCTAGAGGCCTAATATGCTCTAGGAAATGGGAGGAAAATTTGTTCTAGGATGATTGGTGGATTGAGAATCGCCCTCCTCACATTTTGCTTGGGTTTCTCCTCTAAGAGATGTTTACACTATATTGGTTGGCTATTCAATTGCTGATTATATTAATGATGGTATTTAGAAAAACTTGGATATTTTAGTTTTATCTCTTTCTATTCTACAACGCCTTGTTTCCAACATTCATATCCCCTTTGTTCCATTGGATGACAAGGTGGTCTAGGTTGGATCTGTAAATGGTCACTTCTCTATGTCTAATGCTTTTAACCTTGAAGTTGAGGTGTGTGTTCCCTCTCCTTTTTGGGTAGTGTTGTGGAACCCTAAGCTTTTTTCAAAAATCAACATCTTTTTTCTAGTTACTAGCATAGAACAAAGTTTTAACCATTGATAATTTATGCAAGAGGTATTTTTTGATTCCTAACATACTCTTTTTGTGTGAGGCAGATGCAAAAAGTTCTTTCCATATCCTCTTTGCTTATAAATATGTTTTGGAGATTTGGTCACACTTTTTGGATCTTTGAAACCTTTGTTGGTTATTTTTGGGTTCTTTCTCTGAGAGTTGTTTGCAATGGTTGGATCCTACCATAACTCATCTCTCTATCTTTTGTGCTCTCTTGTCATGCCTCATATCACCTTGAATGTGGGGAAAGAAAGAAACATGATAATTTTTAGAGATTTGGTATGTCCTTCTCACAAGCTGGTTTTCAAAATTCATTTGGCCATTAAGGAGAACTTTATTTCTAGTCTACCCATTGTGCCCCATTTTGGTCCTAAGGTGGTTGTTTTCAACTATGATAGGTAGGTTTCTTAGACCTAGCATCTTCCATGTAATATTTTAGTTCCTCTCCAAAAATTTAAACAAGCTAGGGATAGTGTTGTCTGGAAATGTCCTCCCAATAGGGCAACTAAGGGTAATTTAGGGTCGGCTAGTTGTCGAGGAGTAGCTCATGATCATAATGGTAGGTTTGTTTTAACAATGACCCTTCTCTTGGGAAACCAAACAAACCACTCTATCAAAGCTAAAGCTACCTACATTGATCTTGTTGTCACAAAAATTTGCACCCTTGTGAAACATGGAATCAACCTTAAAGTGTGGAACCTTGCACATGTGAGGTTGAATCTCCAGAGAAGGTCGAATTCCTTTCTAATCAGGGTGCAGTACTGGACCAACCCAGCACTTGTAAAACCTACTCCTAAGCCTAATCTAATCACTTGCAAAGAAAAAGGGAGAAGAGATTTTGAAAGGAAAATGAGAGGTGATGCACCTAGATTGAAATGTGTTTCTTTCCCCACCTGTGAATGCAAAAGACATCAATAAACCACCCAAGGACATACACAAATCCCAATCTATCAGCTATCTCCAAAGAAAATAGAAAAGCTAGAACCTAATATGTTGCTGAGAGGGATTGAGAGATATCCTCAAACAACACATAGAAGCACATTTAACATGGTCTGAAGTTCAAAAATAGAGAAGGAAAGATTGCAAATAAAAGGTGAATAACACAATGTATTTGACAACAGAGATAAGGTAAAATAGATAATTTATTAGCATGAAGGAAAGGAAATTACAGTTACAAAAATCATAAAATTTTGTAAGAGAAAAGGGAGAATAACCCCTAAAATATGTTACAAAAATTTCCTTTATAGAT
The DNA here is from genome assembly GCF_030272615.1 of Cryptomeria japonica. Classification (NCBI taxonomy): domain Eukaryota; kingdom Viridiplantae; phylum Streptophyta; class Pinopsida; order Cupressales; family Cupressaceae; genus Cryptomeria; species Cryptomeria japonica. The sequence goes on from NC_081410.1 coordinate 141,167,151, forward strand.
CATGCATAACTCAGATAGAACACTGGATTCAAAACCCTAACCAACTAGGGTTAGGTTACAAAAAAATATAAATCAGATTGGATCTTATTGTTGTGTGTCTGAAAATGTCATGTAGAGCTAGGGAGGAGCTCTGAGATGTGACTGCACTTGGGAAAGAACAATAATCTTCTGAAAATCAGGGGATCTCTACATCTGGATGGTGTCTGATGCCTTTTCTTAGACTGAAAAGTCTCTATGTGCAATAAATGGGCATGGGTGATCTAGGGAAACATCTGCAAAGTCCGAAAAGAGTAATGGTCATTGTCTCCTAAATCTGGAAGTGGTTAGAGTGAGCTCAAATCCAATATGGCGTGTCAAGGGGACATGCATCAATTTGATCGAATAGGTTGGAAACCACCATGGAACTATTTGAATTCTAACATTCATCATTAAAATTGGATCTCAATAAGGGTTGGGAACTATTTCAATCAGTTATCCATGTGGCTCAAGTTGACACAAAAAATGTAAACAAGTCTCAACTTGGCTCTCTTTAAGGGTTGTAGGAAGGTGTAGATTGAGGGGGACTCCATGAATATTATCAATTTTTTGAAAGGGATCCAAAAATCTATCTGGACAATTCAAGGTATGATTTTGGATTGTTTGAAAATTATAAATTATTTGGATGAATGTTTTATTTCCCATATCTATAGAAAGGGAAACCATGTTGCAGACTATTTTACCAATGTTGGTGTCATTAAAGACTCTATTCATTGGTGGGGGAATAATGATGCCCTCCCCCTTGAGGTTAAAAATTTAATTTTTAATGAGACTCATGAATGCTAGGGTGGTGTCCTTATGGCTTACTATGATTATTCATTACTCCCTAGATTTTGTCTTAGACAATTGGGGTATGAGGAGTTTTTTCAATCCTACTATAATTTATTGTTTGGATGTTAAGATGACATTTCCTTCATTGATCATGATTACCTTTTATCATTTGAATTTTTACCCCACATGGATTATGGGTGTTTTATGCCTTTCTTTCCTTTTTTCTTCCATTATTCTGGGTGTCTCTTTCTCCTCTATGTTCTCTTTCCTTTTCATCCCTATTGTGGTGCCTTGTTGTTTTTTGTGTGGTCCCCTTGATTCCATGGGTGGGGATATGTATAGAATGGAACCAAGCTCTTATGAAAAGTGGCAGAAAGACCCCATTATTTGGGGTAAGCTCTTTGCAAAAGGGGTTACTCCTTTCTTGGAGAAACTCCATGGTCATGACCAGTTGGTTACCAAGGCCTTCCTAAAAGGTTGGAAGAATGACATTTTGTCCATGTATAATATAAAGATGATTATTTTAGAAGATTTGGTAGTGGAGGTTACTAGTTTCAATCGTGATGGCAGAAAGATTTACAAGGATCATAAATCTTCTAAAGAGGCCATTTCTTTGTTCTTTAAAAAAGAGGAGATCGACAAGGTGAAAAGGACTAAGTTGAGGGGCTATAACTGTGACACCATCAAACCCCTCTGGGTTGAAATGGTAGAAGCTATTATGAGGTATTTTACTCTTGGTGGTCACTTTACTAGTTTCTTTGGCCACCATTTCATTATGTTAAACCATTTTTATCAAAAACGTTTAGTTTCTTTCCCATTTTACTTGGTGTCTTCTCTTACTACTAGTATCAATGATCATAAGAAGAGACCTACTTTATCGATGCTCCATGAGGGCATTATTTTTCTCAACGTGGAGTGTGCTAAATTTGTGTCCATTCCCTTAAGCCTCCTATGGACAAATCCAAAATTAAGTATGCCCATAATGTTAGGGTTCATTATTCTAATATTTCTATTTATTTTGAGGATGAAGTGTCAAATGAGGAGGCCTATTACCATATTGGTAATAGGAAGAAGTCTTCTTCAAGGAAAAAAAGTAAGAAAATCCCTTCACATTGTTGGTCTAATGGATTTAAAATTGATGATAATGAGGTGGATTATGTCTGTCTGATGAGATCTAGTCTGATTGAGGACTAACGTAGGAAGGTGGAGAAACAGAAGGAGCGTATGCTTGACCAGAGCGTTGATGTTGGGGAGTCTTCTAGACCTTGCAAGATTAAGAAAGGTAAACAAAGGGAAAGGGATAGGAGTGACAATATGGAGGTGGAAGACAATGAGGATATGGAATTGAGACTATGCAAGAGTTTGACAAACCAAGTTGTGAGGAGATTGTTGTGGATAAACAGGAGCTTCGGGATAATGTCTTAAAGACTAGTAATGTGTGTTATAGGGGTGTTGAGGAGGATTTTTTATAAAGATAAATCTATGAATGATAATGATGATGAAACAGTGTTTCTCATGAAAGATACTAAATAATATCCCAATTGATTTATTTATGAGATTAATGAATTTAAAGCTAATTTGATTTTCCTTTCCAGCTAGATGGATAGTACACAAAGAGTTGGGAATAGGGGCATGGAGAAGGATGAGTGCAAGAAGATGTTGTCTTTGATTGAGGTAGTGCAAAGGGATGTGAAGTACACGAAAATGAACTAGAAGGAAAGAAATAGCATGTTGGAAAGCTTTATCAACAAGGTCCACAACAAGCTCAACATAGTGGTTAGTGTCAATAAGAATTATATCTAGTGAAATGTCATGGGTCTCTACATGCTTAATGACAAATCTTAGATCTTGGTGGTAGAGAAGAAGTAGAATAAAGACAAGACCTCGATAGAGGGTGTTAATGTTGCTAGGAAGGAGGTGGATTCTACTAGCTATGTTTTATATTTAGGTAAATAGGTGTCTTCTAAGGTGCAAGGGCCCTCGACTAGGACTTAGAGCCAATCAAAATCTGTAGATGATCACTCTTGGGTTATCAAAGAGATTATGATTATGCATGACCAAATTATCCACAAGGACCTAGAATCTGCTAGAATTTTGAAGGAATTATAGTAGGTTGGTTCGGGCTTAGTCCCTATCTTGTTACTTGTTGTGTGTCTATTTTTTTGTCGTTGATGGTTAGTTGTTGGTCTTAGTCTATTTTTATCTTGTTGGTAGCATTTTGATGTAAAAGGTTTTAGGACCCCTTTAAAATTCGTTTTACCTAATACAAAACAAAGAATAGACAAATTTAATAGGAAGTTATAGATTGTTGATTATTGTGATGATGAAAGATATATGAAAAAGAACTAGAAAATAAATTACCATAATGAATACTAGTGATGCTACCCATAACTAGCAACAATATATATAAAAAAGAAATAATCTTGGAAGGATTAAAAGTAAAACTTAAAACCATTAAATTGGATGAGGAATGAGAAAGGAACTTGAGTAATAAAGATTCAAAGTGTTAAAGGATAAGACCATATTTACTAAGGTCTATTAAGAAAATAAAAGCAAGGGAGAAATTTTTTGTAAGGACAAGACCACGTCAATTGATACTAGTAGGAAAGATCATAGTTAAGATGAAGATACCTCTCTTTTTTTTTGACATAAGATACATAGAAAAATAAAGGACTATCATAAAATATAACCCACAAGAAAATAATGAGTTAGAAGGAACATATAAAATTAACATTATTTCAAAGTATGTGTTTACCTAATTAATTATTTTTCCTATGAGGTTTTTGTTGGGATCCAAGAACACTAAGAGAGGAGGGCGAATCCGTGTTCTATCAAAATGGAGAATTTTAACCTTATTAATACAACTCAACAACCGGTAAAATTAAAAGCATATAATAGTAAGAAACAATTCAAACACAAAGATGAACACCATGACACCATATGTTTATACGTGGAAAACCTTAAACAGGAAAAACCACAGTGGGATTGGAGACCCACAATATCTATCCACTGATCAAATGAATAAATATTACAATAAGGGGCCTGCACATGTAGGAAGTCCAACAGCCTAGACCACATTGCTCATCACAAAAAGAGTCTCACTGATTACAAATAACATCGAACAACAATCCAGAATGAAGATTGAACTGCAAGTATAGCATCTCCCATGCCTGAGTATAGTTTTGGTTAAGCTCAATACTAGAGGCCTTAAACCTCTTCCACAAACCCAACTCGATCACCTATGATCGACCAAAACCTTTGCATATGATTACAACATTGTTTGCTTGCATTCCATGATCTCATATGACCTACAAAAAGATCTTACATCATATATATACCAACCCAGGACCTAAACAATTAGGTCTGCCACCTAGAAGATAATACAATGAATTCATAACTTAAACCCGCAATCTAATGATCAACCAATTTAGCCTAAGATCGAAACAACAAAATCCTATCAATGAATCCAACCAGTAACGCATCAGGAGCATCAACCCACATGTTACATAAACCGGTCCATAACCTAGCAGAATAACCACTAGACCTATAATAGGTCGCCATAAGCCAAATGAAACACCATGAACAACTAGAACATGAACATGATAACCATCAGCATCTGGATAACCTTCTAGAAGCTGCACCAACACCACTCATCGGATTCATCAAAAGATCTTCAACAAAGCTCTATCGGTGAAACCCTCACCAGTAACCAAAAGACTTACTAGAACAAGTGATAGCTTATGGATCATCAAATCAATACCAACTGAATGACCATATATTTGAGTATCATGAATAGCAGATCTAAGCCAATTCCATAAGCCAAAGCATGCTGGAGCATACCAGATCAACAGGATCATACCAACCAGAAACCAATCATCCTATCGGGACCAACCAGATACTGATAAACAGCCAAAGCAACTAGTGTTGTTATCAATGATAAACATCATTGCAACACATAATCAATTCCTCCAAATTTCCAGCAATCTCCCAGCCCCTTTGGAATTGATGGCAACACTAGATGTGAAAAACATCCAAGTGCCAAGAAATGCCAAACAAGTCTCCCCCAATGGAAGACAACCAATAATCTCCCACAAAATGATATGACAATGAGGTTCTGAAAGAGATATTTGGTTTAGAACCAAACTCCCCCAATGGGATACAACCAATCTGCAATTTTGTTCCTCCTCCTTGTGCCAATAATCTCCCCCTTAGACAGATATCTTTGGTAAGCTCTGTATTTCACATAAATATCTCTCCCCTTAATTTATCTAACTCCTTAAGTTTTTCACATGAATATCTTTCCCCCTTTGACATCGATGCCAAAATATGACATAAATATCAAAGAAAAATCATAAATCCTCTAAACCATACACCTGACTACTCCCTTTGAGTAGTAGCACCAACACATCAATCCAAAATGAATGATAGCTCTGATAATACATACCAGACTGATGCCAATTAGCATCACTCAAGTCTCTACCGGAGGGGCAGAAAACCTCAACCTGTCTTTCAAATGCTCAAATGATTCATCAAACCAATCTGACTTCATTTGCTTCCACCTACTCCTTTAAAAAATTATACTTGATAGAAATACTAGATTCTTTGATATGTCAATAGCAGGAGAGTTATTACAATGAATAATTAGCGGTGCATTACAATCCATCTTTATATCCATAGAACTTGTGTACAGTTAGTAGCAACAACAACATACTCATCTTCAGCAGTAGATAAAGAAGTACATGACTGCTTCTACTGATCCATGAAATAAGTTTATTTCTAAGAAAGAAAGCTTCATCAGACGAGCCTATCTAATTACATATATCTCTAGCCCAATCCACATCTGAACATGCTCAAAGTGTAAAGTCATCATAAACCAAAGATCATACCAGAAAATCCTTGAAAATATCTGAAAATCCTAGCTACTAGAGAAAGGATTCAACATAACCAATTCCTTCCTTCTGAAAATATCCATTGTAAACCAATCAATAACATCCAAGTCCTTTTGTTGTCCTATTCCTCTTCCATAGCTTTTATCCAACATTCATCCTTATAAGCTTCAATAACTAATGCCAGTAAAATTAAAGAAATTAAGCATACCTCAGTAGTTGCCAACATTCATCTTATCCAATTATCTGATCTTTTGAATGATTCAGCCTTACATACCTAGGAGTCTTCTGATTTTCCATTCCTCTTCCCTGATCTTCAGTTACTATTGAATTTTTTGATACTTTCGAAGTAACTGGCTCAACATTCTGTTCTAGTAAGTTGTTACTGGTTCAGTATAGACCATTTCCACTGTCGATTCTTGCTCATAAGTTCTGATTTGACTTCTATTCAGCTCATCCACCTTGACATTAGCACTCTCCACAATTCTCTACAATATTTTCTATAAAATCTATATGCTTTGCTTTCATTAGAATAACCAAGAAATATTCCTTCATCACATCTAGGATCAAACTTCCAATTCACTACTAGAGATTCTGAAATACTTAACTGTAGATGTATGACCAAACCATAACTCATAAAGTGACTTACTAGTGAACCAAACTAGATCCAAGATCCAACAAATATTTTTTGGTTAACCTTCAAACTAACTTCCAAAGATCTGAAATAGGCTTTTAGACCACCACCAAGGGCAATGCAAGATCTTTCATCAATTTTCCTCCCCCTAAGGCAAATGCCTTAGTTACTGGATGAGTTTCCCACCAATGCAGGAACATTTTAATTTGTTGGTTGAGTAACTGACGTATATCGTTCAGCCAAATGAACATCTGGGGCAATTGATTCTTTTGTTTGAGCCTCAGACTTCATAACCCACTTCTTCACATGCTCCTTTTGAGTGTCATCAACCTTCTGCTTTCCCTTCTCATTAGATTCATCACTTCCCACCGGTAGGTTCTACTTTTGCAAAATTTAGCAATATATCCTACTTTTTTGCATGCATAACAAGTGATATTGTTCTTCTGAATTGACTTACTGTAACCTTGACCTGCATTGAGCCATATGTCCAAACTTTCTACATGCATGACATTTCACATTCATTCTACAATCTTTTGTCCTATGATCATACTTCTTACAATTTGAACATTGACCGAGAACTGCATTATTATTTTGATTTGCTCTATTTCTACAATGTCTTTCTATATGACCAAATATATTGCAAACAAATCATCTACCATTAAATTTGTGTGCATTGGGTTGCCTTACCAATGACCTCTGATTCCAGTTGATCTTCTGACCAGATGTGTTATCTTGATTTGCAATACTGAAGCTTTCTCCATGCTCAAATCCAAGAACTCTAGTGTCTCCAGTGTCCCTTTGATCCTTCAATAATTCATCAAGCTTAGAAGAACTAACCTTGAACTTATCTTTGTATTCATTCCCAATAGTCAGATCATCTCTTAGGATTGTTACCATTCTTTCTAATTCTTGCTCATTGTTCTATGATTGCACCAATTTAGTTCTCAACACATCATTTTCATGAACCAACCTAATGCATTCCTCAGATTTGTCTTTTAGAGATATAGCAATATTTTCTTCATTCTTCTTCCAGTCTTAAATCTCCTTGGACATCCTCATAGTTAGGGCTTGTATTTCATTTTTCATGACAATATTTTCTTGACTCAGCTTCTAACATTGTTCCTTAAGGGCATCCTTCTCTTCATCATCCTGATTTTATAAAAGTTCCTTCCTTTTAGCTTGGGTAGATGACAACCTCTCCTGCAGAGTAAAAATGAATTCCTTCGTAGATCTCAAGTCATCTTGCATCTTCATGTCCTCAATATTTCAACATCATAGTCTTCAAGTGCTACTTGAAGTTCCTTCCTTAAACTTATCTCCATAGATTTCAGATACAAGATCTTCCTCAAGTTGTTAGACTTACTCCGAGGCACCAAGCTCTGATACTAATTATTGGGATCCAAGAACACTGAGGTGGGGGGGGTGAATCAGTGTTCAACCGGAATGGATAATTTTAACCTTATTAATACAACAACTCAACAACCGATAAATAAAAAAGCATATAACAATAAGCAACAATGCAAACACAAAGATGAATACCATAACACCATAGATTTATACGTGGAAAACCTCAAAGAGGAAAAACCATGGTGGGATTGGAGACCCACAATATCTATCCACTGATCATATGAATAAATATTATAATAAGGGGCCTGCACATGCAGGAAGGCCAACATCCTAGAGCACACTGCTCATCACAAAAGGAGTCTCACTGACTATAGATAACATTGGACAACAATCCAGAATGAAGATTGAACTACAAGTATAGCATCTCCCATGCCTAAGTACAGTTCCGATTAAGCTAAATACCGAAGGCCTTAAACCTCTTCCACAAACCCAACTTGATCACTTATGATCAACCAAAACCTCTGCATATAATTATAGCATTGTTTGCTTTCATTCCATAATCTCATCTAATCTACAAAGAGATCTTACATCATATATATACCAACCCAAGACCTAAATAATTAGGTCAGGCACCTAAAAGATAATACAATAAATTCATAACTTAAAATTGCAATCTAATGCTCAACCAATTTGGCCTAAGAACAAACAGCAAAATCCTATCAATGAATCCAACTAGTAATGCATCAGGAGCATCAACCCAAACGTTACATAAACCGGTCCATAACCTAGCAGAATAACTACCTGACCTATAATAGGTCACCATAAGCAAAATGAAACACCATGAACAACTAGAACATGAACATGATAACCATCAACGTCTAGATAACCTTCTAGAAGACACACCAACACCACTCATCGGATTCATCAAAAGATCTTCAACAAAGCTCTATTGGTGAAACCCTCACCGGTAACCAAAAGGCTTACTAGAACAAGTGATAGCTTATGGATCATCAAATCAATACCAATTGAATGAACATATATTTGAGTAGCATGAATAGAAAATCTAAGCCAAACCATACCAAAGCATACCGGATCAACATGATCATACCAACCAGAAACCAATCATCCTACCGGAACGAACTAGATACCGGTAAACAACCAAAGAAGTTATTGTTGACATCAATGATAAACATCATTGCAACACATAATCAATTCCTCCAAATTGCCAACAATTTTATGTAAGGAGACACATAAAATTTTAAGATTCAAATCCTATTGTATATCCAAAGTCATCATTTTACACATTTAAGGGAGGTGAGATCAATTCGAAGCAAAATTCAAGGTGGAACCATTTAATAAGGAGTCATTGGTCCTTATTGTAGAGGTGAAAAATTACGGTTAGGGTTTAAATTAAGATAATAAAACCACTAACCTAATTTACATATACATTAAGGAGGAGAGGAATTCGATACATCTAGCCTTGATAAATCTAGATTTTGATCAAATTCCAAGCCTCCTAGATGGGGCTCTATCCTCCTTTAATTGAATTGAACTGAATTGTTGAAGATTAGGGCAAGATAGTGGATTATTGAAGCAACTTGATAGAAATAATGATCAATGGTAATTGTACAGAGCCACCAACTTGGATCTGAGCAAAAGAAGTTGATTTAGATCTATTCCTAGAAGTTCAGCCTAATTTTTTGAGACCATGCTCCTTTAATTCTATTTGGTCCTTCAAATTTATCATTGTCAAAATGTGAATTTTTTCATCTCTACGAATCCTATCGATCCTCCTAAACACAACTCTATACCTATTTCCTTCACACAGAAAGAAGGGGCAAATTATTGGGAATAGGGGTTTGCCTTAGGTCAAACCCCAATTTGGGAATTAACCATGAAATTGAATTGAAAGTGTAAATGAAGTACTACAGTAAAATAATTTCCTTTTGACGGAAAGGCTGAAAATGAATGAAACACTAATGATTTAATGAAGTTTTGTTTGTCTCCACTAAGGAATTAGGTTTCATGTAGATTGTCTTCATAAAACATAGAACATGAATGTCATCTCTAATTCTTGAATCTTGATTTCACTTCTACTCCAATGCTTGATACAAGACTAGTCGCTTACTCACTTGAATTTTCTAGAGTGTAATTGCGATCTTGAATTTATGGATTAGGTATAAAATGAGAGGGGTAGACCTCCTTTTATACTTGTTGGTCGAAAAACAAATTGAATTTTCAACAGAGACTGACATAGGATCTAGGTCTTCGCCCAAATTAGTTGTTATGAGGCCCCAAAATGGATCCTTTTTTAGAGGTTCATGGCACTGGCCACCATGGTCCTAGAAATCAGGGCTCTAAGATCAAGCGGAGATAATTTAGATAGTGAAAAGTTGTGTTTTATTGTTGGTGTGAGAAGAACTAGTGCTTGTGTCGGGCCTTAGAGGATGAAATTTCAAAGTAAGGCCTGAGGACAAAATTGTAGGCAATTACAATTCAAGACATTACATTTAGCCCTTACTTTAGCGAGAGTATGAGACCAAGAATACTCACATTAAAGTACAAATATTTGCATTGAAAAATTTCATCAAGACATCAAAGAGACAATACACACTAAGCCCCAGAGACTTTAGGATCTTACTACTTCAATATCAAGATAAAATAGATAGCATAAGAAAGAGGATAGAGAGAGAGAGAATCATGACTACTAGCCTAGTAAGGTTGGCTTACTATGAGTCATGAAAAATAAAAATAACAAATTACAAAGAAAAAGGCTCAATTTGCAAAGTAACTTGAGTATTGAAACATGTTATGGTGTGTGCATAAAAGGAAACATTGAGTTGAGTGTATACCTCCATGTTAAAGAGATCTTGCATACGCCTTATTGGGAGAAATTGCTTAAGGTAGAATGCATCCAAAAGACAAGAACATTACCACAATGAGATGCCCCCAAGAAAGGACAAATCAAAGGATAATGGTCACAAAACATAAAAACACATAAGGGAACCACTAACTCTGGGGTCAGTATGCTCTTATGATAGATAATACATATCATGAATATTTGTATTGAATTGACCTTATCCCCCAAAGGTAATGGAACCACAAACACAATGGAAGAAGAGCATGTGTCTTTTGAGTCAAAATGGAAGAGACCAAAAGAGATCTCAATGCTTTGCATCATCCCCAAGTAGAAAACACAAGGGACAAAAATTAGAAGAATTGAGATACAAATAGAAGAATTTCACAACAAATTCGGCCTCTTTATTACCTTGCACCAACAGAGTAATAAGGATCATCTAAAGAAAACCTAACATAACACATTATGGAGGAAACACATGAAAAACAAGGGAGAGAGGAGAGAGAATCTATGACATGAATGGAGCTAATCAAAAAAATCATCTGCCTCCCAATCTTGTTGAATATTACTTTGGGAAGGTGGACAAGATGCAAAAGGAGCAACTTTAAGCATGGTAGATGGAGCTACCGCAAGTTCCAAACAAGGATCATGCTCTGAGTCACTTTGTTTGTCACAAGGATCTAGGGTTAATTCTATTGAAAAATGTTTAGATAGATCATTATTAACAATAACAAGATTATACATATCATCAAAATCAACATTGTTAGCATGAACAACATCATCATCTATTCCATCATCCAGATTAATAAAAATAGGATCTCTTACACAAAAAGAGCATGAACCATCAATTTTGTAAAGAATTTCTAATCTTGGTGATTTAGGTTTAACTTCCTCACTAGGGTTAAGGTTGGACAAATGGGACCAAGTCAACATTTGATGTCTTTGGGGAGGAAATGGTTTGAGAAGGAAGTTCAAAACCCTTATCATGATGTCTTCGTCAGTGTTCTCTCACATAAAGGTTTATTTTATTTTAGTCCAAGGGTTGAGAAGGTTGAGGATCAATGGACGTGGGTTTCTTTTCTTCCTTTAAAGGAGGAGAAATGGAAGAAGGTCTACTAGGTTAAGAAATAGGAGATTCCAAGCAATTTTCTTTGTAAGATGTAGGAGGCAAGACTGTGGTATATATAGGAGAAATAGAAGGTTTGGAAAGGCTTCCAATGTTGGCAATTTGGAGGAATTGATTATGTGTTGCATTGATGTTTTGTCATTGATGTCAACAATAGTTATCTTGGATGCTTTACCGACACCCTTCTGGTCTAGGTAGATTGTGTGGTTTCTAGTTGGTTTGGATCCACCATGATCCGGTATGCTCCACTATGTTTGGGTTATGGAATTAGCTTACTCATGTTCATATTCAATCAGTTGGCTTTGGTCTGGTGATCAGATGCTATCTTGTTTGCTAGGAAGCTTGGTTTGTGGTTTTGGAGATGGTTTCACCAACAAATCTTTATTGAAGATCTTTTATGATATGCATAAGTGATGTTGGTGCGACTTCTATTCAAGTTTTAGGATGCTGATGGTGATCATGTTCAAGAATTTGGAGGATTGGGATCATTGCTTTAGCGTGTGGACCTATATTGGGTCCCAGTTGATCTAGGTTATGGTTCGGCTTAATGTAACATGTTGATTGGACCTCTCGATGTGTTTCTGGGATGTCTTATGGGTTGGATATTATTTGTTTGGCCTAAGGCCGACATGTTTTGTAATTATGTAATTGGTTTATTGTTTGGTGGCTGACCTGATTGTTTATGGTTGAGGGTTTGTATATATATGATGTAAGATCTCATTGTAGATAATCATGGTCATAGGAAAGGGATATGGATATGTAATGTGCGAATAATGTAATATCATTCAGGTAGAGGATTTGGTCAATCAGTGGAGATCAAATTAGGTTTATGTAAGAGGATTTATTCCTCCAGTATTGAGATAAACCAGAACTATAATCAGGCATAGGAGATGTTATCTTTGCAGTTCATTCATTCTTCTGGATTGTAGTCTAGATTTCTATGTAGTTAGTGAGACTCCTTTTGTGATGAGCAATGCACTCTAGGTTGTTGGCCTTCTCGCAAGTGTAGGCCCCTCAATTATAATTCACATACTTACTGTAGAAGTATTATCTGATTGTGGGTAGGCTTCCCATCGTGGGTTTTTTCTTTACCGGGTTTTCCACGTATAAATCTTGGTGTCATGTGGATGGTATTTATTCTCTGATTATTGTTTATGCTTAATTGATTTATCTGTTATTCCAGTATTTGGTTTAAGCATTTTGGTATTAATGTTTTGTTTTGGGTTCCAGTATTAAATTTTTAATTGCTAATGGTTCTGGTAATCTGTTACAACTAATTCACCGCCCCCCCCCTCTCAATTGTCTTCTGGTTATCTGAAATGTCTAACAATTGGTATCAGAGCTCTGGTCCTCTTTGCAGAAAGCTTAATCGCTTGAGCAAGATCCTATGGCGACTAACAGTTCAAGTTCATCTAGTTCATATGGAGCTATCTTTCAGAGAGATATTACTAGGCTTGATGGAACAAATTACACAGTATGGAAGATTCAGATGGAGACTCATCTGAGATGTCTCTATTAGGTCCCGGAGACAACTGAGAGGGGGGGGTGAATCAGTTGTCAATTAATTTTAAACCAAAAGATAACTTAACCACCTTAATGCTTAGTACCGGTAAACTAGTTAAGTATGTCTGTAGATAGTGTTAACAATTATTAGCTATACCGGTAAATATTAATGCATGAAACATAAACACAAAGTCATCCACAACATATGACACCAATATTTGTACGTGGAAACCCTGTAAGGGGAAAAACCATGGTGGGAAACCTTACCCACAATCAGATGATACTATTGCAGATAGTAAGTGTACATAAATGGGGTCTGCACATGCAGAAAGGCCAACAGCCTAGAGCTCACTACTCAATCATAAAATGGGAGTCACACTGACTACGGTTGGATGGTTAAATCCAATAAGAATGTACTGCACAAAATAGCATCTTCATATGCTGGATTCAGTACAAGTGTAATTCTGATATGCTTTCATAAAAATTTAAGTTCACCTTCAAATGATGTCTTCATGTATAGCTCTGCTTAATCTCGCATATACCTTCACACAATTCTTTTTCACATTCCACACCCGATCTTACAATTAAGATCTTACATTTATACCATAACCTAAGACCAATTTTAGTAGGTTGGCTCTACAAGATATTACAATAAAAACATTTTACAAACACTATAATGTACGATGCAATAACCGATTGAACATGTCAGCTTAATGCATTTACAATAATAATTAATCATTTCCTTATCGTGCCATGTTGATCTGGAAAAGATAAACCTGTCGGTGTAACCCTAGGTAACCCTGAACCTATTTACCGGTAAAAGAAAATATGCAAATATGAATATACCAATGAACAAAACTCCAGGACAAGATGTCCAAAAGATGTCTTTGACATTACCAATTATCTTCCACTTAATTCTGAGTGCCGGTGATCATTATATCCTGTCGGTGAACTATATACCAGTAACTGTGCAATAGTTACTTGCTTGCCGGTGAATGCTTTTGGATCTCCATAGTGCTAGTGTTTTAGTAAGTGTTGACATCAATGACAAAATCATACCAAAATACCAACAATCTCCCCCTTTGGCATTGATGGCAACACAAGTTGGAAAAACCATCAAAGTGCCAAAACAGAAATGCCACATACCAACAATCTCTAAAAAGATCATAACCAGAATATAGAGAGTAATAGTCTCTCCCAAACAAGAATTTCTCCCCTTGGGAGCAACATGTGTTTTCCAAAGTTTCCATACCAATTTCTCCAAAAGATAATGTGTTTTTCCATAGATATCTCTCCCCCTTTGACATCAAATGCCAAAGTACAAAATACCAATCAATTCAATATACCAACTACTCCCCCTGAGAAGTAGCTTCCTCATCAAAGACCGGAGTAAAAGTTTTGTCTTTTAATTCTGTCGGTTGATGACAATCATCAACTATCTAAGTCTCTACCGGTGGTGGTATGACTCCAAGCTGATCTCTGAGATATTCAAAAGTCTCCTTAGGAAAAGGTTTTGTGAAATTATCTGCAACCTATTCTTTAGTGTTCACATAAACCAGTTTTATCTCCTTTTCTTCAACTTTTTCCCTTAGAAAATTCAGTTTGATAGAAACATGTTTTGTTTTAGAATGTAGTACTGGATTCTTAGATATATCAATTGTTGCAGTGTTATCACAATATATGGTAATAGGTTCCTTACATTTTACCTTTATGTCTTTCAACATTTGCTTAAGCCATAGTACCTGTGTACAGTTAGTTGTTGCTGCAACATATTTCGATTCTGCTGTTGATAAAGATGTACAACTCTATTTCTTACTCAACCAAGAAACTAATCTCTTTCCAAGAAAGAATGCTCCACTGGTGGTGCTTTTCCTACCATCCACATCTCCTGCCCAATTTGCATCTGTGTATGCACATAATTCAAAGTTTTCATCTCTAGGATACCATAATCCAAGATTTATAGTGCCTTGTAAGTACCGAAAAATCCTTTTTACTGTTGATTCATGATTTTCTCTAGGATTACTTTGAAATATTGAAACAATACATACTGCATTCATAATATTAGGTCTAGCTTGTGTCAAATACAATAAACCTCCTATCATAGATTTGTATCTAGTTGGATTAACAGGTGTAGATTCATCCCTTTGAGATAGTTTGTCATTTGTATTCATAGGTGTGCTTACCGGTTTAGAGTTTTCCATCCCAAATTTCTTTAGTAACTCTTTTAAGTATTTGGATTGACTCAAAAATATACCTTTGTCAGTCTGTGAAATCTGCAATCCTAAAAAGAATTTTATTTCTCCAATCATAGACATTTCAAATTCTTGTTGCATTTTTGTAGAAAATTCCTTACATAAACCATCTTCTCCTCCAAAGATTATATCATCAACAAATACATCTATAATCAAGATGTCATCATTAGTTATTTTGTAATATAAATTGTTGTCTGCATTTTCTTTAGTAAAACCAATCTTTAAAAGATACTTATCCAATCTTGCATACCAAGCTCTTGGGGCTTGTTTCAGTCCATACAGAGCTTTCCTTAATCTACAAACCATATCATTGTCATCAGTCAAAGAAAATCCATCAGGTTGTTCAATGTATACTTCCTCTTCAAGATCTCCATTCAAAAATGCACATTTAATATCCATTTGATAAACTTTGTAGTTCTTGTGTGCTGCAAAAGCCAAGAATAATTTGACTGCCTCAATTCTAGCTACCGGTGCAAAGGTTTCATTATAATCAACTCCTTCTTTCTGAGAATATCCCTTACACACTAGTCTTGCTTTATTTCTGACAACCTTACCATCTTCATTAAGTTTGTTTCTAAATACCCATTTGGTTCCAATTATATTTTTATCTTTAGGTCGGGGAACTAATGTCCAAGTGTTATTTTTCTCAATTTGTTCTAATTCTTCTTCCATAGCTTTAATCCAAAATTTATCTTCACATGTCTCATTAATAGATGATGGTTCTATTTGAGAAATAAGACATACCTCTTCATTTACCAATCTTCCTCTTGTCATAACTCCTTTAAATTTATTTCCAATTATTTGATCTTCAGAATGATTCAATCTTACATACCGGGGTGTCTTTGTTTGTTGTTGTTCTTCAGTTATTGTGGAATCCTCAGATGGTACCGGGGTAACTAGATCTTCATTCTATACCAATGGATTTGGTGTAGGTTCATTTGTCACAATTTCTATTTCCGGTTCAGAGTCTATATACCTT
Source organism: Cryptomeria japonica (assembly GCF_030272615.1). Classification (NCBI taxonomy): domain Eukaryota; kingdom Viridiplantae; phylum Streptophyta; class Pinopsida; order Cupressales; family Cupressaceae; genus Cryptomeria; species Cryptomeria japonica. The sequence goes on from NC_081410.1 coordinate 141,183,542, forward strand.
GAAGTTCCTCTAAATTGTTCATCAATTTTTACATTTGTACTCTCACCAATTTTCTGCAATCTCTTGTTAAAACATCTATATGCCTTGCTCTTAGATGAATAACCAAGAAATACTCCTTCATCACTTCTAGGATCAAATATACTCATCTCTTCTAATATAACATTTACTTCCAAAAATTCTGAAATACTTAAGAGTAGGAGTATTACCAAACCATAGTTCATGAGGGGTCTTACCGGTTTCACCTTTGATGTGAACTTTGTTGAATGTATAGAACATTGTGCTGACTGCTTCTCTCCAATACACATGTGGTAAATTTGCTTCTGATAACATACTTCTTGCTGCATCCAAGATAGTTCTATTTTACCTTTCAACAACTCCATTCTATTGTGGTGTCCGAGGTGTTGATAGTTGTCTTTTGATTCCATTCACTTCACAGAATTTATTAAATTCCTTAGATGTGAATTCTCCTCCTTGATCTGATCTTAAACATTTGATTTTCTTACCGGTTTCATTTTCAACCATTGCTTTGAATAGTTTGAACTTTCCAAGTGCTTCAGATTTTTCTCTGAGAAAAGTAACCCAACACATTCTAGAATAGTCATCAATGATTCACATGAAATATCTATCACCTTGTAAGCTTTTAGTTCTAGCTGGACCACATAAATCAGTGTGAATCAAATCAAAAGCATTATTGGATTTTTCTGGAATACTTTTGAAAGTAGCTCTAACTTGTTTTCCAAATTGACATTCCTTGCATATTGTGTTCTGAGGTTTGACAATTTTAGGTAGACCTCCAACTGCCTTAGAAGTACTGATCTTTACCATGAAATCAAAGTTTACATGACAGAGTCTCTTATGCCATAACCAACTTTCATCTATATGTGCAATCAAGCATGTCTTTTCACTGTTATTCAAATGAAAGATATTACCTCTAGTTTGATTACCAGTTGCAATTTCCAAACCATTTCTATTCATGATTTTGCATTTTCCATTTTTAAATTGTAACTGAAATCCTTTCTCAACTAATTGACCAACACTTAAAAGATTATACTTTAATCCTTCAACATAGTAGACATTGTCAGTGTTATGCTTACCATCAAGAGATATTGTACCTTTACCTTTGATTGAATAGGCTTTGTCATCTCCAAATCTTACTAAACCTCCATTGTATTCTTGAAAGTTCAAGAATTTACCTTTCTCTCCTGTCATATGATGTGAGCATCCTAAGTCAATGATCCATTCATCCTTTATTTCAACTTTAGCTGCTAGGGCTTATTCTACCGGTTGAGCAGTAGGTGCTAGTTGATCTTCTGTTATAGCAACAAAAACCCATCCATTGTCTGTCGGATCCTCATCAGAATCATCAGTCACACCTTCATCAGCAATGTAACAATATTTGTCTTTGTTCTTCTTGAACCTGTATCTCTGATATTCAGGATTGGGCTTGTATGTCCTTCTAGCTTCTTCTCTTAGTCTAGCATGTCTATCAGGGCATCTCAAAGCCATATGACCAATCTTATTGCAGTTAAAACATTTAAAGGATGCCTTACCTTCATACTTACTTCCAACTGGACCTTTAGGCATTTTCCTTGCAAATAGTGCTTCAAGTTCTTCATTTTCTTTCCTGCTTTCTTCAAGTTCTCTTGCATAAAAGGCTTTCCAATTAGATTTGTCAAATGATGGAGCAGATGATGTTGATGCTTTAAAGGCTAAATCTGTCTTTATAGTAGCAACAAGGCCAAATTCTTCAATTTCAAAAGCTGAAAGTTTTCCAATCAATGTATCCCTAGTTACTGATGTATTAGGCATTGTTCTTAACTCATTTATAGCAGTAGCCTTCATTTTATATGTTGGTGGCAATCCTCTTAAGATTTTTGAAACAATTTCATCCTCACTTAAGGTTCCTCCACAACATTTAGTACCCAAAACAATTTCATTTACTCTTTCCATAAAAGCAGAAATCCTTTCATCTTCTTCCATTTTCAGATGTTCATACCTGACCCGGAAGCTTTCAAGTTTTGCAATTTTGATTGTGGAATCTCCTTCATTCAATGTTTCCAAATGATCCTAAATAGCTTTATCAATAGAGCTATCTGATAATCCCATGATTTGTTGATCTAATAATGCGCTCAAAAGTGCTTCTCTTGCTTTGCAATCATTTTCCTCATCTTTTGCCAAGGTAGTTGGACTGGGCTGACCAACTACAGCAACAGTGTAACCTTTCTTTGTAACTTCCCAGACATCTTTGCCAATGCAGTTTAGATGTGTCTCCATTTTGATCTTCCATATGCCATAGTTGGTTCCATCAAGTTTAGGACTATCCTTCCTGAAATAATTAGTAGACATTGGATCTCCTCGAGTTGTTAAACTTCTGCAAAAGAGGACTTAGCTATGATACCAATGGTTAGGTCCCGAAGACAACTGAGAGGGGGGGTGAATCAGTTGTCAATTAATTTTAAACCAAAAGATAACTTAACCACCTTAATGTTTAGTACCGGTAAACCAATTAAGTATGTCGGTAGATAGTGTTAACAATTATTAGCTATACCGATAAAGATTAATGCATGAAACATAAACACAAAGTCATCCACAATATATGACACCAATATTTGTACGTGGAAACCCTGTAAGGGGAAAAACCAAAGTGGGAAACCTTACCCACAATCAGATGATACTACTACAGATAGTAAGTGTACATAAATGGGGTTTGCACATGTGGAAAGGCCAACAGCCTAGAGCTCACTACTCAATCACAAAATGGGAGTCACACTGACTATGGTTGGAAGGTTAAATCCAATAAGAATGTACTGCACAAAATAGCATCTTCATATGCTGGATTCAGTACCGGTGTAATGCTGATATGCTTTCATAAAAACCTAACTTCACCTTCAAATGATGTCTTCATGTATAGCTTTGCTTAATCTCGCATATACCTTCACACAATTCTTTTTCGCATTCCACACCCGATCTTACAATTAAGATCTTACATTTATACCATAACCTAAGACCAATTTTAGTAGGTCAGCTCTACAAGATATTACAATAAAAACATTTTACAAACAATATAATGTCCGATACAATAACCGATTGAACATGTCAGCTTAACGCATTTACAACAATAATTAATAATTTCCTTATCGCGCCATGCTGATCTGGACAAGATAAACCTGCCAGTGTAACCCTAGGTAACCTTGGACCTATTTGCCGATAAAAGCAAATATGCAAATATGAATATACCAATGAGCAAAACTCCAGGACAAGATGTCCAAAAGATTTCTGCGACATTACCAAGTGTCCTCCACTTAATTCTGAGTGTCGGTGATCATTATATCCTGCCGATGAACTATATACCAGTAACTGTGCAATAGTTACTTACTTGTCGATGAATGCTTCTGGATCTCCAAAGTGCTAGTGTTTTAGTAAGTGTTGACATCGATGACAAAACCATACCAAAATACCAACAGTCTCAGTAAGGAGATTTGGGAGATCACACAAAATGGTGTTACACCTCATAATCTAGCATCTGGCAATCCTCCTCTGGAAAACTTGGATAAGGAGCTCGAGAATGATTGTAGAGAAAGAGAAGGCCTCTTGTGTGCACTTTCTGATTAGCAAATAATGGGATTAACTGACAAATCATCTAGAAAGGCTATATGGGATAAGTTGGAGACTCTTAATGAAGGTGACCCTACTATGAAGATTGCTAAACTTGATGGTTACTGGGTGAGATATGAAAACTTGAAGATGGAAGAATATGAAAGGATTACTACATTCATGGAAAGGGTAAATGAGATTATTATGGGAATTCAATGATGTGGTGGAACTCTGAGTGAATATGAAATTGTTTCTAAAGTTCAGAGAGCCCTACCACCGACTTACAAGATGAAGGCTACTACAATTAATGAATTGAGAACAATGGCTAATACTTTTATCAACAGAGATAACTTGGTCGGGAAATTATCTTCTTTTGAGCTTGAAAAATTTGGACCTTCTAGAGTTATGAAGTTTGAACCTTCTTTTCATGCATTTGCATCATCAACCATATAGAAAGATTGGAAAGCTTTATATGAAAAGGAAGTGGATGATATGAAGAGAGAAGATGATGAGTTTGAGAAACTTGAAGCACTATTTTCTAGAAGAGTACCTAAAGGACTGATAGGAAGTAAGTATGAAGGAAAGGCACCTTTTAAATGTTTTGCATGTAATAAGATTGGTCATTTTGCATCTAGATGTCCTGAAAGGAATTCAAGATTTGAAGAAAGAGTTACAAGATCATTTAAGCCCAACCTTGGATATCAGAACAAGTATAAGTATAGGAAAAACAGAGACAAATCATGCTACATAGAGGATGAGGAAGGTGTTACTGATTTTGATCATGAACCAACAGAAGACTCTGCTAGTGGTTCCGGCAATGGGAAGGAATGGGTGTTCCTGGTTATCAAGGAAGATGTTTCATCACTAGAAGAGAATGTACCTGAAGAGAAGGCACTTGTTGCTAAAATTGAAGACAAGGATGAATGGGTAATTGATAGTGGATGTTCACATCATATGACTGGAGATAAAAGGAATTTTCTATCTTTGCAAAAAATTTATGGCAGTCTAGTTAGATTTGGAGATGACAAAGCATGTATGATCAATGGAAAAGGAACTATATCATTGGATGGTAAGCACAATACTGATAATGTTTATTTTGTTGAAGGTTTGAAGCATAATATTTTGAGTGTAGGACAATTGGTGGATAAGGGATTTAAGTTATAGTTCAAGGATGAAAAATGCAAAATAATTAACAGATCTAGTTTGGAGATTGCAACCAGTACACATACAAAAGGTAATATATTTCATTTAAAGTCTGGTGAGAAGACATGTTTGATTGCACAAATTGATGAGAGTTGGCTATGGCATAAGAGGCTATATCATGTGAATTTAGATTTCATTGTAAAGATCAGTTCAACTAAGGCAGTTAGAGATATACCTAAGATTGTGAAGCCCTATAATCCGGTATGTAAAAAATGTCAAATGGGTAAATAGGCCAAAACCTCTTTTAGAAGTATACAAGATAAATATAATGATGTTCTTGATCTTATTCATACTGATTGGTGTGGTACTACTAGAGTTAAAAGTTTTCAAGGTGATAGATATTTTATGCTAATCATTGATGATTATTCTAGAATGATGTGGGTTACTTTTCTAAGGGAGAAATATGAAGCTTTTGAAAAGTTTAAAATCTTTAAAGCTAAATTTGAGATAGAGATAAGATTGAAGATTAAATGTTTGAGGTCAGATCATGGTGGAGAAATCACATTTGGTGAGTTTAATAACTTTTGTGAGAAGCATGGTATTAGGAGACAATTTTTTGTTCCCTGGACACCTCAATAGAATGGAGTTGTGAAAGGGATTTTGAGATACTTGCAAGGTACATCTGAATATGGTTTGTGGTACCCTAAGGATGATGACTTTACTTTATGTGCATATACAGATGTTTATTGGGCTGGAGATGTTGATGACCGAAAAAGTACTTTCGGTGGAGCTTTCTTTCTTGGAAAGAAGTTGTTTTCATGGATCAGCAAGTAACAATCATGTACTTATTTATCTATTGTTGAAGTTGAGTACGTTGTTGCTGCTACTAACTGTACACAGGTTCTATGGATGAAGAGAATGTTGAAGGATATCAAAGTGCATTGAATTGGACTGGTAGTTATTCATTGTGATAACTCTGCTTCTATTGACATATCAAAGAATCTGGTATTTCACTCTAATACTAAGCACATATCTATCAAATATAACTTTTTGAAGGAGAAGGTGGAAGAAAATAAAGTTAGACTAGTTTATGTGAACACTAAAGAGCAGATTGCATATATTTTTACTAAACCTTTGCCTAAAGAATCATTTGAGTACCTGAGAGACAGATTAGGGTTTCTGGCCCTCCGACAGAGAACTAATTGATTCTTTTTGGGATCAATCCGGTATGTGTTATCAGAAATATCATTCATTATGGCCTTGATTTGGTGATGCTACTGCTCTTGGGGAGCAGTCAGCTTTGTGATTCAGTGGTTTATGTTTTTGCTTTGATATTTTTGTCAGATTTCTAGCATTGATGTCAAAGGGGGAGAGATATTGATGTGAAAAACTTAAGGAGTTGTATACATTAGGGGGAGAGATATATGTGTAATTCATAGCTTTACAAAGATATCATTCACAAGGGGAGTTTGATCTTTGTTTAAAAACTTCATTTCTATATCTTTGAGTGGGATATTGTTGGTTGTCTTCCATTGGGGGAGACTTGTTTGGCATTTCTTTGCACTTGGATGTTTTTCACATCTAGTGTTGCCATCAATGCCAAAGGGGGAGATTGTTGGCCATTTGGAGGAATTGATTATGTGTTGCATTGATGTTTTCCCATTGATGTCAACACTAGCTATCTTTGATGCTTTACCAGCACCCTTTTGGTTCTGGTAGATTATGTGGTTTTTGGTTGGTTTGGATCTATCATGATCCAGTATGCTCTGGTATGTTTGGGTTATGGAGCTGGCTTACTCATGTTCATATTCAGTTTGGTCTAGTGATCGGATGCTATCCTATTTTCTAGGAATCTTGGTTTGTGGTTTTGGCAAGGGTTTCACCGATAGAGCTTTATTGAAGATCTTTGATGATATGCATAAGTGGTGTCGGTGCGGCTTTTGGTGGAGTTTCAGGATGTTGATGGTGATCATGTTCGAGACAGTGGATTGGGATCATTGCTTTAGCATGTGGACCTATATTGGGTCCCGATTGATCTAGGTTATGGATCAACTTAATGTAATGTGTGGATTGGACCTCTCGATGTGTTTCCGGGATGTCTTATGGGTTGGATATTATTTGTTTGGTCTAAGGGCGACATGCTTTGTAATTATGTAATTGGTTTATTGTTTGGTGGTCGAAGTGATTGTTGATGGTCGAGGGTTTGTATATATGATGTAAGATCTCATTGTAGAAAATTATGGTCATAGGAAAGGGATATGGATATGTAATGTGCGAATAATGTAATATGATATAGGCAAAGGATTTGGTCGATCATTGGAGATCGAATTGGGTTTATGTAAGAGGATTTAGTCTTCCGATATTGAGCTTAACCGGAGTTGTACTCAGGCCTAGGAGATGCTATCTTTGCAATTCATTCATTCGTCTGGATTGTAGTCTGGATTTCTTTGTAGTGAGCAAGACTCCTTTTGTGATGAGAAGTGCACTCTAGTATGTTGGCCTTCCTGGAAGTGTAGGCCCCTCAATTTTAATTCACATACTTGTGAGAGTTGAGAAACACAACACCACAGGAGCCCAAATGATCTCTGCAAGCTGAATAACCTGTTACAAGGAGAAGCAAGGAAGAAAATAATAGATAAAACAAATACATAGAATATATGCTCAAAAAGATGAGAGCTCAATATTCAAAAAATGTGTAATGTGATAATCCTTACAATACAATGAAAAGAATAAACCTCTAATAGGTCAAGAAACCCTAAAAAGGAAAACTTAGGCTTGCACATAATAGTTAATAAAAGAATTAATTATTATGCACCTAAAGTTAGCTTAAGTGTAAAAGAGATAAAGGGAACTTAAATAATTAAACAAATATTGTTTAATTAATCAAGTAAATAGCCGAATACTCTAACACCCCCTCTTAAGCTAGACTTAGGGAGAAGCTAAAACCTAGAACAGCTACTGAAAGCAAGAAAGATGGGTCCCGACAACAAGGCCTAATTAGGTACCCAAATATAACCAAATCTCTATGAACCAGAGAAATAGAGAAAACTACATGGGAACAAAACTCTACTCCAAACACAGATGGAAAAAGCAAGAAGAAGGACTGAAAAATCCTCCAAACAAGAATGTTCCAAAAAGATAGGAACAAGAGAATATCAGAAGAACCACTGGAGCATGAAGAACCTACAAACACTGTCGAAGAATAATTATTGATCGGAAGAACCTCCACTAAAATAGAACATGACCAGGTAGAGAAGATTGTAATCTGTATGAGTGCCCTCAAATGACACTACTCGAATCAGAAGGCAAACAAAGGCAAACAACTAAACTCGAAGATATAGATGGCATGAGGAACCAAAGCCTGAAGAGTTGATCAATTGAACCATGGAAGCATTAGAACCAACAGGACAAACCCCCCCATAATGCTAAAGAGGGAGAGGGACAGGTACACTAAAAAGAATGGCCAACAAGAACTGCGCGACGAAGAACTAGGAACATCAAAGGCACAGAGACAATACATAGTGTCGTGAAAGGAACACTCACTTGACACACAGCATGAGGCAAATGTCGTGGAAGGAACACTCACCTGATAAAGGTAGATGGCAAACAAGGCAAACATAAACCCCCCATGACACTTTATAAGTAGTGCATGTACAATAAGGCACAAGATGTGCAAGATCCCAAGTAAATAATGCATGATGGCACTTTATCTCAGTGTGTTTGCATAAAAGAAGCTACAATGATTATAAGACTGGAAACAAAAAGAAGAGCCAAAAATGAGACATCCTACTCAGAGAAGAGATCTCAGGACCTGAAACAACCAAGATATCCACAGAGTGCTGAAAAGCAAAAAACTGAAGAAAAAATTCTTGGAGCAGAATCTGGAAAGAAAACTCATATGGTTGGAAATTACACAGGACAAACTTTCCAATGATATAAAGTTTTCAAAAAACGGAGTTTGGATGGATGCTCAAGTGATGTCTCCCGGAGTGCAAAAATGAACCTCTTTCTTTGACAAAAAAAAACACACTATCAAAAAAGAAAAATCAAAAGTTCAAACCTCCAGATCTTGATAGAGCTCGGAAAGAGCTTTCCAGTGATATAAGATTTGTTGAAAAACACCTCCGTATGACCAAGTTACGGCCAAAATGAAAAAAAACCCTTTTAGGGCATAAAAAGGGTAAAATTTATGAAAATTTACTAACGCATTTGCAGGTACAGCCATACTGATTTATGTGCCAATAAAAAATCATGCCCCAGATACCCCTATCACCAAAAATAGGAAAATTATATATCAAAATTCATGGAATTAGCCTTCTGAATCCAACTGTGAGGTTCTTTTGGCACCAAAATGTACCAAAAAATCAGCTACCCCCAGAAATGGAAAAAAACAGCTACACAAACCCCCGAATATACAGATATGAAGAACAAGTCCCAAAATCACCCAAAGGCTGAAGAGTAAAAAATGGTCAAGTTTATGGTGACCATAGGGGTTTTTGGGCCTTCTAAGCATGATGGTGAGGTCCATTTAGGCCCAAAGTGCTTAGAAAAAAGGCTTTTCCCTAGGTGCATAAAAAAAACTTCTAAAAAACCCCAGATCTGCTTCCAAGGTGAAAAATCTCAAAACACGAATAGATAGCTGTAGATCTAAAGCTCCGATACCATGTGAGAGTTGAGAAACACAACACCACAGGAGCCCAAATGATCTCTACAAGCTGAATAACCTGTTACAAGGAGAAGCAAGGTAGCAAATAATAGATAAAACAAATGCACGAAAAATATGCTCAAAAAGATGAGAGGTCAATATTCACAAAATGTGTAATGTGATAATCCTTACAATACAATGAAAGGAATAAACTTCTAATAGGTCAAGAAACCCTAAAAAGGAAAACTTAGGCTTGCACATAATAATTAATAAAAGAATTAATTATTATGCACCTAAAGTTAGCTTAAGTGTAAAAGAGATAAAGGGAACTTAAATAATTAAACAATTATTGTTTAATTAATCAAGTAAATACCCGAATACTCTAACAATACTTACTGTAGAAGTATTATCTGACTGTGGGTAGGCTTCCCATTGTGGTTTTTCTCTTTGCCAGGTTTTCCACGTATAAATCTTAGTGTCATGTGGATGGTATTTATTCTCTGATTATTGTTTATGCTTAATTGATTTATTTGTTATTCTAGTATTTGGTTTAAGCATTCCAATATTAATGTTTTGGGTTTCGGTATTAAATTTTTAATTGCTAATGGTTCTAGTAATCTATGGCAACTGATTCATTGCCCCCCCCCCCTCAGTTGTCTTCTGGTTATTTGAACTATCTAACATCCAAGTCCATCATGAGGGGGATGAATAGGTCTAGGGTCTCTAGGCTTACTCAAAGATAAGATCATCTCATTTTTCCACTTTTTATAAGATAGAAAGAGAGCATCACTTTGAGGCTTAAGAAGCTCAAATTGTTTAGGCAAAAAGTAATCAAGGGTGAAATCTCCACTCCTCATCGTGGGTTGGTACATGCTATGATTAATTGTTATGATATTATCCTTATGAGGGAATTTGAGACATTTGTAAATATTGGAAGGGATTGCTTTCATGGAAGAGAGCCAAGGGTGTCCCAACTTCACACAAAAGTAATCTGATGTAGGAAAGATAGAAAAATTCACATGTAAGCACTTAGTACCAACCTCTATGAGAAGAGTAATAGAGCAAATAGTAGGGAAAGAGAAACCTTCATACACCTTGACCATAACATCAAACTTATCATATGTTACTGAATGCAATGGTAAAGTGTAGAGATATTCTCTAGTTATCACATTCACCATACACACTAGATCAATGAGAACCCCTCTTGAGAGTTTGTCTTTGATCTTCACAGTGATATAATAGGCCATCAAGTGCAACAATAGTCTTACTAGGATCAAAGGTAATGCATGGGTTCTTAAGAGGTTTAGGTTTATCAACAAGATTCACAACATTGTTAGACTCAATACCAAGGTCATTGGGAAAGAAAGAAAGAGACTCAAACTCAACCACATTAGTAGAATGGAAAGGAAAAGGATTGGTAAAGGTTTGGTGGTTTTGATTAGGAGGAGCTACAAAATTGTTTCCTTTCTCATTCACACCATCTACGAATATGGTATTGTTATCAATGAAGTCTTGAATCTTACTCTTTAAGGTATAACACTTCTCAGTATCATGACCAGGTTGACAATGATATTGGAAAAAGGTTTTGAGATGATGATAATATGGCAAAGGTTTGGAGGTATCAATTGGCTTGATGGGAGGAAGTTTCAACACATTATTATTTATCAATTTCGACATTATGTTATGCAAAGACTCAAAAATAGGAGTAAATTTTTTTCTAACATATTTGGATAAAGGGGTCACACTTGATGTCATGGCTACCACTTGAGTATTGATGTTGTCATTTATCTTGATGTATCCTTTGTTCAATTTAAACTTCCCAAAATATTTTTGAGCACTCTCATTCTTATCAATGAGAACCATTGAAGGAGATGATTCAAATTGACTCACTTGAAGTTGATAATTATGAAACACTACACACAATTGCATAAAGGAAGTAAACTCAAAAAGGAGAAGCTTATCCTTAATGTATTTTTGAAAATTAGCAATAAAATTTTTTGAACATCATAATCAGGCATAGGATAAGTAATTTGAGAATACAAACATTTATATCTACCAATGAAATCAGACACTTTCTCTTTAACTCCTTGCTTACAATTAATTAAATCAGTCAAAGTAATTTTAGGATCAATATTATTGTGAAACTATTGGATGAAGGACTTAGCTAATTATTGAAGTGATGTAATAGAATAAGGAGGCAAAGAGAAATACCATTTCAAAGGTTTATCCCTAAAAGTTCCAGTAAATAATTTTGCCATAAGTCTTTGGTCATAAGCAAAGTCAATACACAAAGTTTGAAATGTTTTCACATGAGTCAAGGGATCACTTTTTCCATTGTATAACTTTGATTGAGGGACTTTCGTATGCTTATGAGGAACAATATAGACAATTTCATCAGATAATGGGCTCGCTACATCAAATGTGGGCACATTAAACTTGGATTAGGTAATGGAAGCAAATTGTTGTTGTAGGGATTTGATAGTTTGAGCAAGGTTGTTAATAGTTGCTTCGGTGGATGGATTGAAATTGGACATATTGGATTGTGATGGAGGAGTAACATTATTGTATGTGGGTGGAGGTTGAGAATAAGGTGGAACACTATAATATGTGGGTATGGGAGATGATTGGGATACAAATGGAAGACTCGTGAAAGGAGGTATATAAGAATCTTGATTAATGGGTGTATATGGTGAAAATGGATAACAATAATAACGATATTGAAAGGCTAAATGAATTCAACCACCAAACCCTAGCCTAACAACAACAACAAAGATCCACCATAACATATGAAGATTACCTAAGACAATGCAAATCAAATGAAATCACAAAGATTATACCATCACATGTCCAATAGGGTTTGAATCTCCATTCTTCCTATCTCCATTGATCTTGCTTGATATATTTGCTCTCAGATTTTATGTGCACAAGAGCTCAACAAAGAATGGAATGTGGTTGCAAGTAGGATCGTAGTGTAGTCAAGTGCATAAGATCTTTCATTAGGGTCTGATAATGAAGGAAGCATCTCCTTATATAGAAGACACAATATGAAATGGAGGGATAAGATTGAGAGGTGTAAAAGGAGGTCAGCTATGATTAGAGGGTAGGTAAAAGAAATAATAAAATAATGAAAGGGGTAGGTAGTGTATGAATTAAGAGATGAATGACATGTGTCATGGGTAGAAAAGACTAATGAATTAATTAAATAAATAAAGATTTATTTAATAAATAGAAGAAGTGGGGTAATTAAATAAATAAGATATTTATTTAATTTTAGGAAAAAGGATAATTTAAATAAATAAATGTATTTATTTAAATGAGAAATAAGGCTAGAAGAGGATAAATGAATTAATTAAATAAATAAAGATTTATTTAATTAATAGAAGAATTAGGCTTAAGATAATTAAATAAATAAAATATTTATTTAATTAGCTTGGACAATTTTGGGTGTCTACATTTTGCCCCTCTTTGAGACAATGCGTCTTGTCGCGTTGTTTCAAAGAAGATAAGATGAACTAATACAGAGTTGCCCCAAGATGGGAATGATATGCCCCCTCGAGAGATTGAATGAAAATGTCTGAAAAGATTGCAGAGAATATCTCGATAAGAAAGAAAGGGATAGAATGGGCTGACCAGATAAAGTGACAAAGTTAGGGGATAATGAAGACTGACTCGGGAAACGAGGGTGAGGGCCAGGGTAGGCTATAAAATAGACCATGGGGGAAATACATCCTCATTGTCATCCACACATCCACAAGAGCAGATTGCAGAGCGAAAATAGAGCAGCAACAGTCAACAGCGATGGCCGTCATTCATAGATTCAACCGCGTTCACCGATTTCAGAGGCCAGCAAAGGCAGGAGAGTCGGTAAGTACCACCAAACCTCCTCGTACTTTGACGCATTTAATTTTGTCATTAATGCATGCTAGATAGGGTAATAAATGCACTTAGACTAGGGTCCAAAAAATGTCTAAAAACATCCAGGCGCGTCTGCGTTGGTGCCAGGGGCGTCTGTGCTCGTGAGGTGCGTCTGCGTTGGAACCTGTGTCTATGTCAAATGCGACCACGTCTATGATGGTCAGTCGCGTATGTGCCAAGAAGGCACGTCTATGCAGCCCAGGCGCGTCTATGCAGAGCATAGGCACGTCTGTGTCGATCAAGCGCATCTATGTTTTTAAGGCGCGTCTGTGCAGTCTGAAAGCATGTTTATGTCAGGTAAGCGCATTTGTGTTTTAAAAAGTGTGAAATTACGTCTTCTAGGTCAAATCGGCAGTTCTGTGATGAACATACGCTGTCAATTGGATAAGCTGCTAAGAGGATACACTCAAGCAGGTCCTCTAGGGAAGACTAGGATAGATCAAGGCACTTTGTGATGAACAGTGAGTACCAAGATAGAGTACTTTGTGATGAACAGGGAGTACTAAAGATATGAGCAACACTTTGTGATGAACAGGGAGTGCAAATGTGAGTAACACTTTGTGATGAACAGTGAGTGTCACACACATAGTACTTTGTGATGAACAGGGAGTACTACTAGGATAAATAGCAACACTTTGTGATGAATAGTGAGTGTCACTAGGATAGAAGCAACACTTTGTGATGAACAGTGAGTATCACTAGGATAGAATGCCATATGCATTTAGATAAAAAGTAGCATTTTGTGATGAACACTGAATGCCACTATGACTGACATGAGTGATTTGCTTGACTACAAGAGTATTTGCCGATGCTGGAGTCACAGGAGAGATTCCTATCGACATAGAGGTTGCGACCTGAGCTGACCTTCAAGGACCAAGCGGCTATCGAGGAGATGGGATTGAGACATGTTCCATATGTGCCTGAGTTTCGAGCGAACATGGGACTGTTGACTGCGCTGGTGGAGAGATGGCACTCCGAGACCTATACTTTTCATTTGCCGATGGGTGAGATGACAGTCACCCTTGAGGATGTATATAGGATACTGAGGATACCGATCAATGGGGAGCTGATCCCATATGATGGAGATGGAGACAGGGAGGCCCTGAGATGAGTATTCAAGGACCCAGGACTGGAGATGAGGGCAAGACACATGGCATGGGATACCATGATAGCCATAGGATTAGCATTACCAGTAGTGGTAGGAGGAGCAATCAGTGGGTTCCTGTGTCCAGATAGGGTGACACGGGGGTTGACTGTGGGTTGGGGAGGAGCACTGGAGACACTGGTGACACAGCACACCAGATATGCTTGGGGGCCGTGCATGCTGGCACACCTCTACTACGAGCTGCATCAGTTCATCTACCATGGATCAGTGGGATTGGGCTGCGGAGTTACATTGCTACAGGTATGGGCTTACAAGCATCTGCCAGTTACCCGACTGATACACTTCAGGGGCAGGGGACCTGGACGCAGCTTTGTGCACCTATATGATATGATCACATCACAGCCACGGATTGGTAGGTTGGAGCACTAGCGGCGAGTGATAGATGATATCAACATGGTCATATGGAGACCATATCTGGGTTGCGAGCAGTGGGAGGATGATGCAGTTGAGCTTCCTTACACCTTCTGGAGCAGGTATTTGATTGGGTGGATGCCCTATGTGTTAGAGAGGCAGCTGGTAGATAGGATTGGCCGATAGTTTAGCCGGATTCAGAGGACGCCCCGGGGCTTAGGCTTGTATGCACGGATAGTTAGACATCAGGCAGTGACACAGCTGGTAGAGATGATACCCCTACCCTGGGACATGTGGCCAGAGATCGAGGACGTCGGCATGGATGCTGAGTACACAGCATACTGGGCAGAGCATCCCTTCGCATGTTGGACGGATCTGGGAGAGCCATTGGAGGGAGATGGGGGTGGGGATGATGATGATGGTGGAGGTGATGGGGGCAGAGGTCGACGGAGGAGGAGGGGAGCAGTTGGAGAGAGGAGGGTGGTGAGGAGAGGTAGGCTCGAGTGGTGAGGGGTCACAGTGGATTTCCGCTACAGGTGCCAGCAGCACAAGGTCCCAGATAGGTATAGGTGCAAGGACAAGGACAGGTACCAGTACAGACACTAGTACAGGCACAGGGGCAGGCACCCGTATAGGGGGAGCCATAGGCAGAGGTGGAGGGGGCTGACTCGATGGAGGATGAGCTGCTAGAGCTAAGGGAGATCTACCAGGGCCAGGTAGATGAGATCCAGGAGTTGGAGAGGGAGAGGGATCGGCTCAGGATGAGGCTCAGAGATACTGAGCGGGAGCAGGATCAAGCTATTCAGCACTATACAGAGGTTGAGACAACACTGAGGGCCGGGAGATAGGCAGTGAAGGACACAGGGGCAGGATATGCTTATGTTCTGTGGGCAAGGGAGGAGATTGCCTACTGGCGAGATCTCTACTATGGTGCAGTGCCAGCAGATCAGCGGGCGAGGAGCTTCCATAGACCATCGCGTACAGCGACAGCTACAGGAGGGAGCTGGAGGAGACAGGCATCGAGTGGTGGGGTTATGGGTCCTCCACCACCACCAAATAGAGGAGATAGGAGGGATGATCCTGGGGTGGGTCCTTCAGGGGCTCAGATTCCATCGAGGCCAGGTGGCTCCGAGGGAGGGAGTTCATCATAGCCATAGAGGGCTCCCTATGTATTAGTTTTTGTACCATTTTTGTATGATGATGTAGACACCTGTGGGTGCTTTTGTAGCCATATGATTTTGACATCATTGTATCATGACACTTTTATATATATATGAGATGATTCATCTTTGCGGCAGCTATATGCATGTGTACCTGTGATGAGATGTTTGTTTTATGCTATGGATGCAAATATGTATATGATGCAATGCAATATTTTTGTTCTTTTATGTTTTAAAATGTTATGCCAATGCAAATGTGAATGTATGTAATGCAAATGAATATGATAATGCAAATGTAAATTGTGCTAATAGGTGTTGGGTGTAGGATGTGATGCAATTGTGATATATATATATGTATGTATGAAATGCTTATATGTGGTTATGCAGGTGAAACTACATGAAATGCAAATGTTTTTGGTGTGTCATTATACTCAGGCATGTGATAGCAGGCTACGTGGACTTGAGAAGGACAATGGAAGTCAATCAAGAAAGGGGGATGAAAGACAGAAGATATGAAAGTGAAAGAGCTTCTTGTGCGTTATCATCATTGAGCTTTATTATGGCAAGTAGGTTATGACAATCGGGGCATATGTTTGACCCAGAAAGTCATTGTGCCTATTTTCATGGAGATAAGATAGTTGCAAACAAGGAATGCCCCAGTTCACACTAGACTCACAGTGTCCTCATATCCTTGGACAAGTCATAGTATTACTAAAAGACAATCCACAGACAGAAAATATAAATAGGTGACGATACCCCATCCTCGCCTTTCTAGTCAAAGACATCTTGGAGATAGAATCTCTAGTCAGAGACATCCCGAAAAAGCTAAAAGACATGTCACTAAAAGAAAGATGAAATCAAAAGAAAACCAAGACTCGACACCAACATCCACTGTAGTCCTCAAGTTTAGTGTCTCTTGTCACTTGTATAAGTCTGATTTGATTGTGGTCACAATGTTCACTTTCACAAAAAGGATAGATAGCACTGAACCATAATGTTGTCTGAGTCTGTTGAAAGATTTGATTTGTTGAATCCCATTGTTGCTATTGTCTCATCTGAAACTGACTGAATCCATAAAACTGATACTTTATTGTGGAGAAGATGAAACTTTATTGCAGATCTGTGATGCAAATGTTGCTTTATTGCGGATTATGCGCGGATAGACTGAAGGAAGCTGGAAGAAACTGTACTCCTCAAAACATGTGATGTTCTCAGTTCCACACCCATCACTAGATGTAGGATTTGCCTTAGCCACAGATAGGATCTGATTTATTATGGATGGAAAGGGAGGTTTATTATGAATGGCGAACCAATCTTGGGTAGATCAATAACAAGCCATGATGGGAGTGTGTAAGTTTATTATGGATGAATAGGTTGTGAGTGTGTGCAAAGTGAAAGGATAAAAGTGAATCCTGAAGGAGGGAGGAGCAATGTCTCTATGCATGGCGCTGGTGACCCAGTTTTCACCATGGTACTTTCCCAGGGCACCACCGAAGAGGTTTTCACCATTGGACGAAATTATTTTTCTTTACTTTTTTCAATTTTTTCAATGTTTTTTTGTGTCACAATGCGCCTGTTTGCTAGGTTTTCACCAAGTAACGATTTTTTATGTTTTATGATTTTTTTTGTATTTTTGAATTAGGATATTCTGAAGAGCTATGTGTAGAACCGGCAAAGGTGCATGTTGTTGATAGGATCCTCCAAAGGTTCACCTTCTATAGTTGAGAGTTGATATGCATCAGATCCATAGACTGATGTAATGATGTAGGGACCAAGCCAGTTTGATTCGAACTTGCCCTTCTTCTCTCTGTCTTGCTGATTTTTGGGATTTTCTCTGAGAACTAAGTCCCCTACCTCAAATGTGCGAGGCTTGACCTTGTGATTGTAGCTACGACTCATTCGTTGTTGGTAAGCCTTGAGATGACTAAAAGCAGTTTGTCTTCGTTCATCCAGTAGTTTCAGCTCTTGTAAGCGAGAGACCCTATAGTCTTCATCACTGATGATGTTTTGCAAAGAGACCCGTAAAGAGGGTAGCTCAACCTCAATAGGCAAGATAGCTTCAGTGCCATAGAAAAGTGAATAGGGTGTAGCTCCTGTAGGTGTGCGGACACTTGTGCGGTAGGCCCAAAGTGCAAGATTAAGTTGGATATGCCAATTACGACCAACATCGTTGGCTGTCTTCTTTAGGATTTTAAGGATCATTTTGTTAGACGCCTCGGCTTGGCCATTACCTTGGGGGTAATATGGTGTGGAGAAACGATGGAAAATATGGAAGTGGTCATAGAGTTCACGAACATCCTGATTTTTGAAGGGACGCCCGTTATCAGTGATAATGGAAACAAGAATACCCTATCGGCAAATGATATAATTGAGGATGAATGTAGCAATCTGTTTTCCTATGACTTGTGTGAGAGGCACGGCTTCAATATATTTTGTAAAATACTCTGTGGCAGTGATAATGAATTTGTGACCATTGGAAGAAGGAGGGTGAATCTTGCCTATGAGATTGAGTCCCCACTGACAAAAGGGCCAAGGAGATGCAAGTGGTTGAAGTTCTTGTGTTGGTGCATGTATGAGGTCTCCATGAATTTGACATTGCTTACATTTCTTGACAAACTGATATGAGTCTTTCTCCATATTGGGCCAGTAATATCCAGTCTTGATGAGTTTCTTGGCCAAGGTAGGACCACTAGCATGTGGACCACATATCCCTTCATGCACTTCCCATAACGCAATATGAGCTTCATCGCTTTCTAAACATCTAAGAAGAGTGCCATCTAGACCTCGTCGGTATAAGATATCAGCTAAAATGACATATCGGGAGGATTGGCGAATGAAAGTGCGATGTTGGTTATTTGATAGATCAGGAGGTAAAGTATTGTCACGTAGGTATGTGAAAATGGAACCATATAACTAGGATTCGGGACTGACAACACATCATCTCAGTAGGCATGATCTCATATGAAGGAACCAAAAGGTTATCCACCAAGAACTCATAGCGGGTCTCGTTTGGAGGTAAATCAATCAAGGAAGCAATTGTAGCCATGGCATCTGTGGTGCGATTCTGCTCTCTTGGTATCTGCTCAAAGTCGATCTTTGTGAAGTGTTGTTTCAAGTTGTCCACCATTTGTTTATAAGGCATTAATTTCTCATCTTTTGTTTGATAGTCATCAGTTGCTTGATGGATGACCAGTTGGGAGTCCCCAAAAACATGAAGTTCCTGGATCTTCCATTGAACTGCAATTCGTAAGCTTGTTGTTAATGCCTCATATTTCGCTATATTGTTAGTGCAAGGAAATGATAAGCGGTATGATTTTGGTATAGAATCCCCTCAAGGAGTTATAAAAAGGATGCCAGCTCCTGTCCCATGCTGTGTGTATGAGCCGTCGAAGTATAGTTGCCATGGCTTGGCATGTGACATTGTCAAAATGGATTCGTCTAGAAATTCTGAACTTAGAGGAACATCATCTATCATCGGAGCATCTGCTAATTGATCTGCAATGGCTTGTCCTTTTATCGCTTTTCTATCCACATACTCGATGTTGAATTCACTCAGGATCATTACCCATTTGGCCAGTTGCCCAGTAAGTGTTGCCTTATTGAGAAGGTATTTCAATGGGTCTATTCTTGCAACTAACTTAGTCTTATGAGTAAGCATGTAATGTCGTAATTTCTGTGAAGCAAAGACTATGGCGAGACATGCACGCTCAATTGGTGTGTAGTTTAGCTCATATCCTACTAATGTGCGATTGATATAATATACTGCTTTTTCCTTGCCTTCAGCACTTTGTTGTGCTAAGAGTGCCCCCAGTGTTGTTGGAGTAGCTGATATGTATAGTAACAGTGGTTGATCTGGAACTAGTGGCATCAGAACTGGCAGATTTAGAAGATAATCTTTGAGCCTCTAGAAAGTTTGTTGACAGTTATCATCCCATTTGAATTTGATGTTTTTATGTAGCAGGTGCTGAAAAGGATTACACTTATCTGCAAGTTGTGCTATGAATCTTCGGATGGACTGGAGTCTACCTTGTAAGGACCGAAGTTGACTGATATTTCTTGGTGGTTGCATCTCCAAGATGGCCTTGACTTTTGCTGGATCAGCTTCAATTCCTCTTTTGGATACAATGAATCCTAGGAGCTTCCCGGAGGTTACTCCAAAGACACATTTCTTGGGGTTTAATCTTACTTTGTATTTTTCCAACCGATCAAAGACGACTGAAAGTATGTCTAAATGTGAATTTCTGTCTATTGATTTGCCCAAGAGGTCGTTAACATAATCTTCCATAGTTACATGCATGAGATCATAAAAGATAGTAGTCATGGCTCTTTGATATGTAGCACCTGCATTCTTTAGCCCGAAAGGCATGATATTCCAATAGAAAGTTCCCCACGGACAAGTAAATGTTGTTTTATGTTGATTCTCGGGTGCAATCCTTATTTGATTATAACCAGAGAATCCATCCATCAATGATAACATTTCATGACCTGCTGTGAGATCAACAATCAAGTCAATATTTGGTAATGGGAAGTCATCCTTTGGACAAGCTTTGTTGATGTCTTTGAAATCTGTGCAAATTCTGATGCTGCGATCCGGTTTACTAACAGGTACCAAGTTGGAGATCCATTCAGGATAATCAATTGGGCGTATGAATCCGACATCGAGTAATTTCTCAAGTTCTGCTTTGACTAGTAATGCCACTTGTGGATGCATTTTTCTTAATTTCTGTTTTACTGGTTTTGCCCCCGGTTTGACTGTCAAATGATGCATTACCAAATCCAGATCTAATCCAGGCATATCAGTGTATGACCAGGCGAAGTTGATTTGTCGTTCTTTGAAGAAACTTATGAATTTTGACCTTTCTGACTCTGTTAGTGATTGAGCTAGGAATATGTTGTGTGGAACCTCTTCTATACCAATGTTTGTTTTGATAGTCTCTTCTACCAACATGGATGACTTTTCCTCATATGATGCTGGGAGAATGTCGAGCCTTCCATCTTCAGGTGCCTCAGAGATGTTTTTTCCCTCAGATACATCCTTTCTTTTTACTTTTTTGGGGTCAGACAGCGCCACAATGTGGTTTTCGCCATAAGACCCTTGATTTGTTCTTATTTTCACATTTTTGCGACTGGAAGGTCCGACACCCTCACCAAAATATGCCACACTATTGAGTTCTATAGTGTATCCTGCTTTATGGGGGGAAGATCATCTCGTATGCCTAGATAGTCAATAAAAGCTTCATCATTTTGGAATGTGTCAAACTGTGTAGGTCCTTCATGATCCCAGTCAATGACTTGGTGGTGAACAAGGGGAAGGCCGTTAATGTCTTCGAAGTTAGCGGGGCTAAGAGTGAAGATGCAGTTATATTCGGGTATGTCAAGGTAATTATCAAGGTCATCGATGGCACTCTCCTCATCAGTCTCGATCGCGAGTGAATCCAAATTATCATCACTAGTAGCGCATTCTGGGACAGGTGTTCTCATCCTATGTGATTTCAACCTAGAACCTTGAGACAAGGACTGTGTGGAATCCTCATGGGTTGTTTCTTGACCAACTTTAAACTTGTTATAAAACTCCTCTTCTTCTGTGGGTTCATCTGGCTCTCTGAATGTCTCGATGAGCTCGTAGTCACTGGAAGACTTGTCAGAACCCCATTCCCATTCGTTGGAATCTGTGGAATAGCGATCCTCTTGTTGAATTTTGGCAGCTTTGATTTGTAAGGCTTCTTCTATCTTTTGGGTGTGGACCTTAGGAGTTAAGAAACCAAGTCCTTTCGAGCATTCCTTCTTGATAGTCAATTCAGGTTGTAAAGGTTCAATGATGCCTTCCTTTCGTAATCCCAAAGGGCTTTTTCCATCATACCCGAATTTTTGTAGAATTTTGAAGCCTTTGCCATATTTCTCGCATGGTAGATTGATGTGATCTTGTGTTTCCTCTTCATTATCTCTGAAAAGCATTTTGTATAAATCTTCCTCTTCTAGTTCACCCCATCTTTGAAAGGTAGTAGGGTCCCATTTGAGCATCATGATGGAGATTTGCTTGTTAGGGTGTGGTCTTCCATATTCTTTTGGGGAACTCATGACTTGTTGTAAGTACATGGTCTGATTTAAAGTATATTCCCCCATACCTTTGTCCTGAAACTTGCCTTTAAGCTCACCTTGTTTTGATGTCGAAGGTTTTAATGACTCAGGATCAATGTATGCCAAGGAAGGAACAGCCTCACGATTACTGGGAATGATGGTCTCAGTCTTTGATTTCAGGTTATTGCAGTATATGAATGGATTTGGATCACTGTTAACTGTTACTTCCACTCCATTATGAGGAAACTTAATGCATTGGTGATATGTGGATGGGACTGCCCTCATTTCATGAATCCAAGGGCATCCTAGCAATATGTTGTAAGTGAGATTTAGATCTAGGACTTGACAAACCACATCCTTTGTAACTGGCCCAACTCTGAGAGGTAAGATGATTGTACCTTTGGATGAACTCTCTTCATCATCATATGCCTTGATGGTGATTTTATTTGTAGAATTCGCGGCTTTATCAAAATATCCCAATTGTGTAATAGTGCTTAATGTGCAAATGTTTAGACCTGCTCCTCCATCTATCAGGACTCTTTTTATTTGATGTTTGTGTATGAAGGATTCAATGTGTAGTGGTGCATTATGTGGCTGACTTACGGAGGCGTCATCGGCTTCTGTGAAAGTAAGGGAGTGTGGAATGGAAAGGTATCCCACCATGGCTTGAAACTGGTCCACGTTCAGATCAATAGGAACGGCAGTATCTCTCAAGATTTTGTCAAGAATGGCTTTATGAGCAGGGGATATGCGTAGGAGCTCAAGAATGGAGATGAGCGCGGGTGTCTTCCCTAGTTGTTCTACAAGGTCATACTCAAGTTTGGTTGATGAAGAAGCAGTGTTTTTAGTTGGAGCACCTTGCAAAGTGATTTTACCTTGACGAGTTGTAACATTACATTCAGAGGTAGGTTCAGAAGAAGATCCAACACCTTTTAGGACAATCCTGGGTCTCTGGGTAGAATTCTCTGACGCTTTGTCCTTGATGATAATGGTAGAGACATAATTGTCCATCGAGATGTGATTTATAGTTGAATCATAGTTGTAAGATGTTGTGGTATATTTGGTTTGATCCTCTGTGGCTTTATCTTTTCCCTTGTCATGTTTTGGGAATGGTTCCTTAAACATCTCATGTTCTTGATTAGACGAATGTCCCTCAATCTCAATGTCACCTCTATCAATGAGATCTTGTATGATGTTCTTCAGTCGATGACAATTTCCTATCTTATGACCTTTGCTCTTATGAAATTCACAATACTCATCATCATTCCACCAATTTGGTTTAACCTTTGGTTCATATGGAGGAAAATCTGGAACTGTGATTACCTTGTTTGCCACTAGCTTCTTGAAAACTGACTCAAGTGGTTCTCCCAATGGAGTGTACTTCCTTCGTGATCTGGAAGTTGTTTGAGTATTCACTTGATTGTTTGTAGAACTTGATCCTGGAAAGATGACTTTGGGTCGCACTGTGTTGGCATCAACAACACCATCATTGACCGTGTTCTTGTTTTTGTTCCAGAATCTTGGCTTGTCTTTTCCTTTAAAGTCATCTTTGTTTTCCTTGAATATCTTAATGACTCCTTGTTCAATTAGGACCTTTTATGTCACTAAGCCTTTTTCAATGATGTCCTTGAAGGTGGACAAGCAAGCTTTTCTTAGATCATAACCAATGTCTTTGTTAACATTTTGGGTGAACATTTCTACCATTTGTTTTTGTGGAATTTCACAAGAGCATCTGCTGGCTAGATTTCTCCATCTTTGTAAAAATGATGCAAAAGATTCTCCCTCTTTTTGCTTGGTGTTGCACAAAGTAGTGACTGATATGTCTGTCTCTATGTTGTAGGAGAAATGTTGGATAAATGCCTCTACTAGATCACCCCATGACTTAATTCCAGGTGGTAGTTGGGAGAACCATTCCATAGCTTGATCACCTAAGCTTTGTGGGAATAATCTCATCAAATATGTCTCTCCTGCTGCTACCTCAATGCAAGTTGTGAAAAACTGTCTTATGTGTGCCTTAGGATCCCCTTTTCCTCTATACTTATCAAATTTAGGCATCACAAAGTGTGTAGGAAAAGGAGGCATTGGAATGCTCTTGTCAAATGGATAAGGACATATGTCTCTCATTGTGTATGTTGGCTTCGGTGTATTTATGTCCTCCATTTTCTTTTGTAAGTCCCTGATTTGTTGCTCCAAATTGCTCTTAGGTGGAGATCGACTTCTTGGACCATACCCCATGCTTGAAGTACCCATTGGAGGAGGAGCATGTTGCATATATGGATGATATTGATCATACACATGTTCATATGGAGGAGGTCTATAGTGATGCTGCATATATGGACCACTTGGTATAGATTCACGTTGAGGAACACCATATCTATTTTGTGCATGTATACCATACTCTACAGGCATGTCATGTTCTATTGTATTGCCCCCAAATTTGACATGGGGTTTCCTTGTGTCCAAATTTTCAGCATGCCTTGGAATATCCCATTGCTTTGGTGGTTGATCCTTAGCATTGATATGTGATTAAGCATATTTTTCTCCATAAGACTTCCATAATGGTCTACGAAGGTGAGTATCATATGTTTGACCATGTGTATGTGGGACCTCTGGTTTTTGAAGCAAAGCTGATGGTGATTCAGGTACCATATGTGGTCCTCTATTTCCTCCACTATTAGGTCTCCTTTGATCCATGTTGGAGTGAGGTTGTTGCAAAGGTCGATTTTCCATTATTTGAGACATGTCAAAATCATGAGGTATCTTGGCTCCACTTTGTGCCATCATTTGTAAAAAGTATTGTCTATCCCTCCTCATTATTTCCTCAACCAAGCGATTGAAATGGGGATTCATAATGGATTCTTCCACATCTGTTGAATGTATAGAAAAGTTGTCCATATTGTCATTATGTATAGCATTGTTGTTTATAGTGTCCATGTTCTCAACATTTGGAATGTTTCTATAGGCATCCATGTCAGGTAATGTAGTATGATCAGAATTGAAAAAGGTCTCATTGTCATACTCATAAGAACTCATGTTTGTGGACTCTTGAGCCTCTTTAGTTTCTCTCCTAGATTTTTGAAGATGGGTTTCAACCATGAACTAGGTATTGACCAAGATGTGTGAGACTAGATGAAAATGGAAAGAGTATGGAAGACCAAGAGTTGGATGAAATGTAAATGAATCTAAAGTGTACTTGCAATGTCCAAAGTGTAAGACCAAGTATGTATGTAGTAGAGTAGGTGTGACTTCCAAAGAGAGGATAGTTTCTCTTGATGAGGTAAGTTGACCTTGACTCTAAGTAAAACCAAATGAGACCCAAAGGTAAGAAACCTTGATGAGGGACCACTTAGCAAATTGTTGTTGTATGTAGTGTGTTGACAAAGTATGATGAGGACAAGCAAGTGACCTTTTGACTCAAGTTTAGACAAGTGTGAATGCAATGTAAGGTGTAAAGCAATGATGGACTTTGTGAGACCCAAAGACAGGTTGACTTCTAAATGAAACCCTGGAGAAATGATCTAGGAAGCTCAAGAATTCTGAAACTGACTGTGTTTATTTGCTGGACTGTAATAGTTTTTCAATTCTGAACACAGACGCGCCTGTATACTTCACAGATGCGGTTTCCTGACACAGACGCGGCTCTGTTTAACACAGACGCGGCTCTGTTTAACACAGACGCGTTTCTGAGATTTTTGCAAAGTGTAATGTTGACTATTGGAACACAGACGCGATTCTTCCCTTCACAAACGTGGTTATACCACACAGACGCTATTATGTTTGACACAAATGCGTTTCTATAAAATTTGTGCAATTTTTTCCAATCTATGAAGTCGTTTTGTTGTGACCAAATCTGACTGTTTGACTGTTTTTCGTGACAAGAGGACACAGTGTTGATGAAGACCCAATGTTTGCAAGTGTCTAGACTCAAAATGACTCCAAGAAAAGTGTGTTGTTTGATGTAAAAATGTTTTGCATACGCTTGAAGACACAAAAGACACAATGTTTTGCTGTTTGGTTTTGGATGTTTTGAATGTTTAACATAAGTCAAGCACAATTCTTATGGCTGGCCAAGACAATAGTTGTTGATCCCACATGGGGTTTTACCCCCGAGGCTACGCTATTCAGAGCGGATACTTAGATGCTTGACCTCACTGGCTCCACCCTCGGCACTCACTTCTCGGGTCAGCCAAGCATCAGTCCCCACAAAAACTCCCCGTGGTGAACTTTGTATCTCTACTAAGAACTGTATGTGTGTGGGCCGCTACCAGAGGTCCGACCTCCTGCCCCAACAACTAGAAGGATTTGGGCTTCTAAAACAAAATGGTGCTAGTAAGGGCATCTGCTCGTGTGGCCATACATGCGGCACTTTCAGCTCTGTAAATATAGAAGGCTCCCAGCCGGTAGGGGTTACGCCCTACAACTGATCAAATAAATTTGATCAAACGGGTTTATGGGGAGACATAGTGTCGGTATGAACTAATCAGCACACGTTATTCATAATTTTCACCATGAACACATTTATTTATAGTGGTTCGGAAGAGGTGGGTTTTCCTCGCTACCACTTGGGTCATTCTCTTCTCACTAGTAGTCCTAATGACCACACGGGAAGACAGGCCCTCTAAAGATTAAACAAAAAGAGCCTATTGCTCAAGACACAAAAGACAATGATTTAGTTTTAGTGCACCAATTGAAGTGTTTGCTAGTCTATGAAAACAAGGCACACAATAGAAAAAAAATCCAAAAATCCTTGCCAAGGACCTGCAACAAAGAGTTGTTAGTAGTTTGGATTGTTTGAAATAATCACCCCTTCCTGCAAGCACACAAGTTAGGTAAATTTTAAACCCAAAAGACTTTGTGAAAATAGAGGCCTTCGACCAAACGATTTTGCTTTCAAGACAAGCTGCACCAATTTCGTTAGCTAGATCTGAAAATGTTAGCTCAAAATAAACCGGATCTGAAACCCTAAATGCAAAATCCGAAAAACTGAATCAATGAAAACCCAAAATTTTGAAACTGGTGAACATAGACGCAGTTGCCCTCAACACAGACGCGACTGGATAACACAGATGTGGTTTTGTGAGACACAAACGCGGTTATAGAACACAGACGCGTCTTGTGGACACAGACGTGGCTAAAATCAACGCAGACGCGACTTTACAACACAGACGCGTTTTCCTGAACCTGCAAAAAATAAAATATTGCCAAAACATAGACGCGGATCCAGATGTCACAGACGCGCTAGAAAATAAAAAACGCGATCCGAAAATACGCAGACGCGGAAATAAAAAAATGTTGCCGAAAACATCGGATCTGCAACTTCACATTACAAAATCTGCAACAAGGAAGTTAAATGCAAAAGGGACAAGAGTCCCACTGGGCATGCCAAAATGTATATGGTGAAAATGGATAACAATAATAACGATATTGAAAGGCTAAATGAATTCAACCACAAAACCCTAGCCTAACAACAACAAAGATCCACCATAACATATGAAGATTACCTAAGACAATGCAAATCAAACGAAATCACAAAGATTATACCATCACATGTCCAATAGGGTTTGAATCTCCATTCTTCCTATCTCCATTGATCTTGCTTGATATATTTGCTCTCAGATTTTATGTGCACAAGAGCTCAACAAAGAACGGAATGTGGTTGCAAGTAGGATCGTAGTGTAGTCAAGTGCATAAGATCTTTCATTAGGGTTTGATAATGAAGGAAGCATCTCCTTATATAGAAGACACAATATGAAATGGAGGGATAAGATTGAGAGGTGTAAAAGGAGGTCGGCTATGATTAGAGGGTAGGTAAAAGAAATAATAAAATAATGAAAGGGGTAGGTAGTATATGAATTAAGAGATGAATGACATGTGTCATGGATAGAAAAGACTAATGAATTAATTAAATAAATAAAGATTTATTTAATAAATAGAAGAAGTGGGATAATTAAATAAATAAGATATTTATTTAATTTTAGGAAAAAGGATAATTTAAATAAATAAATGTATTTATTTAAATGAGAAATAAGGTTAGAAGAGGATAAATGAATTAATTAAATAAATAAAGATTTATTTAATTAATAGAAGAATTAGGCTTAAGATAATTAAATAAATAAAATATTTATTTAATTAGCTTGGACAATTTTGGGTGTCTACAATGGGATTGCCCCCATGACTAACATGTGTAGGATTATATTTTGTGTGGAAGTAGTCATGATAAAAGATGTAAAGATATGCACACTAGGAAAGGATGTAGGCATATGAATGGAATGATTGACTTGGCTATTGGGTTGAGTATAACCTAAGACTTCAACACAACTTTTGATGGGCATGATATTAGTGTCAACAATATGAGCAAGACCATGCAACAAATCAATACCAATTTTATCACTTTGCACCATTCTTTTTAATCCTTTAATCAATGGGATTGCCTCACTTTCCGGGTATTGTTGACTCATCCATTGTCAAAGATTTTCAAATTCATTGTCAATCTTCTCCAATTGGTCAATTGTAAACCTAGTTAGTGATTTATCCTCATCATGAGAATTATGAAAAGAATGGGGATAAATAACATCATTTGTTGAGTTGGAGGAACCACCGACATTCTCATGAAATAATTTATCCAAATTAGGCTTCATATCCTTAGTAATTAAACCTTGGGAAGCCTTAATTCTACAACTTCTTCTCATTAGAATATTGTAGGTAGGACTAATGGTAACAAAACTCATGCACAAAGGAGGAAATTTGAATGCACAAATTAAATATTATAATTAAACAATAATTTTTTTTGTAAAAGTGATTGATTAACCAATAAATTGAGAAATTTGATTTATGAATTTGAAATATAAATGCCTCTAAATCATAGCATATCATATCATAAAGATTAGACCTAAAAATAGATTTGAAAAATTATGCAACCCACAAGTGAATTTTAGAATTATAAATTAGGGTTTTGTGAATTCAACCTCTTAATTTATGTAATTCAATTGAAAATAAGATGTATGTGTGCAAATTTTAATTTGAAAATGCATAAATAATCAGATATGAGACAATGAATCCAAATTAGGCAACCCACGAGTTCAATTTTAAAATTATAAATTAGGGTTTTTGTGATTTTAAACTCTATATCTATGTAATTCAATTGGAAATAAAATTTATGAGTGTAAATTTGAATTTGAAAATACATAAACAAATAGATCTAAGAACATAAATTAGAAATTAAGGTGCAAGAAGTCAAGTTTACCAAAATGTAGAGGTGAAAAATTAGGGTTAGGGTTAAATTAAGATATTAAAACCACTAAGTAACCTAATTTACCAATACATTAAGGAGGGGAGAAATTCAATAGATATAGCCTCAATAAATCTATATTCTAATAAAATTCTAGGTCTCCTAGATGGGGCTCTATCCTCCTTCAATTGAATTGAATTGTTGATGATTAGAGTAAGATAGTGGATTATTTAAGCAATTTGACAAAAATAGTGAGCTATAGTCATCGTACAGAGCCACCAACTTGTATATGAGAAAAACAAGATGATTTGGATATGTTGCCAAAAGTTCATCTTGATTTTTGGGACTGTGTTGCTCCAATTCACCCTAGTCCTCTAAATTTCTCGTTGTCAAAAGGTGAATTTGTTCATCTCTGTGAATCTTGTCGATCCTTCTAAATGAAACTCTATACCTATTTCTGACACATAGAAAGAAGGAGAAATTTTTGGGAATAGGGGTTTGCCCCCAATTTTGGAATCAATCATGAAATTAAATTCAAAGTGTAAATGATGTACTGTAGTGAAATACTTTCCTTTTGAGGGAAAGGTTGAAAATGAATGAAACACTGATGATATACCTTTAATGAATTTTTGTTTGTCTCCACCAAGGAATTAGGGTTTCATGTAGATTGTCTTCATAAAAAATATAACATGAATGTCATCTCCAATGCTTTAATCTTGATTTCCCTTTTGCTTCGAATGCTTGATAGAAGACTGATTGCTTGCTCACTTGAATTTGCTAAAGTGTAATTAAGATCTTGAATTTATGGATTAGGTCTAAATGAGAGGGGTAGACCTCCTTTTATACTTGTCGATAAAAAGAAAATTGAATTTATAACATAAGATAACACTAGATTTAGTTCCTTGTCCAAATTAGGTGACCGTTATGAGGCCCCAAAATGGGCCCTTTTTGAGAGGATCCTGGCATTGGGCGCCATGGTCCTGAAAATAAGGGCTCCAGGATCAAGGGGAGACAATGTAGATAGTGAAAAGTTGTGTTTGATAGTTGGTGTGAGCAGAATCAGTGTTGTAGTCAAGCCTTAGAGGATGAAACACCAAAGTGAGGCTTAAGTGAGGACAAAATTGTAGGCGATTAAAAGTTAAGACATTACACTTATTATTTGTGCTCAATATTATGTACTATAGTTTTTAATTTTCCTTCTTTATTTCATTCACTTCTTTATACAAAATGTGGTAAATCAATTGACAAAAAAAAGGGAGAGTAGAAACTATGGTGTTTATACATTGAAGGAAAAGTATGCACTACAATTCTAAGGTCCATTCTTGAATACTAATGAAGCTAATGAATATTATTATGCAAGTATTTTTTAAAGTAATTAAATTTATTTTTGTTGTGTGAATCTTTACAATTTATTGTGTAAATGTGTTGAGTTCTACCATTTCTACATTGTTAGATGATCTTTCATTAGACCACTATCCACATAGATCACATGATGTCACTACTTTTTTAACAAAGATAGATCAAAGTATTAAAAGCTAATAATATTTTTAGGCATAGTTAATGCAAATCACTCAAATAATCCTCCAAGGTTACATATGTTCCAAAAAAAATTGAGAGATAATTACAAAAATTTAAGATATGATTTTTCATCATCTTCTAGTTGATATAGTTCATAAAAACACATGTCGACAAGAAGCCTTTGACAAATTTGATTTCACCAGTTAAACTCAAAATCTAATTGCACTATCTAGTAAGTCAAGTGCCTTAGCTAAGCCAACTTAGTTGTAAAATTCCTATACAAGGTTTGATGTAAGAATGAAGTATTATTTAGTTAATAATAATGAAACAATAGGAAGGGGTAATGACCCCACCAAGAAATGTCATTGACCAATTCTAACCTATCAATTTTACATATCCATGATGACATCGCTGGGATGTATTTTCTTTAGATAAGTATGATAAAATATATTAATATAAACATATGCAATCCACAAGTGACAAGTATTCAAAACAAGATCAAGCACATAACAAGATTCTCCAAGCCACAAATGAGATGTCATTATATCCTTATATGAAACATGTCAATCTTCTTACACTTTTAAGTGTTTATATTAGAAAGTAATCCAACATTTTGATTAGATCAATCACTCTTGACCTAAACAATATAATGAACAAACAAATATGTAGTCATG
This sequence comes from Cryptomeria japonica, assembly GCF_030272615.1. Classification (NCBI taxonomy): domain Eukaryota; kingdom Viridiplantae; phylum Streptophyta; class Pinopsida; order Cupressales; family Cupressaceae; genus Cryptomeria; species Cryptomeria japonica. The sequence goes on from NC_081410.1 coordinate 141,215,013, forward strand.
AACCCAAATCAACATAACAAATTATTGATTGACAACAAAAGGAGATTACACCTATTGAGAAGACCAATTGAAGTTAGTTACCTTATTTTTTGCCCCATGTGTTGTTCAAGCATGATAATAACCCACATCTCATGATTTTATCCTTCTAGTCAAGAACATGATACCTAATTTCATAGATCAAACAAAAGATATAGTATATTATAATAAATTCCTTAAACTATTTGTATTTAAACCTTGACAATAAACAAATTATATTTAATCTATAATTAAATAATTACAAATAAGCCAAGATGCAATACACATCAAATTGATCAAACATTGAATTAAAAGATTAATCAAAGACAAAATCCATCTTTTTTACATATTGGTTTCATCAAAATCAAATACATACAGTATAAAATTATTTAAATGACCTCATCATTAAAAAAATATAATTAATGTTAATTGTTAAATAAATAATTATTATGGTTGTTACAACCTCTTTTCTTCTTATGATTGAGGAGATGAATTATAATTTACTATCAATTTTAGGAAATGAAGAGGACTTGATGGGCTCCTATATGTGTGGCCTCATAATGGTTTCTTTTCCTTTCTTATAGAAAACCTCTTCATTGGAATATGTAGATTCCTTGGGAGTATAAATGTCAATGTCCATAGTAAAGTAGCTTAATAAGAAAATAAATCACAAAGGACCTTGATGATTTTTCCTCGATGCACATATTTAAGTTAATGAACAACAAAAGTCACAAATTTCACATGTTAAAAGGAACAAAATGGAAAAATAAGAACTTATTCATAACACACTTAAAAGAGGAAAATGATGTAAACAAAAGTACTAATTAGTGTACCATTAAATCTATTCAATGATGATCTTAAATGGGCATAATCACATTAAATTTTATGAATACATAGATATTGATTAATGCATCTATTAAATCGATTTGTAAGATACATGAGAATACCATTAGCAAAATTTTCATAATACTAGTCACATTAAGAGGGATATATAAATGGTCATAAAAGAGAGGGGATAGTAGCAACATTGGAGTTGGAGATCTAAGAAAAAATATGCATTGCAATTGTAAGGTCCATTCTTGAAAGCTATTGGAGCTCATGAATCTTATGATGAAAAATGTTTTAAAGTAATAAAAAAAAAAATTGTGTAAATATTTATAATTTATTGTGTGAATATTTTGAGTTCTATTGTTGCTACATGACTAGATGGTATTTCATCAAACCACTATTCACATAGATCACAACATTTCACTTTTTTTACCAAAGCTAGAACAAAGAGTTAACAACTAATAATATTCCTAGGCATAATTTAAATGACTCAAACGAGCCTCAAAGGTATCCTAGGTCTCAAAAAAAGTAATATATTATTAAAACCATTTAAGGTATACTTGTTCATTATCTTTTAGTTGATGTGGTAGTTCACAAAAAACACATGTTGACAAGAAGCCCTTGACAAATTTGGTTTTACTATTTCAAATCAAAATGTAATTGTACTATCTAGTAAGTCAAGTTCCTTAGCTACATGCCAACTTAGTTAGAAAATTCGTATGTAAGGTGTGAGATAATAACAAAGTATTACTTAGTTCACAATAATGGAACAATGGGAAGGGGTAATGACCACACCAAGAAAGTTCATTGACCTATGCAAACCTATCAATTACACATATCCAGGATGGACATAACTTGTATATATTCTCTTTAGATAAGTAGGAAAAAAGTTATTGGTGTAAACATATGTAAGCCACAATCAACAAGTACTTAAAACAATGATCACACACATGACAAGATTCTTCAAAACACAAGTGAGATTTCATTATATCTTTATGTGCAATATTTCAACCTTCCTATATTGTGAAGTGTTTATATGATCAATCACTCTTAAGATAAACAAGACATTAAACAAATAAACATGTACTCCTAAATCTAAATAAATATAAAAAATTATCAATTAATGACCAAAAGGAGATGACACCTATCGAGAAGACCAATTAAAATTAGTTAACTTATTTTTTTCCTTGTGTGTCACACAAGCTCAATGATATCCTATCTGATGATATTCTCCTTCTAGTTAAGTACATGGTACCTCATATCATAGCTCAAACAGAAGATATAGTTAGTAGGTCATAATAAATTTACATAAACTATGTATAGTTAAAATTTAACAATAAACCATTTAGATACAATCACTAATTAAATCTTAACAAACTAGCCAAGAAGTAATACACATCAAGTTAATAAAATATTGAATTAAAAGATTGATCAAAACCAAAATTGAATTCTTTTTCTTTTCTTTTTTTTCATATTGTTCTCATCAAAATCAAATACATAAAATATAAAATTATTTAAATGCCCTAGTCATTAAAAAATTACAATTAATGTCATTATTAATTAGTAATTATTCTATGTGCTACAACTTTTTTTCTTGTGATTAGGAAGAAAAATTATTCTTTGCAATCATTTTTTGGGATACTTTAAGAGATAATGAAGGGGACTCCATGGTCTTCCATACTTGTGGCATCACAATGGTTTATTTTCCTTTATTATGAGAAATATCTTCATTAAAATATGTGGATTCTTTGAGAGCATGAATATAAATGTCCGTAGAAAAATAACTCAAATAAAAAATAAATCACATACTGTTGGTAGCAACAATGCAGGAAAACTGAGGGGGGTGAATCAATTTTCACCAAAATCAAGAAAATTAACCTTAACTTTAGATCTGATCAAGAACAACAATAGCAAATATAAGCACCACATCAACAACACACATAACACACAATTTTTTGACATGGAAAACTCGGTTAAGGGAAAAACCACAGTGGGAACCTACCCACAATATGATGATACTCTGTAGTAGTATGTGTAAATATTACAATGGGGAATGCACATGCATTCAGGAACATTGCCTAGAGCTTAATGCTCAGAAACAACAAAGGGCTACAACCCTGGGAAGGCTCACTGCCTTACAAAGATTGAACAATCCAGATTACATGAACTGAAAGAATAGCATCTCCAAATGCCTAATTACAGTTTTGGTTAAGCACATTGTCTACACAACAACACTTCTCTGCTCTTCTCCACTACCGAAAGATAAATTTGCTTGTTCACACATACAATACTCTCACAGATCGTAGACACAACTGTAGGCGCACATCTTACATGATTACAACACTTACTTATACAAATCATCAACCTTAACCTCAAGGTTGGCTCAACACATAAGACCTAATTACAAAATTACATCACATGATACATAAATCCATATGGGGACCAATACAATGTCGATAAGGATATAGCGTGGACCCAAATCAAATCCTCCAATATGCAACATCATCAAATAACTTGCCAAGATCATCCGCAACACACAACAACCGTCGGGTCAGCCAGAAAGTCGTATAACATGAAAAAAACCACCACACCAATAAAATCATTAATAACACACCACGATCAACACTGACCACCAAAACACATAGAACATGATGAGAGAACATCAACAAGCAACGTGAATTCCTCCATGATAACCACAACAACTCGGATAACAAGAATCATCATTATTTCATCACCATAGATCAAGAACACCAACAAAAAACTGAAAGATATGCTTGTGAAGTTCCAAATCATGAACCACCTGAACTGAGGACACACATGAATGTCCCAAACATTCTCCAAAATCCACACAACATAAGGAATCAATTATGGAGCAATACAATCCAGAAATCACAACTCTGCAATACATAACCAACAAAAAAACCAATCACCATACTGGATCACACAACTCGACCAAATCACCTTCCAAAACATTGAAACTCATACTAAATCAAATAGAGATAAGTATCTCAAAACCCATTACTCTACATCAGTACATCTACAACCAAACCAACTCAACTCTCTGCAACAAACCAATTCTCTGCAACTTAGGAATATGTTGACATCAATGACAACAACACAAACCAACAACTCTAATATCCAACACATGCGACCAAGATAATTATTCTTCATGAACATATTTTTTAAGTTAAGGAATTAAAAATATCATAACCCTCACATGTTCAAGCCATTTTGTACCAAGTGCAATATTAAACATTTTTGAAGGAACAAAAAAAAAAAAAATAAGAACTTCTTTGTAACCCCCTTAAAGATGAAAATGATGCAACCTAAAGTATTAATTATTGTATCATTAAATCCCTTTTAAGATGACCCTAAATGAGCATAATCACATCAAAAGTTATGAATACACAAATGCTAATTGATACATCTACTAAATTGATTTATAAGATTTATGAGAACACCATTTGAAAATTTTCCATAGACACCACTAGTTACATAAAGTAGAATATAAGAATGATCATAAAATATCTCTTTATCAAAAAATGCAATCAATAGTGTATCATGAGAAGGATAAAAACCTCTAGAATGTTTCATCCCCACAAAACATCCCTTTGTAAATGTGAAAAGGAACCAACATGTTAATTGAAAACATTTCCATCCATGTGCACATGTTCCATATTATTATGTAGATGATTGATACCTATTGGAAACACATTGTTAGATTTAGTGTGTTAAGATAAAAGATAAATATGAATATGCAAATTTGATTAGGTGAAATAATTGAATGTTTGCCTCAACCATTAACACTATCAACATGTATAACATTATTATCTATCAAATTGTGTACCTTTTTCTTTGAAGCCACAAAATCTTATGTGATAGCCATTAACCATATAATTTTTTTCATAGTTTTGAACATTTATGTAGATATAAATATAAAAAATAATAAGCCAACAAACAAGTATCAAATTAACTAATAATGATACTTAACTTCTTATAAAATTCACATTTAAATAACAACAGAGAAATTCTTACATGAAACCAATGATTAAAACTTTTGTATTGCTCTAATATGCCCAGCCTTAACTCTCTTCATATTCAAATATGTAAAGTTTCTATTATAATAAACATGCCTTCACCAATAACTATATATCATGTGGCTCTATATAAAGTTTCTATTATAATAAACATGTCTTCACCAATAACTACTTTATGATTTATTTTTAAAACAACCTCAACTCTTCACATATAGAACTTAAAGCGATGACATGTTGTGATCAGAATACCAACTATTTGTCCTTTTTTGTTTAATTTTGAATTTTGGCAAATAATATTTCATTTATGTTCCTATGGGCTAATGAGGCAAAAAATAAATAAAAGATTTAATATTTATTACTGTATATTCAATTCCATTAACAAAAGGACAAATAAATATTTAATAATGTTTTCATAAGATCAAATGTGATGTTGGAAAATGTGTCCCTTGAGTTTTATAAATGAGAAGTAAATTACACTTTCATAAGGAAAAATAAGGTGTTGGAAAATGTTTCATTTAAGTGAGCAATTGAAGAAAGCAAATGGAAGGGTTTGGGGGCAATTTTCAAGGGTCATGCAACTTAATAGTCATTTTGGGCGCCCATCTCTTAAAGATTGGCTATAAATATGGTTGTTTGGGTCATTTGGGGGTATGTTGATTATTATCTCGTCTCTCATATTTGCATATTTGCAAACAACTTCTTTAGTGGACAAAAACGTGTTGGAGTGGAAGGCTTGTGGATGAAAATCCATGATTCTGGGGTGATCAGAGGACAAAAATCCTTTGGTTGTAGAGGACATTCTTATCTAGAGATTGGATTTGGGCTAAATGAAATTTGTGAGATTGATTGTTTCTTGTTGTCAATATTTAGTGGCTCTTCGAGTGTTAATTTCAGTGATTTTCAAGCATAGTTGCATGGATTTCTGGTTGTATTGAGTTTGGGGATGTGATATAGCAGAACACTAGCGTTATTATTGTTGTAATTAGATTTATATGCTAGTATTTTCTTTTGGCATTTGAAATGATGGGAAATGAGATCTTAACCTAGAGACATAAACTAAGATCCCAAATAAATATCATTCATTAGAGGAAATAGCCACCAAGATTCAACTTCAATCTTAAATGAGAGTTAAATGTTGTGTATGATTATTTCCTCTTTTTCTTGGGTTCATATGATTTGACGTGAATAAGAAATGACTAGGTACGATAATGCAAAATTAAGAATTTTCAACATAAACAGATAGATATAGAACTGAAAGTAAACTGATCAGAAGTATAGATCTGGAAATGAGGTGTAGAGATTAGAGAGGAACCTATTACGAAAATATGGAGTTGAAAGTGTGGTCAAGTGTGCTAAGGTGCCCTAGACTTGGAGGTGCTTCCATTAGCTAAAATTTTAGATTTTAGATCATGATGCTTTGTGGATCATTACCTCCAAAATCTGGCCAAAAAATGTTGGTCACATGTGCGAATTGACATTGATCAAGTGTTTTTGCATGTTCGAAGCCTAGAACTATTCATCTCAGTCCACTCTCTACAAATTTGCAACTTTCTACTATCATATTTTTAACCTACACATAGGGACAAGGGAAAATGGTTGTGTCGTATAGGGGCTTACCTAAGTCAAACCCCATGTTGGTGTTTCCACCTCCATAATAGCTATGATGATGAGAAAGAGAACTTTCCCCTAGTAAGGCAAAGGCTAAATCAGAAATGGAATGTTGAATTGACAAGCTTATACCTTAGGATCGATAATGGTGGTGATGCAACACTATTTAGACAAATGCTCAAAGTGTTGATCCAATAACATGACAAATCATAAAAAATCCATCATGAAGGCGTACTTGGAAATAAGATGTTGTAGCTTGATGCTCTTTGCACTCATATTTTCTCTTGAATGAAGGAATTAGGAATTCTTAAACATAGCTTATCGATTGTCAATTAGGAATTAGAATGAGATTTCTCATCACATTTAGGCCAACTTCCAATAGTCATATCAAAATATCAATATTGTCACAAATGGTGGGAACCGACACACTAGAATATTCAAATTTGGGCCCCTTTTGGATGGACTAAGGCACTAGGTACCATAGTCCAGTAGGACCAGGGTGCTTTCGTGGAACTATTTGTCTCAGTCCACTCTCTACAAATATACAACCTTCTATTGTTAGATTTTTAACCGGCATGTAGAGAAGAGGGGAAAATGGTTGTGTTGTATAGGTGTTAGACACAACGCACCACTGAGAGGGGGGTGAATCAGTGGTTCTTAATATTTTACCCTTAACTAACTTATGTGTGTATACCGGTTATGGGATCTAACACAATGGAGACATATCGGTTAGTGAGGAGACCAACTCAAAATAATCACACACTAAGAGGCATCTCCTAACACCAGGATGTAAGAGGAAAACACAAGATGGGAAAAACCTCAGTGAGCAATGTTTCTAGAGTCTACTGCTCCAATCCAACCTCACAATGAAAACATTGTTACAAAGTTTAGGGCACCAACCCAAGGAGCACCAACCCCTGACTTTAGGGCAGCAACCCAAGGAGCTACAACCCCTACTTGATTTATGGGCTACAACCCAAAGGAGCACCAACCCCTATCTTTAGGGCACCAACCCAAGGAGCTACAACCCCTGCACCGAGATACAACTCAGTGTTCACAATGTAAACTTCAATTACAAAAGTAGTTATCTAGCTACAAGTGGATTTTGTAACAACTCAATACAATCTCCCCTGTCGGTAAGGTATCTCCGCAACCTTACTAGTTCTCTGCTCACTTTGACTGAATCTTCACCAACTCAGTCGCTGTCCTGTTGGATCTTCTCTTCTCACTCACTACTCTCTCTTCTCACTGTTGCTTCTTATCGGTTCACCTTCCTCTTTGTTGATTCTCACTTCCTTCAGCTCTCTGCTGCTTTCCACTAGTACTATACTTAGCCGGTTCTATGTCTGCCTACTCTACATCTTCCTTCACCTTTTCTCTGTCGGTATGGACACTACCAGTTCTGCTCTTCTACCAATTGAACACTTCAACCCGATTCTCCTTCACTCTTACTCTCTTCTCAGATACTCATTGAGCACTTGGTTGTTTTTCTCTTACTTGTAGAAGTATCACACTTCACAGTAGCACAATATTCTTCTCTACAACAACACTTCACTATCCCTTTGGCTTGCATATTTATAACCCAAACTTCCTGCCAAAAACCAATTCAAACTTGGCGCCTTAGGGTTTTCTCCACTGATCATGAGGCACATTGAATCCAATCAAATTTGATCAGATCACAACTCTGAGACGACTACCTACAAATTTCTACCAATATCGTGTCTTCCACAACACACCTTCCTTCTTCAGCAGCCTGCAATCAATCTTTTAGCTTTTCTCAGTCAATCACCATAAATGGCCCAACTGTCTACTTCGCCTACTTCGATCTACACAATCAACTTGTCCTGGATCTCAAGATGCACAACTTTGCAACTCTACCTCGAGCTTCGTAGTCACCATTAATGTTGGACCAATCACAACTACCTCATCGACCTGTGCATGTTTCATCCACCACTTCATGTACGTTTGCCATTTCATCCTCACGTGGCATCATTGTCGATATCCACCTCATCACACTGTTATGTCGGTTCATACCTAGTCACCGAACACACAAATAACCATTTTCATCTACCCATAAACAAATCCTACTGGCATATGACACCTTGCCAGTTGTCCTTCTTGTCAAGACCTTTCCTGATCTGCTGGTGTAACCCTCAAACCGGTCTTTAGATATGTCAATCCAACACATGCACATTCTCATTAGGTAGGAGTCTTCTGCACCTACACCTTGCCTATATTATTGGTGGGATTACATATTGGTTACCACTCTTGATGACACCATGTCATCAACACTCGACAAACTCCATCTTTATCAGGTGAGAACCTTCTCTTCCTTATCTCTTCTCTAATATTTCACTGGTTGACATAACATGTCAACTATCACCAATGCGGATTCAGGTAGATGTGTATGGTGATGGACAACATACTTTCCTTCTTGTCGATAAGACACATTGATGACACCAAGTCATCACAGTCCAACTATTTTGCATCAACCTTCCTTCAGCATCTCAGTATCCCATGTATATTCCTGCAGAATCACTAGCATTCTTCTTCATCAACCTGGTTCTACTCTCATCTGGTTTGTCAAGATGACAAACACACCATCTCAACTCCTCATTCTTCCTTCACTGTCCTGGTAGTACACCTTGCCTATCCAGTGTGCATTTCTGATCTCATACTCTGGAGGCTTCCTCATCTTCCACTTGTACAACCGGTATTTGCATTCAATCACCTGCCTATCTTAGAGAATCATTCTGGTGGTACAAGTATGACATTACTGAGGGGAGTATGCATCATCCACATGACATATGTCATCCCGCACACAGAGGGAACATACTTTGTCAACCTATCACCAAGCTTGTGATAGATTCTTCATCCAGTGGGAGTCCTGCTAGTTATCCTTACACTAGAAATCTGGTGGCCTGCTCATACTTCCACTTCTCCTCTAGTGTACCAAACAGTATTCTACCACTTCAGCATTACCAATGCTCATCATGTAATCTCTTCACCTCGGTTGTATGCAACATCATATCAACAACCCTTTTCCAGAGTGGTCACATTACTGTCCATCAATCATACCGGTATATTCTGGTTCCTCCTTCTACATGAAGATGGTCACCTAGTTGTCACCAATGACAACACATCAACTCTTCTCCCAAACTTGTCCATCTTCTATACTAGGTGACATCAAACTCTAATGCCAACAACCTCTTGTTCACTAGTTGACATCAATGTCAGTGATATCAGTAACATCCTATACCGGTTGACATCAATGACAACACAATGCCAACAATCTCCCCCTTTGGCATTGATGTCAACTCATGTAGTATCCGGTATACTACAATAACTTTCTCCCCCTTTGACAATAATGGCAAAGGGCACTGTCAGGATAACAATCCTCCTTGTTTCTATGAAGCACTGACAAGAATAATTCTCCCCTTATTACCGGGTGCATCTCCCTCTTTGAGGATTAAGCACGACATCATCTCATACATCAACACTTGAGATGGAAAGCTTAGGTACCAAACAACTCTTTACAGCAAACACCGGTCTCTCTCCTTCTTTGAGCATCTACTTGATCCACTTCTATGTTTAGTCTATTTGATATCAATCTGAGGATATAGCTCTGAACTCCCCTTGAACCATAGATTTCTGGTCTTCATTTCTCATATGCCAGATTTCAAAATGGTACTCACCTTAGTACCTGTAACCTCTACCATCATGACCAGCAGGTCACCTATCCAACCGGCTGACTCATAACGATACATCCTCATGAGATCAGCTAGCAAACCAATACATGTCATTCAGGTCATTTCCAATAACACCTGAGACATAACCACATCCATTCAGGCCATCAGAGTTACTGCAATGATCCCTCAACATCATTGACTTACATAACCTACAACATTGAGTAACATCCATGCTGATAACATGCTGCACATTCTGGTCTCTTGTTTCTTCTGGGACACTTTCCTCTTTGCTTTTATCTCCCGGTTCCAAATGCCTTTGCTACCATTCCTTTCACCTATAGCAATAAACTATCTTCCATGTGTAGTTAAGGTGATACCTATACACACATTGCCATCTTATTTTCTTCCTCTTGCCGGTAGCAGCTTGTTCATCTGCTTGACCACTTTCAACTAAGGGGTGAATGATCTGATCAATATGTGACTCCCCCTAAGTCCTACAACTCCTTTAAACTATAGGAGATATCACTTGTGCATTAAATGCACAAAGCTGGTCCATGGTCCTCTTTTCTTGCTTCTTCCTCCATGCCTACTTGGTCTCACTCTTCTTCCCCTTTTCAGCCCGGGGAGCAGGTTTCATCTTCTCCTATTGATCAACACTTACACTTCCAGATTTAGCACCCAGATAGGAGGTAGTGTTGTAGAAGCACACCACATCCATGCTAACCTCATGACATGGGAACCTTCTATTGTACTTGTTCTCTCTTCTTCTTCTTGTCATGTCATTGTGGCCATCTGTCAATTTCCTTGGATACCTTGCTTGATCAGGAACACCACTCATCTTGTTCCATGCAGGTCTTTGCTGCTTGTATCCTTTGTAATTGCTTCCATGCTGAGCATGACTATTCAACCGGTTGTTGTAGGACTGCAAGTTTTTCCTCTTGCAATCATAACTTCTATGTCCAGGTCTATTGCAGTTATGACATACAACATTAGCAATACCGAAAGAGGGGGTATGCATTCTTCTTCCCCTAGATGCATTATGCTCATATGCATACAATCTATAGCCATCTGATTTATTATGCCTAGGAAGAACACTTTGTTTATTCTTAGGCCTCATTTTACATTCTTCTACCTTGTGGCCATAACCTTTGCATCCAAAACAATAATCGAAGAGAGGAGGCTTATTACTTACAAATTTATTTTGCCAAACATGAGGTGTTCTTACTGGTTTGGCATTTGCATTTTTCTTTATTAGGGAATGGATTTGGGGTTGTCCATTCTCTACAGATCTTTCATTTGTTCTCTTCTTCTGCCATGCGTGTCTTGACTTGGTGGTAGCATCATTTCTTTGTCTTCTACCGATAGGAGGTCTTCCCCTATTCATGCTACCGGTAACATTGTCTTCCCTCATCTTTCCTTTTCCTTTCAGATCTGCATTGTTTCTCCATGCAAAATCATTCTTCAATCTCAACTTGAGTTCATCTTGACATTTCTCAAGTTCTTTCCTGAGATTCTCCATGTCTTCCTTCATCTTCTGAAATTCTTTGTCCTTTGTTTCCACTTCTAGCTAGAGCTCCTCTCGTGCACTTACCAGTTCACATTCAAGATCTACTTCAGCTTCATCTTCATCATCACTCCCAAACACATCTTGTTGGTGGGATCTATCAGCCTTGTCACACTCTGATGTGTGTGCATCACTTTTATTCCTTGTGCCATGAAGAGATGAGTTTCCTCTTCATCAAAACTGCAGCAACTAACGGATCTGCTGTCAACACTACTACATGTGTCAACATTGTTGTTCTTCATGCATCCACAATCCGATTCAGTAGTGCATGGCTCATTTCCATAAAGCATCTTTAGTCTATCCCATAGACTCTTTGTTGTTTTGCATCTATCCACCTGTGAGGAAACATCGTCGATGAGCCCACTAAATATATCCTTCATAGTTTCTTCATTACATAACCATCTTCTTTCTTCTTCAGTGCCAGCGGGGGGACATACATTCCTAGGGAGACCATTTGCAACTGCCATCCAGACATCATAACCTAGGGAGGACAGGAAGACTTCCATTCTACAACTTCAAATAGCATAGTTTGAACCATCAAACATTGGAGCAGGGATTGACACTAAACAAACCATTGTGTCCTTAGGCCAAAATCTACCAAGCTGGAGAAATCTTGTCTAGCTGGGAACCTAGGCTCTGATACCAATTGTTAGACACAATGCACCACTGAGAGGGGGTTGAATCAGTGGTTCCTAATCTTTTACCCTTAACTAACTTATGTGTGTATACTAGTTGTGGGATCTAACACAATGGAGACATACCGGTTAGTGAGGAGACCAACTCAAAACAATCACATGCTAAGAGGCATCTCATAACACCAGGATGTACAAGGAAAACCCAAGATGGGAAAAACCTCAGTGAGCAATATTGCTGGAGTCTACTGCTCCAATCCAGCCTCACAATGAAAACATTGTTACAAAGTTTAGGGCACCAACCCCTGACTTTAGGGCACCAACCCAAGGATCTACAACCCCTACTTGATTTATGGGCTACAACTGAAAGGAGTACCAACCCTTGTCTTTAGGGCACCAACCCAAGGAGCTACAACCCCTGCACCGAGCTACAACTCAGTGTTCACAATATAAAATTCAATTACAAAAGTAGTTATCTAGCTACAAGTGGATCTTGTAACAACTCAATACAATCTCCCCTGCCGGTAAGGTATCTCCTCAGCCTTACTAGTTATCTGCTCACTTTGACTAAATCTTCACCAAATCAGTCACTATCCTGCTAGATCTTCTCTTCTTACTTACTGCTCTCTCTTCTCACTATTGCCGCTTACCGGTTCACCTTCCTCTCTGCCGATTCTCACTTCCTTCAGCTCTCTGTTTCTTTCCACCGATACTATACTTAGCCAGTTCTATGCCTGCTTACTCTGTAGCTTCCTTCACCTTTTATCTGCTGGTATGGACACTACTGGTTCTACTCTTCTACCAGTTGAACACTTCAACCTGATTTTCCCTCACTTTTACTCTATTCTCAGATACTCGTTGAGCACTTGGTTGTTTTGCTCTTACTTGTAGAAGTATCACACTTCGCAGTAGCACAATATTCTTCTCTACAACAACACTTCACTATCTCTTTGGCTTGCATATTTATAACCCAAACTTCTCGCCAAAAACCAATTCAAACTTGGCACCTTAGGGTTTTCTCCACTGATCACGAGGCACATTGAATCCAATCAAATCTGATCGGATCACAACTCTAAGATGACTGCTTGCACATTTTTGCCAATATCGTGTCTTCCACAACATGCCTTCCTTCTTCAGTAGCCTGCAATCAATATTTTGTCTATGCTCAGTCAATCACCATAAATGGCCCAGCTGTCTCCTTCACCTACTTCGATCCACACAATCAATTTGTCCTGGATCTCGAGCCGCACAACTTTGCAACGCTATCTTGATCTTTGCAGTCACCATTAATGTCAGACCAATCAAAACTACCTCACCGACCTTACTTCACCGACTTGTGCATGTTTCATCTGCCACTTCATGCACGTTTGCCATTTCATCCTCACGTGGCATCACTATCGGTATCCACCTCATCACACTGTTCTATCGGTTCATGCCTAGTCACTGAACACCCAAATAACCAGTTTCATCTATCGGTAAACAAATCCTACTGGCATATGACACCTTTCCAGTTGTCCTTCTTGTCAAGACCTTTCCTGATCTATCGGTGTAACCCTCAAACTGGTCTTCAGACATGTCAATCCAACACATGCACATTCTCATCAGGTAGGATTCTTCTGCACCTACACCTTGTCCATATTACTGGTGGGCTTACATATCGGCTACCACTCTTGATGACACCATGTCATCAACACTCGACGAACTCCATCTTTATCAGGTGAGAACCTCATCTTCCTTGTCTCTTCTCTGATGTTTCACCAGTTGACATAACATGTCAACTATCACCAATGCAGATTCAGGTAGATGTGTCTGTCGATGGACAACATAGTTTCCTTCCTACCGGTGAGACACATTGATGACACCAAGTCATCACACTCCAACTGTTTTGCATCAACCTCCCTTTAGCATCTCAGTATCCCATGTATATTCTTGCAGACTCACTAGCATTCTTCTTCATCAACCTGGTTCTACTCTCATCTGGTTTGTCAAGATGACAAACACACCATCTCAACTCCTCATTCTTCCTTCACTGTCCTGGTAGTACACCTTGCCTATCCGGTGTGCATTTCTGATCTCATACTCTGAAGGCTTCCTCATCTTCCACTTGTACAACTGGTCTTTGCATTCAATCACCTACCTATCTTAGGGAATCATTATGTTAATATAAGTATGACATTACTGAGGGGAGTATGCATCATCCACATGACATTTGTCATCTTACACATTGAGGGAACATACTTTGTCAACCTATCACCAAGCTTGTGATAACTTCTTCATCCAGTGGGAGTCCTGCTAGTTATCCTTACACTAGAAATCTGGTGTCTCGTTCATACTTCTACTTATCCTCCGGTGTACCAAACAGTATTCTGCCACTTCAGCATGACCAATACTCATCATGTAATCTCTTCACTCGGTTGTATGCAACATCATATCAACAACCCTTTTCCAGAGTGGTCACATTACTACCCATCAATCATACCGGTACATTCTGATTCTTCCTTCTGCATTAAGATGGTCACCTAGTTGTCACCAGTGACAACACATCAACTCTTCTCCCAAACCGATCCATCTTTTATATCGGGTGACATCAAACTCTAATGCCAACCTCCTCTTGTTCACTAGCTGACATCAATGTCAGTGATACCAGTAACATCGTATACCGGTTGACATCAATGACAACACAATGCCAACAATAGGGGCTTGCCTAAGTCAAACTCTATGTTGGTGTTTCCACCTCCACAATAGCTATGATGATGAGAAAGAGAGATTAGCCCTGGTAGGGCAGAGGCTAAATCGGAAATGAAATGTTGAATTGACAAAGATTATACCTTAGGATTGATAATGGTGGTGATGCAATGCTCTTTAGACAAGTCCTCAAAATGTTGATACAATAACTTGACAAATCATAACAAAATCCATCATGAAGACATACTTGAAGATAAGTTGTTGTAGCGTGATGCTCCTTGCACTCACATTTGCTCTTGAATGAAGGAATTAGGAATGCTTGAATGTAATTTGTGCATTGTCAATTAGGATTTAGAACGAGGGTTCTCAATCTATTTTCACATTTAGGCCAACTTCCAATAATCATATCAAAATATTAGGATCGAATCACAAATGGTGGGAATGGAAACTCTAAAATATTCAAATTTGGACCCCTTTTGGATGGACTAAGGCACTAGGTGCCATAGTCCATTAGGACTAGGGTGCTTGGTGCCATAGTCAAGCGAGAAAGAGACAAAAGAGAGGTGGTTGGAGACTGTGCAGGCCTATGATATTGGATCATGTCACCTCATGAGAATATGACAACAATTTTGATGAGATAAGACCAAAGTAAACTGAAAATGACCTAAGAAGGAGGCACACTAAAGCAAGGGCCCAAATGAAGTGTGATTTCGTAAGGGATTATAATTATATTGTTCTAATATACCCACCCTTAGCTCTCTTTGCATTCAAATATATAACTTCTATTATAAATACAAATGCCTTCACCAGGAACTATAAATCATGCAACTCTTTCCTCTCCTTACATAATTATGTCAAAGAAAAACCACACTACTTTACAATTTATACTAAACGTAACCTCAACTTATCATATACATAAGAGCTTAAAGAGTTGATATGTTGTGATCAAAATATTGGCGATCAACAATTAATATCACATCCAAGTATATATAGCTAAAACAATAATCAAACCAATTGACACTAATACTTACCTCCTTATCAAGTTAACGTATACATAAAAATTTGGTGGATGCGGAAGCTAATGCTGAATAGGACACTTCTTCAGGACCCAACAAAAGGACGAGAGGTACGTTGAAGAGAAAGGAAGCTGGACCTCCTCCTGATTTTCAGGGGCTCAAGAAGATCACTAAAACTATGAACGAGATTGAGAAAGAGATGGAACATACCATTAAATTGTTGGATTAGGGTTGGTTCTTCACTGCTTCTGTGCTGGTCTTCTGTAGGATTTTTTGTGTCTTGTGTTTTCTCATGTTTTTGTCTTTTCACTTTGTTTGTGCCCCATTTGATATTTTGTGACTTATCTCTACTATGGGGCTTTTCAGTTGTTGTGTTCTTTTTTGGCTTAATTGTTGGTTAAGACTTCATGGAGCTTTTATAATGTAAAGGGTTTCGGGTCCCTTCAAAACCTGATTTTGCCTTAATAAAAAACATATAAATAAAAATTCAAAAATATTTACATGAAGCCAATAATTAAAACCTTTTATTGTTCTAATATACCCAAACCTAACTCTCTTCACACTCAAATACATAACTTCTATTATAAATACACGTCTTCACCAAGAACTATAAACCATGCAACTCTTCATTCTCCTTACATAATACATCAAAGAAAAATCACGCTACTTTATGATTTATTCTAAACATAACCTCAACTTATCATATAGAGAAGATATTAAAGACCTAATATGTTGTGATCAAAATACCGATTGTTTACAATGACTATCACCATTTATTGTTTACAATGATGATCACCTCAAGCCAAAAGTTGTGGTCCCCAAGAACTATAAAACATGCGGTTCTTTCTTCTCCTTACATAATTACGTCAAAGAAAAAACACAAGTTACTTTATGATGCATTATAAACATAACCTCAACTTATCATATATCTAGAATAATTTAAAGAGTTTATATGTTGTGATCAATATATCAACCATTTATAATGACGATCACCTCAAACCAAAAGTTGTGATCACCAAGAACTATAAATCATGCAACTCTTTCTTATCCTTACATAATTACGTGAAAGAAAAACCACACTATGCTACAATGTATTCTAAACATAATCTCAACTTGTCATATATCTAGAAGAGTTTTAAAATGTTAAATATGTTGTGATCAAAATACCAACTGTTTACAATGACAATTACCTCAAACTGAAAGTCATCGTCCCGAAGAACTATAAATCATGCATCTTTGTCTTCTCCTTACATAATTAAGTCAAAGAACGCACACTACATTAGGATGCATTCTAAACATAACCTCAACTTATCATATATTAGAAGAGTTTAAAGCATTGATATATTATGATCAAAATACTAACTGTTTACAATGATGATCACCTCAAACCTAAAGTTGTGGTTCCCAAGAACTATAAATCATGTAGCTCTTTCTTCTCCTTACATAATTACATCAAAGAAAAACCACACTAGATTAAGATGTATTCAAAACATAACTCGAACTTATTATATATGTAGAAGAGTTTAATGAGTTAATATGTTATGATCAAAATATCGATTGTTTACAATGATGATCACTTCAAACCAAAAGTCGTCGTCTTCAAGAACTATAAATCATGCAACTCTTTCTTCTCCTTTCATAATTACGAAAATAAAAACCACAATATATTACGATGTATTCTAAACATAACCTCAACTTATCATATATTTAGAAGAGTTCAAAGAGTCAATATGTTGTGATCAAAATACCAATTGTTTACAATGATGATCACTTCAAACCAAAAATTGTGGTCCCCAAGAACTATAAATCATGAAGCTCTTTCTTCTCCATACATAATCGCGTTGAAGAAAAACCACACTACACTACAATGTATTGTAAACATAATCTCAACTTATCATATATCTAGAAGAATTTAAAGAGCCGATATGGTATTATCAAAATACCGACTATTTACAATGACAATCACGTCAAACCAAAAGTCATGGTTCATATGACTCTTTTTTCTCCTTACATAATTATGCCAAAGAAATCACACTAATTACAATGCATGTCCTAAACATAACTCCACTTATCATATATCTAGAAGAGTTTAAAGAGTTGATGTGTTATGATCAAAATACCTCACCTCAAACCCAAAGTCATGGTCCCCAAGAACCATAAATCATGCAACACTTTCTTCTCCTTAGATAATTACATCAAAGAAAAACCACACTACACTACGATGTATTCTAAACATAACCTCAATTTATCATATATCTAGAAGAGTTTAAAGAGTTGATATGTTATGATCAAAATACCTCACCTCAAACCCAAAGTCGTGGTCCCCAAGAACTATAGATCATGCAAGGCGAAAAACCACACTACATTACGATGTATTCTAAACATAACCTCAATTTATCATATATCTAGAAGAGTTTAAAGAGTTGATATGTTATGATCAAAATACCTCACCTCAAACCCAAAGTCGTGGTCCCCAAGAACTATAAATCATACAACGCTTTCTTCTCCTTACATAATTACATTAGAGAAAAACCACACTACATTACGATGTATTCTAAACATAACCTCAATTTATTATATATCTAGAAGAGTTTAAAGAGTTGATATGTTATGATCAAAATACCTCACCTCAAACCGAAAGTCATGGTCCCCAAGAACCATAAATCATGCAATACTTTCTTCTCCTTAGATAATTACATCAAAGAAAAACCACACTACATTACGATGTATTCTAAACGTAACCTCAATTTATCTTATATCTAGAAGAGTTTAAAGAGTTGATATGTTATGATCAAAATACCTCACCTCAAACCTTAAGTCATGGTCCCCAAGAACTATAAATCATGCCACGCTTTCTTCTCCTTACATACTTACGTTAGAGAAAAAACAGCACTACATTACGATGTATTCTAAACATAACCTCAACTTATCATCTTTCGTCTCCTTGAACTCTCTCATACATCCTAACAATAGATCATGGAGTGTGATTTGAAGCGTCCATTAAAAAAATCTTATACACAATCAAATCCAGAAACTTGCATACAATATTGACATAGACTGTAGAAATCTAATAACGTTAAACATCAAATCCACTGTTTACAACGACAACCACCTCGAACCCAAAGCGGTGGGCCCCACCATAGCCACCCAACATGTGATCAATGTGCACAAGAAGAAGTGGAAGCCAGAAGTTAGCATTATCGTCCTCGTAAGTTGTTCCCAACTAGAAGGTACATGCACGGACAACACTCACAAGGCAGGTCAATGCACTAGGAACCAAAGGATTGTACACCTAGACTTGTTTCAAGTTGAGCAAAATGATAATGGCCTAGTTGCGCCCTTCCTTCAAATATCACTCCAGTGCAGAAAACGCGGAGTTAAGCACGCCGTGAAATCTGGGGGAATTGTTTCTGGGCAGCAGGAGGAACAGAGCTCCTGATCCGGTGGGGCCGCCATTGGCTTTCACTTTTCTTTTTTCATGCCTTGCTTAACCTGCCTTTATAATAATTCAGCCAAGTCTGGAGAAAAGTACTATGAATATGCAGAGCTCTCCTGTTCCACTCATTTTCTGCATTTGTTCCTGCAATGCAGTTTTTTGTACAGCCTGTGATGTGAGAGTTTTTGCACTTTTATTACCATATGACTCATTGGCTTCAGTACAAGCTCTCTTTTAATGAGCTCCCACATTGTCCTCCATTTCTTTGATGTGATGTAGGTTCTTTGATATATGTGGTTTGTGGGTTCTTTTTGCCTTTTCTTTTTATCCTACATTGTCCTTTCTGAGAGTAGAATGACTTAGGACTATTTGTGTGCTTTATTGGTGTCCTTTTCTACAGCTTTTTTAATTGAACCAAAGCAGCTTATAAATATCTAAAGAAGTTACATCAACAGGGAAAAGGAGTCCTCATCCACTTGGCATTTACTAATTTTAAAGAAGCCAATCTAGCAATTATTAATTTTAAAGAAATTAAACAAATGATAATTAAAAATTTATTAAGATATTTCATACCTAATAATAGTCGTTCAGTTGTAGTTCTAGTAGTTAAAATTTGTGCATAAGTATCGGTACTCATAGGGCATCATTACTAGGGCATTTGTGTATAAGTATTATAAAAACTTTTATTAGAAGGAAATGTATTGGTTCTTAAAAGAATATGTATTGGATTAGTTGTGCAAATTTTGAGGTGGTTGTATTGCATGATTATTGGAGCATCCTTAAATGAGTTTTGGGCAACACGATGACCACATTTTAACCCTTATGCACATTTCGAATCAATGCTTCGTAACTACCCAAAAGCCAAAACATGAGCTATAAGCAATTAAGTCACATATTTCGAATCATCCAGCATTCTTCGTAACTACCCAAAAGCCAAACATTTGCTATAAGCAATTAGGTCACATACCAAGACAACGACAAAAAAATCGTCAAAATCTAATGTACCATTTACGATGTGTGGGTGCGTGAAGTTAGCTATAACGACTACTAGTATCCTACCCCTGTAGATAATTAGAAATCCTAGGTTGTTTAATTTAGAGATTGGATTTTAAATTAAAATTGGTTGGTAGTTAATATTATAGATTGGGTAATTGAGTAATTTGAGATAGAAACAATTCAAATATAGAGATGGTTTAGGATTTTTGTTGGGATTGAAGATATGATATATCTATAATCATATTATAACAATTCAAAAAATTTGGTACATAATTTTGTTGCTTTTTTTTTGTATCAATGTTGACTATTATGATGTTAATGTTGATTTATGTGATAGATAATTGACAAATAAAATTTGAGATTAAATTATGCCACCAATTTAATCTTAAGATAGTTTTACTTCACATATTTTAATTCATTACCAAATTTTAATTTAATTGCTATAAAATATACTCAAACTTGATGTACATATATCTAAGAAAGTATAATGTCAAAGAGCATCATAGTCTTTAATAAGAAAAGGCCCCATAAAACACTATAAAATCTTTGCAAATCTTAGCCATGTGCATTGAATTCAATGGTGAATCTTAGTTTTATGGAAAGAGAATATCTCATAAATATATGCATATTACTAAATTTAACCTTTTTTCCATGTGAATTATAAGTTGATATAAAAATTAATATATATTATTTTAATATTATTGATTAATACAAAAATAATTTTTTTGGCAATGTTTTTTTTAAAGAAAAATAAATAAAATATTTTTTTTTACAAATCTTTGATTAATATAAAAAATAAGATATATTTTCAATCATCTACTTACATATTACATTATTTGAATAAAAAGAATCAAAAGATGAAAATTTATTGTATTTGGTGAAAGGAATTATATTGTAAGTAATTAGTTATTAGATTTGTTGACATCAACAACTTCTATTGTAATTAAATTTCTAGCGTGATTATTCATAATCATTAATTGAACAAATTTTGGGATTAAGTGGATCAACCACATGTCATTAATCAACACCAATTTTGATAAAAATAGTTATAATTATATTTATAGACATTGATTATTCGAGTCACTTGTAAACTTCATTGAAAGAATTATTCAAATTGTGTAATGAAGGAGATAAATGAGGTTAACTAAGCCCCATTGTGGGTTCATCAATTAAAAAATAGATTGTGAGAATTTCTCAATCTCAACTATTAACCAACTAATTATAACATAAGATTTAGATTCAAATCGCCTTACCCTCTAATGATGCGTAACAAAGATTGTGATCTCATTGACATCCAC
The DNA here is from genome assembly GCF_030272615.1 of Cryptomeria japonica. Lineage (NCBI taxonomy): Eukaryota > Viridiplantae > Streptophyta > Pinopsida > Cupressales > Cupressaceae > Cryptomeria > Cryptomeria japonica. Next base: position 141,236,817 of record NC_081410.1, read on the forward strand.
ACCAACAATAAATTAAAATGCATTCCACATCTTACATACTTAGAAATTTGTTACTAAGTGACAAGGTGATAAGGCTAATCTTGATCAAGAACATAATTGTCCTTGTTGCTACTTTATGATTTAGATAATGACCAACTAAACATCCATGATGAATATCCCAATAGTTTCACGGCTTCATGACATAACAACTATTAAAATTTGTTAAATATTGACAAAAAAAAAATGTATAACATCTCGATACCCAACTTTGCATTGAATGATACTTTAGACTCTATTCAAAAAAAAAAAAAAAAAAATATTTTTGCCCCTTAATATTATGTCACCAATACTTCATCTAATAACTTCTATGAAAATTATTCAAACTTTAAAAAGTTATATAAATAAAAAACCAGACTTTAAACAAACACTTCAAAACTTAAAAAGGTAATAAAAAGTAATCCTCCAATGATCAACATGTGACAAACCCTTTTTGTCTAGTTCATATTCATTTTGGGAAAGATTAGGTACACTACTATACATTAAAAAATTATTACCACCACTAGTTTTATGGCTTTTAATATGAATCAATTTTACTTGTTCTAATCATAGATGTTCCTACTCTATAATAATTATTAAAAAATCTTAATTTTTTTTCTTATTAATAGTATTTATAAGAAAAGATTAATAATTTATATTGTATTAATTATAATGAATGTATAGGTAATCAAAGAATGAGGAGCATAGTTACTAAAATGGGCAATCATCATCAAGAGTACTCGCATACAGTTAAAGAATCGTAATCTAAAATGCACCCAAAATGTTTAAGGTGGTTGATTTTGTGGATGTATAAAATGATTTTCTTGTATTTATAATTTTTTTATCTTTGTAAAAGTTTTAAATATATTCTTTAAATCTATTATTATTTTAAATTTACATTTTTTAACTCTAAAATTCATCCAAAATGTTTAAGGTGGTTGATTTAGTGGATGTATAAAATGGTTTTTTTTTATTTATAATTTTTTTATCTTTGCAAAAGTTTTAAATATATTCTTAAAATCTATTATTATTTTAAATTTACATCACACAATATGACCAGTCCATATTTATTAAACTTTAGTAATTTCATTGTCAACAAAGATATGTATGTTAGGAAACATTAATTTTATAAACTTATATTTACAACACATATTACTTTATAAATTAGAGCCAATTAGATTCAAGAAAAACAATTTTTGTAATTTAGAAATTTAAAAATTATGCATCTTAGCATTTTAAAAATTAAAGAAAAAATATCAAAAAAAAACTCATTGTTCTACTTGGTGAAAAAGCAATTTAATAGTAAGGAGTTAACAAAATTTGATACTTGCACTTAGGCACGGTCCCATGGAGGGGGCTTAAGCTCTATTTTTAAGGAAGAGGCGGTCCCATGAAAAAAATATTTTTTGGCTACGGGATTAATTAGAATCTTTTCCTAAAAAATAGAGCCCCTACCTTTTAGGCGTAAAAATCTAAGCTAGTGAAAATGGGGTGGGGCTAGAAATTGCCCCACAAGCTTAGGAATGTATTATGCCATTTGTCAATTACATAAATTTTAGAAAAAAAAACTAAATTTGTTTACTACCAATTTACTTAAATTTAGGAGTTTAAACTTAAGTTAATCTGCACTACAAAGTTCATGACATCCTTAAATTTAGAAACATAAATTTTTAAACTGAAGTGCAAAACAAAATTCATGGGACCGCTAGCTTTAAAATATTCCTAAAAAAACTCAGCAGCTCCAACTCTATTTTTTAGGAAGCCCCCCTCCATGGGACCCCACCCTTAGTTGTCTACAATGTTTGTGTGGCCTTCAAAGCTCGATGCTCCTTTTCATCAAGCTCCTTCGATGCGGGGCCACCACTTGGCCATGGGAGAAAAGGGCCCTTTTTCAGGCATGTTTCGTACAATGGTGCAATGCGGGGTATGGGCAGGAAGAATGTTGGGCACCTCCCTATTTCGAATGAGGAACATAACTTGTTGCCTCCATCCTTAGTACACGATGATTTTAGAAGGCCCACAACGTTGCCGAAGTTTAGGATGCATGCAAATTCAAGGATGGGGCCTCTAGAGAAGGTAGAGTCTAGAAACCCTTTTCCGAACCCTATCCAAAACCCTAGGAAAAACTTTAAAGCGGCGTTATGCAAGGATTACAAGTGTTCACAAAAAATAAATGCAAAGTGACAGGTTGAATATGCATGTGTAAAATCTTACTCAACTCTATGAGTCTAAATGACAGACAAAATAAGTGTTAAAAACACTTGTGAAAATACAGTAGCATGTATGCACAAATAACCTTAAGTGAAAGATATCTTCACTAAGGAAATATGCAAAAAATAAATTAAGTGTTAACAAACACTTAATCTTTACATAGATAATGCATATGTATTTTGGGCTTCATGGAGGGAAATAAAAATTAGGGCAAAGCTAACCCTAAAGATGTGAAAAGGGAAAAAAACATAGAAGACTAAAAGTCTTCAAAAATACATCTCTTTTTCAAAACAAACAGGGCAACAACCGACACTGAGAACACTGTGCATGAAGAAAATTACAGAGATTTCTCTTTGTCATTCGAATATAGGTAAATGCTTAAGTATTTATGTCTGCATTCATTTTTTATTGAGTTATTTCACTTGTGTGATATCATTTTTTCCTCTATGAGCTGAGAAGGGTTATAAGGAAGATGTGTTTGTCTTTCTTGCCTTCTTCTAGTCTTTTGGTGGCCACGACTTCACTCATATTCAACAACTTTTGTAAGTTGTTTTGTTGCAACAAACATAATATGGGAAGGTAAGTTCCTTCTGGGCTTTCTCCATTTTGATTTTGGTTTTAAAAAAGCATCAGACTATGGATATATTGTTAGTTAGATGAGAGGGGGGGGTGAATGAGATATCCTCAAGTATAATTACTCTAATTAGATTCAACCTCGGTAGCATTTTCTTGATATGCAACTTATGACTGTAAATCATTCAAACTCATAAACAAATAAACATGAAACATTAAATCACATTTGACACCAGATTTAACGTGGAAACCCTAATAGGGAAAAACCACTGTGGTATTTCAGACCCACAAGAAAATATACTCTTCTAGAGTATGCTCGGTTAAAAGAAAATCCTGTTAAAGATTACATACACATTGCTAGATGTGACCCAGTCAAGGGATTTCCCTCAAATCTTTTAGAATCTTCACTTTGTTAGAAGTTACCTTGTCAAAGGATTTCAAACACTCATTCAGAATGTTACCTTCCAAGAGGATTTACAAAAAAGACTGTTAAGTCCACTCGGTTAAGAGATTCCCTGTCACTTACAAACATAAATAACAGTAATAAAATATATCTGCAACTTCACATCTAAAATGTTAAAGCAGATTCTCTGTGCTCAATATGCTCAAGATAATCTTGTCATAAGACTTATCTTTCTCCTTGCTGGGCTTCGCAGTCTGCTCTTCAATCAGATCTTCAATCTTTTGTATTCGGTAATCACCTCTGTAGCATCACTGTGCTTCAGTTTGCCCGCTCTCTTGTTCAACAACATTACTTTATTTATAAGCAATTCCCAACTGCTTAATCTCCTTAATCACATTTCCCATGATTAATCTTAGCCATCAGATCTTCAAACTTGACTAGGTTCATTGTATCCTTCGATCTGAAAAATGTTTTGTCTTGCCTTGAAACTTGTATACCTTCCTTGGTAATTGTGCTCGGTTATGACCGTTCAATCTGTGTTGTAGATCTTACTCTTGAATTTTAATTGTCGTTGATCCTTAACAAACTTCTTGCATGACATTCCTATCTTCAATAAACCTCTAGCTCATTGGCATCCTTCATTAAATAATGTATACACTTTATTTAATGCATTCTGTTACTGCTCGGTTGATACTCGGTTAATACTGAACTTTACTCGGTAGACATTCTCTTCTCGGTGACTTTTTCATTCATTAACCGACATCAATAACCTTGGAGTTTACCGACTAGCTCCTTGCTCGGTAAAATAGAATAGTATCAAACCTTTACTCATTCTATTACATGAAATCTTTTCCCCTTCTTGTTCAGTCTTTGAATACATATATATAGGATATCAAAACAATCAAAACATCATAATCTCATCACTGTCAAACTCAGTATTAGTTGCCCATTGAATAACTTATTATTCCCCGTCATTTTCACATTCTTTCTGTGTCACTTACTGACATCTTTATACTCATCAAAACATACTTTTTAAGATATGGCAACATCATACTGGATCAGAAAATCAATTGCTTGACATCAATGACAAAATAATAATATTAAGATAGTAATCATCCTTTATCAATTATATCTTTCATCTCCAACAACCTTCTCAATATCATCAACCATCAAACTTATTGTAATGCCAACAATCTCTCAACTTATTGTAATGCCAACAATCTCCCCCTTTGGCATTGATGGCAATACCAACTTGATTTATTCCAATTGATTCAAACTGCTATTCTTCTCTTGTTATCCTTGAGTTGTAAACAATCATCTCCCCCTTTGACAACAATGCCAAAAGTAAGACTGATCTATAATTACTCCCCATGTGAAGTAATTTCCTTGCAGTTCAAACATATACAAATGTATCTCAGTCAGAGCAACTTGTCTTCATTCACTATATCCTGCACAACTTTAGACATCCTTCTAAAGTGTGTAAATCAGCATCAACTTACAAATAGTATTCTTTGGAGTCATAGAATTGATGTTGTCACCGAACTTTGTCAGTGAGTGCTAGATAGGGGTAGGACCCCTAACTTACTTCTAAGATACTCAAAAGTGTTCCTTGGCAGTGGCTTTGTGAAGATGTTTGCAATTTATTCCTTTGTGCTAACATATTCCAGCACAACATTCTTTTCTTGAACTTCTTCTCTAAGATAATGATACTTTATAGAGATATGTTTTGTCTTAGAGTGCATTACCAGATTCTTTGAAATGTTAATAGCACTTGTATTATCACAAAATATAGTTACTGGCCCGGTAACTATCTCATTCATTCATTCCAACAGTTGTTTGATCCATGCTATATTGGTACAATTCAATGCTGCAACAACATATTCAACTTTAGCTGTTGACTGTGAAATGCATCCTTGTTTCTTGCTGAACCAACTTACTAGTCTTTCTCCCAAAAAGAAAGCTCCACCACTTGTGATTTTCCTATCATCAATATTTTCTGCCCAATCAGCATCAGTATAGACTTTTAAGTCAAAATCATTCCTCTTTTCATATAGTAGACCATAATCTTTAGTGCCTCTCAAATATTTGAAAATTCTCTTGACTGCCGTCATATGAGTTTCTTTGGGATCCGCAGAGAATCTTGCAGCTATACCTACTACATGTGCTATATCAAGCCTGCTGTGAACTACATATTGCAACTTTCCAATCATAGATCGGTAAAGTATCTCATCAACAGATGCAGATTCATCATTCTTTGATAGTTTACAATTAGTAGTCATAGGAGTACTTACAGGTTTAAAATCCTCCATTCCAAATTTCTTCAAGATTTCCTTTATATACTTGGATTGAGTAATAAAAATCCCATTTTTCATTTGCAGTATTTGTAAACCTATAAAATACTTTATCTCATTGATTAATGACATTTCAAATTCTTTGCACATTTCATTTCCAAAGTTCTTACATAAAGAATCATTTCCACAAAAAATAATATCATCAACAAATATGGCTGACATCAATATTACATTCTCATCATTCTTCATATACATGTTGTTGTTCTCACTAGTCCTTATAAATCCAATCTTTAATAAGTAAGAGTGCAACCTTTCATACCATGCTCTAGGTGCTTGCTTTAGACCATATAAAGCTTTGTTCAACTTACATACCTGATCTCTATTCTTCTCTTCAATAAATCCTTCAGGCTGTTCAATATAGACTTCCTCTTCTAGTATACCATTCAAAAATGCAGATTTAACATCCATTTGATATACCTTGAAATTTTTGTAAGCAGCATATGCCAACAATGTTCTTACTCCTTCAAGTCTTGCTACAGGTGCAAACGTTTCTCCATAGTCTATTCCTTCTTCTTGAGCATAACCTTTGCAAACTAGCCTTGCTTTATTCTGAATGACCTCACCTTTTTCATTTAGCTTATTTCTGAAAATCTACTTTGTATCAATTACATTTTTCTCTTTTGGTCTTGGAACCAGTGTCCATGTTTCATTTTTCTTGATTTGATCAATCTCTTCTGTCAAAGCATTCACCCAATCTTCATTGTTTAATGCTTCTCTTACTATCCTTAGTTCAATTTCAGATACTAGACATGTGTTATGTCTCAGTTTGTTCATTGTCATCACTGAAGCATCCTTATTTCCTATAATCTGACTTGATGCATGATTTCTTCTAACATATTTTGCTAATATAGACTTGGTAGGCTTTGTATGATCTTCTTCATCACTCGGTAACTGAGTATTTTCTTCATTGGCTTTCTCGATAAAATTGGTCGGTTGGACATATACAAACTCTTCATAATCTTCTGGTTCTTTGGAATTTCCTTCATCATTTCTTTCTGCAAATTCATCAATTTTCACATTTGCGCTTTCCACAATTTTGTTAGATGATTTGATCAAACATTTAAATGCTTTACTCTTAGAGGAATAACCAAGAAATGTTCCTTCCTTGCTTTTCTAATCAAATTTTCCATTTGTATCTTTGTGAACATAACATCTACTTCCAAATATTTTAAAATAACATACATTTGGTTTCTTGTCATACCAAATTTCATAAGGTGTCTTCATAGTTCCTTTCTTCAATTGTACTCGGTTCAAGGTGTAAACTGCAGTGCTTATTGCTTCTCTCCAAAATATTTGAGGTACACTCTTTTCAATCATCAAAGTTCTGGCACAATCTACAATTGATCTGTTCCTTCTTTCAGCTATTCCATTTTGCTATGGTGTCCTTGGTGTTGACACTTGTCTCTTTATACCATGATCATTGCAAAATAAGTTAAATTCATTAGAAATGAATTCTCCTCCTCTATCAGATCTAAGACATTTCAACTGTCTTCCTGTTTCTTTTTCAACTCTTGCCTTATACCATTTGAACATTTGAAAAGCTTCTGATTTCTCTTTTAGAAACATAACTGACATCATCCTTGAGTAATCATCCACAAATAATATGAAGTATTTATCACCATAGTAACTTTGAACTTTCATAGGACCACAAAGATCAGTGTGTACACGATCTAAAATTCCTTTAGAAGTGTAAGACTTACTTGTAAATCTTGATTTTGTCATCTTACCCATCTGGAATCCTCGGCATATTGCATTCTCAGGCTTTTCCAAGCTTGGTAGACCTCTTACATGATGCTTCTTACTTATTTTGATTAGATTATCAAAATTTACATGACAAAACCTTTTATGCCATAACCGGGTATCTTTTATTTTTGCATATAGACAATTGTTCCTAGTTGAGTCAAGGTGAAATGAATTACCTTTTGTTTGAGTCCCGGTAGCAGCCAACTTTCCATGTTTGTCATGAACTTTGACAATTCCTTTATGAAATTCTATTCGGTATCCTGTATTATTTAGCTGTGCTACACTCAACAAATTGTATTTCAGACCTTCAACCCAATATACATCATCACATTTAGCATTGTCAAGAAGCATGATTGTACCTTTACCTTTCACGGGACATGGTGCATCATTACCAAATCTTATATGACCTCCATCATAATCTTCTAATTTAACAAACTTGTGTTTATCACCTATCATGTGATGTGAGCATCCACTATCTATGATCCAAGAATCATTTTTATTTATGTGTGATATTAAGGCTTTTTCTTCATACCTTTCTTCATCTGATCCATCTTTGATAGCCACATATACAACTTCCTTTGTCTCAGTCTCATCAGATTTATCATCATTGGATTCCTCATCAGCTACTAGGCATGTCTTTCTTTCTCTCCTTCTAAAGTCTCGGTGTCTTCTGTATTGGTTGTCTTTCTGTCTGTCATCTCGGTATTCTTTCTTTTCATCATCTTTGTCAAGACAGTTAGAAGCCATATGTCCAATTTTATCACAGTTAAAATATTTCAAAGGTAACTTCCCTTTATACTTACCTTTGCCTCTCGGTAACCTTCTAGCCAATAATGCTTCAAACTCTTCTTGCTTTCTAATTTCCTCATATAGTTTGTGTACTTCTTCCATGTTTTTGTCAAATCTCTCACTTGCTCCACTGTGATTCCTTCAGCATACTTAGACATTCTATCATTGTAATCTTCAGATTCACTGAGATGAAAAGAACTGAATGCAGATTCAACTTTGTTTACCGAAGACCCACTGTTATCAAAATTACTTAACTCAAAAGCATGTAGCTTACCGATAGTAGCATCCAAAGAGACTGGCATGTTTGGTACAGACCTCAATTCATTTATTGCAGAGACTCTAATGGCATAAGTAGGTAGAAGTGTTCTCAGCAACTTACTTGTTACATCCTTTTCTTCAATAGTTCCTCCTACTCCTTTGATTTGATTGACAGTTTCCTTTAACCTTGTACTGTATTGGATAATGTTCTCACCTTCATTCATTCTCATGGATTCAAGTTGTCCTCTTAGACTGTCTGCTTTTTCTCTTTGAACATGTTCATCTCCACCATACACAGATGCGAGCTTATTCCACATTGCTTTGGCATCATTACAACCTTCTAGATCATTATACTCTGAGTCGGTCAAAGCTGATATTATCTCTATCATTGCTTGAATGTGTTCTTGCTTTGCCTTTATTTCTTCTATTGTAATAGGGTAGGTGCTAGGTGCAATGTAATCATTCTCTAGATAATATGTTGCATATTCTCCAATTTCTAACAAGTGCAGCTTCATCCTTTTCTGCCATGTGGTGAAACTTGACTTGTTCAGCTTTGGTGCATCCCTTTTATACATCTTCGGATCTTGCCTCAATTACCTTTAAAATTTTTCTTCCGGAGTCCAATCTCTGATGCCAATTGTTAGTTAGATGAGAGGGGGGGTGAATCAGATATCCTCAAGTATAATTACTCTAATTAGATTCAACCTCGGCAGCATTTTCTTGTTATGCAACTTATGACTGTAAATCATTCAAACTCATAAATAGATAAACATGAAACATTAAATAACATTTGACACCAGATTTAACGTGGAAACGCTAATAGGGAAAAACCACTGTGGTATTTCAGACCCACAAGAAAATATACTCTTCTAGAGTATGCTCGGTTAAAAGAAAATCCTGTTAAAGATTACATACACATTGCTAGATGTGACCCGGTCAAGGGATTTCCCTCAAATCTATTAGAATCTTCACTTTGTTAGAAGTGACCTTGTCAAAGGATTTCAAACACTCATTCAGAATGTTACCTTCCAAGAGGATTTACAAAAAAGACTATTAAGTCCACTCGGTTAAGAGATTTCCTGTCACTTACAAACATAAATAACAGTAATAAAATATATCTGCAACTTCACATCTAAAATGTTAAAGCAGATTCTATGTGCTCAATATGCTCAAGATAATCTTGTCATAAGACTTATCTTTCTCCTTGCTGGGCTTCTCAGTCTATTCTTCAATCAGATCTTCAATCTTTTGTACTCGGTAATCACCTTTGTAGCATCACTGTGCTTCAGTTTGCCCGCTCTCTTGTTCAACAACATTACTTTATTTATAAGCAATTCCCAACCTCTTAATCTCCTTAATCACGTTTCCCATGATTAATCTTAGCCATCAGATCTTCAAACTTGACTAGGTTCATTGTATCCTTCGATCTGAAAAATGTTTTATCTTGCCTTGAAACTTGTATACCTTCCTTGGTAATTGTGCTCGGTTATGACCATTCAATCTATGCTGTAGATCTTACTCTTGAATTTTAATTGTCATTGATCCTTAACAAACTTCTTGCATGACATTCTTATCTTCAATAAACCTCCAACTCATTGGCATCCTTCATTAAATAATGTATACACTTTATTTAATGCATTCTGTTACTGCTCGGTTGATACTCGGTTAATACTAAACTTTACTCGGTAGACATTCTCTTCTCGGTGACTTTTTTAGTCATTAACCAACATCGGTAACCTTGGAGTTTACCAACTAGCTCCTTGCTCGGTAAAATAGAATAGTATCAAACCTTTACTCATTTTATTACATGAAATCTTTTCCCCTTCTTGTTCAGTCTTTGAATACATATATATAGGATATCAAAACAAACAAAACATCATAATCTCATCACTGTCAAACTTGGTAATAGTTGCCCATTGAATAACTTATTACTCCCCTTCATTTTCACATTCTTTCTATATCACTTATTGACATCTTTATACTCATCAAAACATACTTTTTAAGATATGGCAACATCATACTGAATCAGAAAATCAATTGCTTGACATCAATGACAAAATAATAATATTAAGATAGTAATCATCCTTTATCAATTATATCTTTCATCTCCAACAACCTTCTCAATATCATCAACCATCAAACTTATTGTAATGCCAACAATCTCTCAACTTATTGTAATGCCAACATATATATTACTTCTTACTGCTCTTTTTGCTTTCTCGAATGCAAAAAAAGTATTGCATAGGCTCTAGAATCAAAAACCCTAAGTGGGCACTTACGGCTGGCGAAAAACACTCCATCTTTTGTGATTATATTCTACCTTCTATACAGATTTGGGCAAAATGGAATGAGCAAAATGTTTTTTTTGTTGTAGCCTTGTTTATAGTCCTTTTTGCATATAATTTTTGAAGATTATATATCTCTCGGACTAGTTAACTTTCCAGAAAATATATGAACTGGGTTTTAGTGAGATTTAATGGGTTTTTTAAATTTATTTCCTCAAAATTATGTGAAAAAAATCAAACAATTTGGAATTTGGGTTTTTTAGAAAATACCAAACACGTGTTTGTATTTTCATTGCTTGACAGCTGAAGGTGATTTACTCATCTCTTTTTGATACTAGACATCTGTCTTTTACAATTTGGCTAAAAATGATTATTGGTTGTCCTTTATGCACATCTCTATTAGCATCTCATTACACAAATCGATACGATTTTGAGATGAATAATAATGTTCTTTTCTACTACTTGAAAATGTCTTCTTCCTTTGATTTTTTTGAAAATCATGAAAAATGATTCTTTTTAAATGCATCTTTTAAGCCTTCAATCCACATGAGATGCATACCTCTATTATGAAGACTTTCCTTTGAACAAGAATATTTTGTTATTATCCTTCTTATGCATTTTATTGGAACACTTCTCTTTTCTACAACATTTTGAGGAGATAAGAGGCTTATGTATATCTCTATCACATATGTGAACATTGTTGCATCTAGGAGATGCATTTGATACATGGCTCACTGAAAAAAAAACACAACACATGTTTGTTGAGAGAAAGATGCAACTTTTGATATCTGTAGATGCATGCTCTGTACTTGGGAAAGTGTACAGGTCATTTGTATTTAACTTGTTGATTGTAGATATCCCTGTTACATCTTTATGCACCTATGTGAACACTGTTGCTTTGACTGTTATTGAAGCCTGAAAAAAACTTATGAGTGCTTATCAAATCATTTCCTTTTTAAATTACAATTTCACTTTTTCCTTTTCCATCTATGCATTCAATGTTATGATAATGAGCTATAGATCACTATTGGAGATGCATTCTATTGGACTCATTCATTGTAGCAACACCTACTAGCTGTGAATAAATGTTTATATTCACTTTTGAAAATGAGTAGTTCACTTACTTTGCATCTTGAACTGTGATAAAGCTTTGTTGTTTGACACTTATGAAGCATATGTAGAATTAGAACACAATTTGAGCATTGTAGTCTTACCTCTTTTAGCTGAAAGATGATTCCATTGTCTCTTCAGATCACTTATTGATTATTGTTATACTTGATCACTGTTTTGTTCCTTTTTTGTGGATACATAAAAACAACTTGATTTTTTTTTTTTGCTCCTTTTAACAGCAACATGATCACTCTTGAATCTTCTTCATTCTTGAGCTTTCAATGAGAAACAGGGAAGGATGTATAAATACATTGTTATGTGTCATGCTTTTATAATGGGAATCATGTTGTTTTTACTCTTTCTCCTTCATTTCTTGATGAATTTTGCACTTAGTCATAGATAACTTTGTCTAATAAGATGCACACACTGATTCTTTTCTCCACTTCTATTGAAATAGGACTGAGACTCAAAATAGCACTTCATTGTTCAGTTTTAGTTCTTCATCAGCTAAGGACATAATCTCAAAAGTGCTTCATACCAGATTTGAAGGAGGTTCAGGAAACCTTTGAAACAATAGGTTTCCTGGACTTTCTTCATATTTAGTATGAAGATATTGAAGAACAGTTCAGTCATATGATATGTCAGCTCAAGCTGATCAAATACACTGAATAAAACAAGAGGTTTCATGAAGGTATATGCCTCTCATTTGTTTCATTTTACTCCATATTTTGAATGATCTCGTTGCATTCTGATAATGCACACCATGATGAGATGGGCTCAACCCTTGTGGGAGCCTCATTTACTCCCACTCATACATGGAATCTTATAATCTGTAAATAATACTTTTCCTATTCTTTCACACGAAGCAAACAAGTTAATTAAAAACATATAACTATTTCATGCATAGTACTTGTCTCTCCCTCTGAGGCATGTTGGCTTGACATCTCCTGCATCTACTATATGTGACTAACTGTACACTTTTGATGTGTGGTAACTTAGTATTTGCATGCATACATCAATGTACATGATATGAATTCAATCAGTCATTGCTTAGAACTAGAAGTTCTAATTCATTACATCTTTATTATGCAGGTACCCAGGTCAGAGGCAGGCTTAGAGAGGACAACAACTAGGCTTCAAGACAACAACATTAACGAAAGACAACACAACAAGTTCACCAGTCATTCAGGCAATGACTGGTTTCATCCCTACCATGTTTCCCTTTTTACTTTCATGTATCTATGCATATGCTATGTTTTCATACATTAGCAATGCACTGCCAATCTCACGGCTCATGTGTGAGACAAATGTGTTTGAAAATTAATAAAATGTTTCTTTTTAGAATGATATTCTTTCTTTTTGTACTTGTGCATTTCTGACACCATTGTAGTAAACTTCATGGTTGCTTCTCCAATTCTAGTATCTACTTCATATGAGTACATTGCCATAGTATGCCAGCCAAATGCTAAATTGTGGCATCTTGAATGTAATTCCACTTATATTAGTTGCCAATGAGTTAGATAACAAATTTACATTTTATAATTTGGCAATGGCCTAGTATTGTTCCTAAAGAGAAAATAGTAGAATTATTTCTTTTGCATTATATTTTTATTGCGGATTATCTTTATTTATCATGATGTCGAATCATTTTTTTAATTCTAGCATGTTGTAGCTTGTTTGCATATGTAATATTTTTATTTGTTTTTATGTTTTAGTTCAAGTTTAATATTATGTCATTTTTGCATTATAAAATTTATGGTATTTAATAAATTATTCATGTCATGACTATACTACCAATTAATGGAAACCAATAAATAAAAATGACAATATACTACCAATGGACAGAAATGGGTGAATAAAAATGACTAAATATACTACCAATTGATGACCATTAATTATTCGAATGACTAAATAAATGACCAAATAACAAAAATCAATGATTAAATTAATGATTAAATATATGACTAAATTAGTGACTATCATGACTAAATAAATGACCAGATAACAACAATCAATGACTAAATTAATGATTAAATTAGTGATTAATTTAGTGACTAAATTAGTGACTATCATGATTAAATAAATTACCAGATAACAAAAATCAATGACTAAATTAATGTCTAAATTAGTGAATAAATTAGTGACTAAATCAATGACTAAATCAATGACCAAACTGATGACCAAACCAATGACCAAACTGATGACCAAACCAATGACCAAACTGATGACCAAATTGATCAATCAAAACAACCAATGGTCACGTGATCAAATTGATTTATGACTAGCAATAAACTACAAGTGGTCACGTGACCAAATTTAGTCATTTATCTATAATTTTTGGTAGTTTTTAAAGTCATATATTGTTTTTTTGTACTAGTGCCTCCTTCTCCTGAACTCTTTCCCTTAAGAAATGATACTTCAACTCTATATGCTTGGTTCTTGCATAAAGTACATGATTCTTGGAAATATTTATTACACTCGTATTGTCATAATAGATAGTCAATGGTTTAGACATATCTATCTTGAATCCTTCTAGCACATGTCTCATCCATATGGTCTGCATGCAATTCATGGATGCAACAACATACTCAACTTCAGCTGTAGATTGAGAAACATAAGTTTGTTTCTTACTTGTCCATGCTGCAAGTCTTCCTCCAAGTAGAAAAGCTCCACCGGTTGTGCTTTTCCTATCATCCACATTGCCTGCCCAATCTGTATCAGTAAAAATATCTAAAGTGAAATTTCCTTTGTAGGGATACCATAATCCATGGTCTAATGTTCCTTTAAGATATCAAAAAATCCTCTTAACATCCACCATGTGACTTTCTTTGGGCTCTTTTTGGAATCTTGTAACTAACCCAACAACATGAGCAATGTCTGGTACAACATAGTGTAGTTTACCAATCATAGACCTGTATTCTTTTTCACTAACATCTAGTGAATCATCTTGCTTTGTCAACTTACAACCTATTACCATCAGTGTACCTACCGGTTTATAGTCTTCCATGCCAAAAGTTTTTCAACACCTCTTTAATATAATTTCTTTGACAAATAAAAATACCACCATCCGGTTGTTGGATCTATAATCCAATAAAGAATTTTTTTCACTGATTAGAGACATCTCGAATTCCTTTTTCATCTCATCAACAAAGTCCATACTCATATTATCATCTCCACCAAAAATTATGTCATCTACAAGTACTTCAGCTATTAGCATCTTGTCTCCATCAGTTTTTAGATAAATATTATTGTCCTCACTAGTACGCTAGAATCCAATCTTGATCAAATGTGCATGTAATCTCTCATACCATGCTCTCGGTGCCTTCTTTAGACCATACAAAGCTTTATGCAATTTACATACCATGTCCTTATCATCGGTCAAGAAAAAACCATCTGGTTGTTCAATGTATACTTCCTCTTCAAGAATTCCATTCAAAAAGGCTAACTTGACATCCATTTGGTAGAATTTTAATCCCTTATATGTAGCAAATGCCAACAACATCCTTACTCCTTCCAATCTTGCAACCGGTGCAAACGTTTCACCATAGTCTTCACCTTCTTCCTGTGCATATCCTCTGCAGACTAACCTTTCCTTATTTCTTACCACTTTTCCATCTTCATTTAACTTATTCCTGAAGACCCATTTAGTTCCAATCACATTCTTGTCCTCCGATCTAGGAACAAGTGACCATGTCTGATTTCTCTATTTGATCTAATTCCTCATTCATTGCTTTCACCAATCATCTTTGAGTGCTTCCTTAACTATCTTGGCTTCCATTGTAGAGATCAAACAATAATTTTCTCTAATCTTCCTCCTAGTCTACACACCTGCATTCTTATCACCAATTATCTAGTCTTGAGAGTGATTTAATCTCACATATCTAGGTATAGTCTCTGTCGGTTCTGCATCTTCCTCATCTGATTCACTAGTCGATTCACTACTTTCTTCTCCACTGTCCTCGCTTACCGATTGAGCATCTAATACTGCATTTGTCGGTTGATCATTATTTTGTGCTTCTGGTTCAAAGATCACCAATCTTTCTTCATTATCATCTTTTTCAAGTTCAGACCTGCTTGATCTTTCAGATTTATCTGACAAATCATCCACCTTCACATTAACACTTTCAACTATTTTGTTAGTTCTCTTATTATAGCATTTATATGCTTTGCTTTTAGAAGAATAACCAAGAAATATTCTTTCATCAGATTTTGCATCAAACTTTCCAGTGTAGTTATCCTTTTTAATAGAACATTGACTTCCAAAGATTTTGAAATAACTAACACAAGGAGTTTTACCATACCATAGTTCATAAGGTGTCTTATTGTTGTCTTTCTTTACAAGTATCTGGTTTAATGTGTAGACTATAGTACTTACCGCTTCTCTCCAAAACATCTTAGGCATATTACTTTGTAATAACAGTGTTCTAGCAGCATCAACAATTGTTCTGGTCATCCTTTCTGCTACACCATTGTGTTGTAGTGTCCTTGGAGCAAACATCTATCTTTTGATACCCTATTCATCACAATACTTGACAAACTCATCAGATGTGAATTCTCCTCCTCGATCAAATCTTAAGCATTTCAAGTTTTTACCGGTCTCATTCTTAACTAGAGCTTTAAATGCTTTAAATTTACTAAAGGCTTCATATTTCTCCTTTAGGAATTGATGCTCTGCAAAAAGGATTAGAAAATCTGTTTGATGGCAACACACACAAAAGCACAAGAAACAAACATTAGTGTTAGCAACAAAAGATTATCCTAAACAGGCATATCAAGAGAGATATTAAGCATGAAATAGAAAGCATATAAACATAGAATAAAATAGCTAATCAAGATGCTCATAGTTGCTCCTCCCTTGTTCCTCTCCTCTCCAAGTCCCAAATGAGTGTAGCTCTCAGCAGCTTTTTGCACTATGGATGCTTATGGAGGATTGAGATTTAATATTAAGCTTCAAATATGAAATGAAAAGCTAAATACTATGCTATTGATGCTAAAATGATTGATTTTACCAAAAAGACAAGATTTTAGTTATGCTATGCTAAATGCTCTCTAAAAATGTCTATAGCCTAAATGCATACAAGTTTTCAGGATCTGGATTATGAAGGAATGGGCTCTATTTATAGGAAAAATGGAGCAATGGATGGCCAGGATTGAAAGGTTTAATCAAGGGTCAAGCTTGAAAGTTGGGGATCCATGTGCACAATTTGCACCAATGAAATGGTGGCAAGTGTCAACATAAGATTGGGTTGAGAGAAGAGGTTGGAGGCATTAAATGCCTAAGGAGACCTCATGGTTATCTAGAAGGTAAGGGTCAAGCCTAAATTAGGATTACCCACTGGATTAGGAGTTAATGCAAGGATAAACCTTTGTGCAAATGATTAAGAGATAATCATGGTCAAAGCATTAAAGGCTTGATGAGACCCTTGGGTTGGGTAGAGGTTGAGTCAAAACAAATGTTTTAACCGTGTGGGAGGGTTTGAGGTAACCATTAATGGTTATTGGAGACTTTGGGGATTAAGTGGTTGAAGGTTGAAAGCCTTCAATGGTTATCAAAGACTTTGAGCCATTTAGTGGTTGAAGGTTGGAAGATTTCAAAGGTTATCCAAGACTTTGAGACATTTAGTGGTTGAAGGTTGAAAGCCTTTAATGGTTATCAAAGACTTTTAGGCTTTGAGAAGTGACTCCATTTTGCTTAGGAATGTGACAATAATTAGGGGATGGATTAAGTTAATTAGGAAGGGGTTAGAAGAATCTAGAAGGGGATTAGATTTTGCAAGTGGATTTGGTGGGTGAGGGAAAATAGGATTTTATTAAAATAAAAATTCATTTATTTCAATAAATGTGTGCAAGTTGTATTTGGATAAATATTCAAATAAATATTAATTTATTTAAATGAGAAAAAGGAAGATAAAGCATTAAAATGCTTGAAGACTTTGAGGGGAACCATTAAAGGCTTGAAGACTTTAAGGAAAACCATTAAAGTCTTAAGAAGACTATAGAAGGAAGCCATCAAGTTTGAAGACTTTAAAGCCATCAAGTTTGAATACTTTAAGGGAAACCATTAAAGGCTTCAAGTGGGTGAGGATAAATAGGATTTTAAATAAATAATTTATTTAAAATAGTTGTGCAACTTGCTTTTGTAGGAAAATACAAGTGGGTGGAGGATAAAGGTGATTTAAATAAATGATTTATTTATTTAAATG
The DNA here is from genome assembly GCF_030272615.1 of Cryptomeria japonica. Lineage (NCBI taxonomy): Eukaryota > Viridiplantae > Streptophyta > Pinopsida > Cupressales > Cupressaceae > Cryptomeria > Cryptomeria japonica. The sequence continues at coordinate 141,254,758 of NC_081410.1, forward strand.
TGAGAGGTGGGATTTTGGGGGTTTTAAATAAATATTAATTTATTTAAATGTGAGAGAAGATTTAATTAAATAAATATGATTTATTTATTTAATTAATGGTCTGAATTTGGTTAAGTAAATTAAATCAAATAAATTGAATAATTTATTTAATTAATAGGAGAATAGGGTTAAGATGAATTAATTATTAATTGATGGTTAAATAATCAAATAAATACTAAGTATTCATTTAATTAAGTGGACAGATTTATGTGACTACAGGAATGTAACCCACGTCATCTTAGAATAGTCATTGGTAAAAAGCATGAAATATCTATCACCAAAATAGCTTTTTGTTCTCATAGGACCATAGAGATTAGTATGAACCAAATCCAAAATGTTTTCAGATGTACACTTCTTTCTCTTAAATGAAATAGAGGTCATATTACCAATTTGACAGTCTTTACATATAACTTTATCTGGTTTAACAATTTGTGGTAATCCTCTCACAACACTAGACTTGCTTACATTCACCAAGTTATCAAAATTCATATGACAACATCTCTTTTGCCACAACCAACTATCTTCCATCTTTGCAACTAGACAACTATTGATATTAGCATTTAAATGAAATAAGTTACCTCTGGTTTGTTTTCTGGTAGCAATTTAGAAGGACTACAACCGGAAACACATCTTTCACCGGTTGCTACCTCCTCTGACAGTGAAATACTAGCAAAATTTAAAAGGGTAGTCAGGAAAAGAAAACCTTCACCGACACCGGCTCCTACACCTAAAAGAACAAGACAGAAAAAATAGGCAGTTAGGCCTCTGGCTAAGAAGTTAACACCAAAGAAGAGGAAACAAAAACAAGTTGTTCCTCCACTTGACAAACTTCTGAGTGAAATAACAGAACATGGCAAATTGACAAATATCAACAAGTTGAATAACACACTATCAGATGATGAAAAGGAAAGTATAGAAAATAGTGTTAGTTTACATCTTGATATTTATAAGAAATTTTTGATGGAAGTTGTAGATGATATACCCAATGACTTGTATAGAAGATTAGAAGCAAGAAGAGTAGCAATTGTGGAATTAGATAAAAATAGAAAAACTACTTGTAGTTCACCCAATGAACTCCACTCAAGAGATTGATGAATTAATCAGTGAGACTAACTGGACAGTATTTTCAACTGGTCACCGACATGTAGCACTAATGATAGGTAGAGTAAATGAAATATCAGAAGAAACTACAAACAACTGGGACATATTCTTTGTTGAAAAAGAGAAACAAGAAGAGCTTAAGAGATCAAAGATTTTAAAGTCTATCAAAAAGAAAAGGACAAGGATAAGGGGAAAGGCAAGGTAGGTGGACCTCCAAGCATAAAGGTGACATATAACTTATCCCCACCTTCCTCTGATACTCCACTGGCAACAGAAAGTATGGAGACAACACATGAGGACACAAACCCTGATTCAAAGGTGTTGTATACAATGAATATAGACACACAGGAAGTGAACATTATCACACAAACCCTGATTCAAAGGTGTTGTATACAATGAATATAGACACACAGGAAGTGAACATTGTGGTTGATAAGGAATCAACTGAGAAGAGAGATGTGGCAACTGAGCCACCGATAGATGACACAATAGTTGAGACAAAATTTGAGGATACAGTTGGAAACCTTGAGATTGGGACTGAACAACAAACTGAACAGGCAACTGATTCCCCAGATATAGGAATTGCAGATACCATTGGTACACATACTGATGTATCTATTGAGCAACCGACAACTGATAGCAATGAAAAATCTGTTGAGATACCGGTTGTAGACATTTCTGAAGTGCAAATAGAAAAATCGGCAGTGGATACCACTGTAAAATCATCAGAGGCACAATCAGAGAAACCATTAGTAGAGAGAACAGAGAAACTGACAGAGACAACTACAGAGAAACAGGGAGAGCAACAAGATTCATAGGTACATTCAAAGACAGTGCCACCGGCTATAATAGAAAAACCTAAACCTTTGGTAGTGGAAATGGAGACACAAACTGACCCTCCAAAGAAAGAGGAAAACAAACCTATTACCACCACCGGGGATTACATATTGTAAAGGTAGATGGACAATCATCCGAAACCTCTATGTCTGAATTTAGACCTACTAATGTGACATAGGTATTGCTAGATTCTATCAAGAAATAAACAGAGTGTAATGCACTAGCATATAAGGCTATTAATGATACATTACCAATTTTGAAGATGATTGCACCTAAGTGTAACATACAGAATAAAGATTCTTTAAGTCAATTAGACACATTGTCTAAGTACATAACTGACAATTTTCTGACAATTGATCAAATCAATGAGGAAACATTCAAAGAGAAAATGAATAAAGAGAAGGAAAAATTCTTTGAGGGGACAGTCAAGAAGAATAAGGAACATATGGATACCTTATTACTGGTACTAGGCAAAACAATTTTGGACTTCAAGGAACTGTACAGAGATACATGCAAAACAAACATTTTGACAAAAGATATAGATAAAGAGATCAGCATAGCCCAAAAGGAAATAAATGATATTGTTGACAACTTGATAGGTTCATCGGATTCAATATCAGTAATAGAACAGGAAATTGCAGGATTTGAAGAGAAAATAGAAAAACTTGAGAAAGACAAGGAAAGGATAAAATTTAAGGCAAAAGAACTTAAGTGCAGGCTAAGTCATAAACTGGATATCCTCATCTCTTTGAGAAAAGAGATTTTTGAGGCTCTTGTTCCATGACTTAAGACACCAGAAGAGAAAATGCACTTTCTCACCGGTACAATCCAGAGGACTGAAGAAGCAGTTAGGACAGTGAAAGATTCTACAATAGTTTGAATGTTGCCTTAGCGGAAATTTATCAGATTTTAACCAACCGGTTACAAGGATCTAGACAGGAACTACACTCAATTGACATTGAATGACAAACTTTGTCATTGATGCCAAAGGGGGAGTAGTAGAAGATGAGAAAAAGGAATAAGGATGAGAAGAGATCATCTGCTCAAGGGGAGAACACAGTTTTTACAGTTTTGGTACGACAATTTTGGACAACAGTTTTGGATACACTTTTGGCTTTTTCTCATGAGTGTTGCCATCAATTCCAAATGGGGAGATTGTTGGAAAATACACACTCCAATGAGAAATTATAGGCGATTGAAGTTATTGTCATTGATGGCAACCTTACAATCACCGGCAGACACCGACAGACACAGGCATAGACACCGACACCGATACCCTGGCCGACAAGATCTTATTTATTGTATTTTATATTTAATTGTAAAATATTGTTGTAAGACAACAAGGCGAGTTGTAATATGACTCATATAAGTATGATTTCTTGTAAATCATTTAGGATATGCGGATATGGTTAGATTATTGATGCGAATATTAAGGAAAAGTTTGGAATAAGGTTTTGGAAGTTGTATGAGCTTAAACCGGTACTGAACCTGGCATAGCAGATGCTGATCCGAAGTAGTACATGACATTGGATTTATATAATCCACTTTTGTAAGTCATTGAGACTTCCCTTTTTGTACTTAAGTAGTGAGCTTTAGGCAGTTGGCCTTCCTGCATGTGCAGGCCCCTATTGTATCAGTAATATTGACTTATTGGCCAGTGAGCGAATATTGTGGATCACAAATCCCATCGAGGTTTTTCCCACACTGGGTTTCCTCATTAAAATATTGTGTTATGGTGTGCTTTCTATGTTGTGTTTATTATTTTTATTTACTGCATTAATTCTGGTTTACTAGTACACTGTTTTGAGATGCAATTCATTTAATAAGTTAAGAAAATTCTTTAACCGGCAAGATACTGATTCACCCCCCCCCCCCCTCTCAGTATCTTTGGGAATCCTAACAATTGAGAGGGGGGGGGAGGGGGGGGGGGGGTGAATCAATTTTCCAATAAATTCAACCAGAATTAACTTAACCAAAACTTAATGCTTAACACCGGTAAACCAAACTTTATGCCGGTAGACAGTCTTAACAGTTAATTGTAATATCGGTAAAGATTAATACATGAAATAGAAAGACAATAACATCCACAATACATAACACAAATGTTTGTATGTGGAAAACCTGTAAGGGGAAAAACCACAGTGGGAAGCCTTACCCACAATCAAATGATACTACTGCAGATAGTATGTGTGTACAATATGGATTCTGCACATGCAGAAAGGCCAACTGCCTAGAGCTCACTGCTCAATCACAAAATGGAGAGTGACACTGACTACAATTGGATGATTAAATCCAATGATAATGTACTGCACAAAATAGCATCTTCATATGTTGGATTCAGTACCGGTTTAGTTTTGATTACCTTCACAAAATCCTTCCTTCAACCTTCAAATGACGTCTGTGTGTATAGCTCTGCTTATTTTTGCATATACCTTATTGCAAATCTTTTCACATTCACAATCCCTTCTATATTCGATCTTACAAATAAGATCTTACATATATACCATAACCTAAGACCAATTTGAATAGGTCGGCTCACTAAAAGATATTACAATAAAATCAATTACAAACAAATCAATCTTTGATGCATGATGTCGACTCAATGCATTTACAATAATAATAAATCATCTCCATAACGTGTCGTTCTGATCTGGAATAGATATGACTGCCGATGCTTATCCTGGACCTATTTGCCGGTAATAGCAAATATGCAAACCCGAATAAATAGTTAACCAAATTGCCAAAACCAAGTGATCGAATAATGTCTTTGACATAACCTTGTAGTCTCCAAGTCATTCCAAGTGCCGATGAACAATATAATCTACCGGTGAACCAAATATCAGTGACTTGCATAAGTCTCTGACTTGTCGGTGAATATAACCAAAGATCTCCAAGTGTTGATAAGTGTTGACAAGCGATGACAAGTGTTGATATCAATGACAAAACCATATCAACATATCCAAAATGCCAACAATCTCCCCCTTTGGCATTGATGGCAACACAAGATGGAAAAACCATCAAAGTGCCAAAACAGAAATGCCAAAAACCAAAAACCAACAATTTCCCAAAATACCGATACGGAGAGTAATCAATCTCTCCAACAATCTCTCCCCAAAGTAACAATCTCTTCCCCAAGGGATAGTGTGTTTTTCCATATCAATCTCTCCCCCTTTGACATCAAATGCCAAAGAAATACAAAACCAAATACAATTAGCTCAAAGAACTTATCACAAAATACCAACTCGATATACCAACTACTCCTCCTAAGAAGTAGCTCTCCTCATCAAAGCCAGAAAAAGATTTCTTTCTATCGGTTGATGACAAACATCAACTGTCTAAGTCTCTACCAGTGGGGGTAGGAATCCAAGTTTCTCTCTGAGATACTCAAATGTTTCCTTAGGAAAAGGCTTTGTAAAAATATTTGCAATCTGCTCTTTAGTATTCACATAAACCAATTTCACTTCTTTTGCTTCAACATTCTCCTTTAGAAAATTGAATTTGATAAAAACATGTTTAGTCTTGGAGTGAAATACTGGGTTCTTAGATATATTAATTGCTACCATATTATCATAGTACATAGTTATATGTTCCTTGCATTTTACCTTTATGTCTTTCAACATTTGCTTGATCCATAATACCTGTGTACAATTAGTTGCTGCTGCAACATATACTAATTCTGCTATTGATAGACTTGTACAACTCTATTTCTTGCTCAACCATGAAATTAGTCTACTGCCAAGAAAAAATGTTCCGCCAGTGGTGCTTTTTTTGTCATCCACATCTCCAGCCCAATTAGCATCTATGTATGCACATAAGTCAAAATTTTCATCTCTAGGATACCATAAACCAAGATTTGTAGTGCCTTGTAGGTATCGAAAAATCTTTTTCACTGCTGATTCATGATTTTTTTTAGGATTACTTTGAAATCTTGAAACAATACAAACTGCATTCATAATATCAGGTCTTGTTTGTGTCAAATACAGTAAACCTCCTATCATAGATTTGTATCTAGTCGGATTAACAGGTGTAGATTCATCCTTCTGTAGCGTCCTAAAATTGCGACACTTGCAATTTCGACTGCATTTGGGTCTTCACGATGGCGACGCAACACTGAACCTGAATGGAGACCCCGAAACTTGCTCATGACATCAAAAACTACATTTTTCCAGCACCCTGCTTGATCCCTCCTTGCACCCTGTTGTCCCAGGAGGTGGGACCAGAGCGCCCAGCGCCCTGGTCCTTCAGGATTAGGGCGCCCAGCACCCTGGTCCCCTAGGACCATGGCGCCCAGCGCCCTGGTCCCTGGCCCTATTTTGGGCCCGGTCTCCTATGGGACTTCGGGCCTTTATGTTTGCAATTTGGAAAATAACATTTCCTGGTCAGCCTAAGGTCGGGAAAATCAGTCTTTTAACCCTAATTGGCAAGTATATAAACTACTTTTCCTCTCTCATTTTGGGGAGGAGGGAAAAAGGCGTGGAAACGATATTCAAACATTCAAGCATTCAAGCATTCAAGCATTCAAGCATTCCTTCAAGCAATTGATCATTCTAAGTCTCCATTCAAGGCTAGGTGTTGCATTCAAGACAAGGATTCAACCATTGAAGAGGAGATCACATACTACAACATACAACATACAACATACAACATACAACAACATCTATACCTTCGCATATAAGGATACAAACATCCTTACAACAAGGTATTAGTACTTGTTTTACATTACATTTACAACATTTCTCATTTCTTGGTTAATTCCAAAACCGGGGTTTGACCTAAGGGCAAACCCCTAATCCCTAACCCCCCAATCGTCTTCTCTTTTCTGTGTGTAGGTTGCAGGTACGCGGCTGAAATTGAAGATCTGGAATCCTTGTGCAGAGACGAACAGATCCCCCTTCGTTTCGCGGATTTTTCAGAGGACCGTGTGCACGCCGGGCACCATCGTCCCGTCAACTTTTGCTCAAATTTGCAGAACAACACCGTCTCGACATTTTACTGCAAATTCCAGGTCTGCAGCTTCATATCATATCCCTATCTCAGTTTATAAGTGAATCTTTCTCACTTTCTATGCATTCCTAGCTTAATCATTCTATCCACATTCTTTACAAAAGAGGGTATCCTTGCTATGACAACCCTTGAAACTCATATAGAATCCAATCTTGCATTGCTTGGGATTGGATCTTGTGGGTTTCAACCCCTCTTTTGAATGTAAAGTCCCTCCTAAGTGAAAACCATCAACCCTAATGACTCTCCCTTCTCTCTCCTCGGAGTTGGGGAGGGGAGAACGACTAGGGTTCGATTTTTCCGCTTTACATTTTGGTGAACCCGACGTGAACATCCTCATTCTAATTATTCATGGTTAGATCTGAAAAATTTGCTTCCTTAATCACATTTCCATGTTTGATCTTTTGCAAATTTTAGAGGCTAATTGCATAAAAACCCTAAAATTTTCTTTTTAGTAATTAAACTTGTGGAATGTTTAATTGTTAATGCTTGTTTCAGATCTACCCTTCTATTGCAAATTGTCAATTCATATTTGTGCTTTAATTCTGAAAATTAAGTGGTTAAGTGTCAAAACCCTAATTTTTGAAACCTTCTTGATTTAACCTTTGTCCGACAATTTCACTGATCAAAACATCTCCAAATCGGCTGTAACTTTGGATTCCGCAATAAAATCACAGTATCTTTCATCCCTGAAAATTTGGAAAAAAGTTGCGAGGACCGTGTGCACCCCGAGCGCCGTCGTCCCCAACATTTTTTCTGAAATTTCGGGAGCTAGATCTTACTGTATTTTTCTGCTAAAATCCGGAATTTTGGCTGATTTTATCAATTTTAACACTTTCAAAATTACAGTCAAAGTTGGTCTAGCGATTGCTTGGATTGAGGCTTCTAATCATTCAAAAATTGTTGAAATTGAAATTTGTGTCAAAATTGTGTTTCTTACAGTCCTAAATCTGAAAAGTGTGTTATCATTCATTCAAAATTTCAGTGATTCATTCAAGTTTTTGCAATTTGTGACTTTTGAAATTAAGTGCTTAATTACAACAACTTTGATTTCCACTTTCAAAATTGAATTTTGCGTGAAATTGAGTCAACTTTCAAATTTCAAAACTTGCATTGCTTTTGGTATTCCCTCTAAAATCATAAAATTCAAAATTTTAGTTTCCCTCTCTTTTTCAAAATTCAAATTTTGCATTTTTCGACAATCTTGGTAGGGTTCAATTTTGAGATTGCAACTTTAATTTGGCCTATCTACAGATCGTAAAATCACTCAATTTTTTCAGGTTAGCTGTAAAATCATCATAACTTTCATCCCTGCAAATTTCGAAAAAAGTTGCGAGGACCGTGTGCACTCCGAGCGCCACGGTCCCGGACATTTTTTCTGAAATTTCGGGAGATTGTCCTGATTGTATTTAATAGCTTAAATCTAGAAGATTGGCTGGTTTTACTGAAATTTGCTACCTCTAAAATTCAAAATCTTCTCTCTCTCTTTAGTGCATGAGTTTTACAACAATAAGCCCTACTTACACTATTCTCGTTAGACGAAGCCTTAGAATTAAGTCCTTTCAAGGTTTAATTACTGAGGAGATGGAACCTAATTTGAATGGTCTTTTTAACGAGGACATGGGTAATTCCTCTAATCCTCTTAATGATGAAGAAGCTCTCCATGAGGTTTCTGTAGAACAACTTTCAAAATTGGATAACCAATTTGATGATTTTCGACAATGGATGTCTCAAGAATACCCTAATAGTCAAGCTCTTCCTTTAATTGAGGGTCTAAAACGTATGCTTCAAAGTGATAAGAATGGAATTGATATTTTGCGTGGTATTTCACACATTGTGGATTCAAATGTGATGCCTATGAAAATTTGTGCCGAAACCTTAGGTTATACACAACCTCCTACTCAAGACAATCATTCTATTCCTTTGATGACTTCTCTTGCTAGTATACCTACTTTTACATCAAACATAATGACTACTTCAATACAAGACATTCCTCCTATGATCACTAATCATGGGGGCAGTCCTTCTTCTTCAATCAACCCTCTTCCTTCATTCAATCTAACTTCTTCATTCATTCCTTCAGTGAGTGTTCCTCTTATATCTCCACAAATGAACATGACGCAAGGGGGCAATTTGTTTTCCATTCCTCCTTGTAGTGTTCCCCCTGTCCAATCATCTCCTATGACTAACTACCATAGTGTTCCACCACCTTATTCTCTACCTTCTTTCAATAACATAACACCTCCATCACAATCTAACACGTCTAATATGAACTCTTCGACTGAAGCGACCATTAACAATCTTGCACAAACTGTCTCTTCTTTACAACAACAAATTGCTTCTATGAATCAATCTAAGTTTAGTGTGCCCACATTTGATGTTGCGAGCCCACTTTCTCTTGACATTGTTCGATCTATCCCCCCTAAACATGTTGAAATTCCGCATTTGGAGCTTTATAATGTTAAGGGTGATCCTCTAACACATGTTAAGACTTTTCAAACAATATGTACTGATTTTGCTTATGACCAAAGGTTGCTTGCAAAACTGTTTACTAGAACATTAAGAGACAAAGCCTTACAATGGTATTGCTCGTTGCCTTCCTATTCTATTACTTCTTTCGAACAACTTGCAAATGCTTTCATTCAACAATTTCAAAACAATATAAGTCCTAAAGTTACTTTGATTGATTTAATGCATTGTAAACAAGGTGTTAAAGAGAAAGTGACTGATTTCATTGGTAGATATAAGCATTTGTATGCTCAAATTTCCTTTCCAGTGCCTGACAATGATATTCAAAGAATCTTTATTTCTAATTTACAAAAAGACATTAGAGAAAAATTCCTGTTTTCTGAGTTTACTTCTTTCCAACAGTTGTGCGCAACTCTTCACAATTATCAACTGACTGTGAGTCAAATGGAACAATCACATCCTATGGCTCCGAGTGATAAGGGTGATAGTAGTCAACAACCATTTGGGAAGTTTAAACCGAACAGAGAGTCCATTAAATTCAATGAAAACATCATCAACAACAATGTGAATGCAGCATCAGGTGTGTCTCCTATTTCTAAGTTTTTCAAGAAAGAAAGAAAGTTTACTCCTTTGAATGAATCATTGCATAGTATTATGAATAAGTTATTGGAACAAAATGTGCTTACTCTTCCTCCTATAAGGAAAATTGATCCTGCAAAGATTAATTCACCTTATTTTGATAACAAATCTTTTTGTCAATTTCATCATCAACCTGGGCATGATACTGAAAAATGTTTTGCTTTAAAGGGGAAAATTCAAGATTTGATTGATAATAATACTATCTCTGTTTCTGGAGTGAATGATAAAGGCAATACATCTGTAGCTCCTCCTAACCAAAATCTTCAGATTTTCACTGATCCATTGCCTTCTCATACCTCTAATCCGATTGATACTACTGATTCCTCTATCTCACCTGATGATCTTGTGTCCATGACTCCGAATGTGATTAACTTTGTGGAGCAGCAGAAAATCCCTAAAGAAATTTCCATCACCTTTGATTCTAGTGAAACTATCAGGGCACCTGATGGTCCTTTATACATAGTTGCAAAAGTCAAAAATACACCTTGCCGTGGAGTGCTTATTGATCCTTCTTGCATGGTTAATGTCATTACGGAAGAATTTCTTTTTACTTTGCAATTGAATCAAGTGATCTATGATGAAACAAATGTGGTTTTGAAACTATTTGATGCATTTTCTTCTCCTGCAATTGGTTCTATTACATTACCTATTGAGGTCCATAACAAATCCCTTGATGTGGACTTTGCTATTATTCCACCATCCGAACAATTTCGTGTGAAGCTAGGCTATCCTTGGCTATCTTCCATGAAAGCTATTGCTTCTCCTATTCACAAGTGTTTGAAATTTCCCCATAATGGTGAAGTTGTTACTATCAATCATAGTCTCTTTAAACCAGCTGAAAGAACCTCTAGTGTTCCTATTGATTATTTTTGGCCTAAACAATTCCAATCTCTTCCTCCGCGAAGTGATCATCTTTTCAAATCTTATCAAAGGTGGAAAAAAGATATGATCCTATCTCTAAGTGAACCTAGAACACCCAAACTTGACATTCCTATCGTTCTTGAGAAGGAAGTTCTTCCTTTGAAAGATAAAACTAATGTCTTTCCTCAAGAAGATTCCCAACCCATCCCTATGGATGTGACTATGTCTATGTCTGATAAACTTCCTAAAAGTAGACCTATACCTCCTCGTCATGATGGACTTGGTCTCCTTCCTAAACCGAATATTCCTCCCTTATATGGAGCAGTTCCTCCTCCTTCCTTTTATAGAGAGAAGAGACCTTCCTCTTCTCCTATTATTCAACCTAAGAGACCACAACCTAAACACCCAAGTGATAAGGATGAGAACATTCCTCCTCCTCAATCTTCTCAACTTCCTACTAAGACTAGACGAAATCGTTTTGCACGTGAACGCCGACGAAAGCGTCGTCTTAGAGCTCAGGCAGCTGCCTCTCAAACTTTGCAATCCCCAAAAACACCTTCAACAAGCATTATTCCATTTTCTCCTCAGCCGACGATTGAGCCGAAATCTCCTAAACATAAGATGCATGATGGTCTTGATCCTGTGCGAGTTAAAGATCCTATTTTCATAAATCTTGATGATGATATAGATGAAAATGTTATTCATGATGAAAATGTTACTCCTATTCATTCTGATAGTGAATATGAATATGTTGATGTTGATAACCATTTATCTAACACATTTTCTAAAGCACTTATCCTAGCTCCTAGACAAGAACACCGCGGCTTGGGATATGAACATAGCCCTTGTTTGGATCTTGTGATAGCTCCATCTGCTGTGTTGGATGTTCCTCCTCTAGCGTGTTTCCTACCTTCTCAAAATATTGATCAGCAAGATCGGGGGGTAGATGACGTGCTAGACTAGTTTCATTAGCATAGCAGATTCTCTCCCCCTCTCTTTTGTTACTTCTTCTATATGTTATTCTCATTCTTCTATTTGTTGTCCTTAGTGTTGTCTACTTGAGGACGATGCAAAGCATTGAGATCTCTTTTGGTCTCTCTCATGTTGACTCAAAAGACACATGTGTTCCCTTCTTCTAGGTGACCTTCCTTGATTGGGGAATGAAGAACAATTATGCATACATACATATGATATACATGAATTATCATACATCATACTGACCCCAAGGGAAGCGAAGTCACCTTGTGCTTTGTGTTTTGTGTCTATTATCCTTGGGCTTATCTCACACTTGGGGGCTAAATCCTTGTGATAACGTGCTCCTTTCTCATTTCTTATATGTATCACTACCTTAAAGCAATCACCCTCGGTGAGGCATGTGCGATCGCTTTAACGTAGGGGGGCATACATCCCGTTCATATCTTTTCAAGATACTTGAAAATTTCTTGGCAAATTTAGCCTTGCCTTGAAAATTTTTGATATCTTTCTTGCATGACTCATAGTGAGGGAACCTTACTACTGACAGTCATGGTTATCCCTCGTGATCTTCCCTTTTACTTTGTCAATCGAAGTCATAAGATCCTTAGTCCACTGGGGGCTTGGTGTATCTTGCCTCCTTGACGTGGTGAAAGTTTTTCAATGTTGTTTCCTTGTACTTTACCGGAAGTATGAGCGTACGCTTATACTCCCGCTAAAGCGAGGGCTAAATGTAGCGTCCTAAAATTGTGACACTTGCAATTTCGACTGCATTTGGGTCTTCACGATGGCGACGCAACACTGAACCTGAATGGAGACCCCGAAACTTGCTCATGACATCAAAAACTGCATTTTTCCAGCACCCTGCTTGATCCCTCCTTGCACCCTGCTGTCCCGGGAGGTGGGACCAGAGCGCCCAGCGCCCTGGTCCTTCAGGACTAGGGCGCCCAGCGCCCTGGTCCCCCAGGACCATGGCGCTCAGTGCCCTAGTCCCTGGCCCTATTTTGGGCCCGGTCTCCTATGGGACTTCGGGCCTTTATGTTTGCAATTTGGAAAATAACATTTCCTGGTCAGCCTAAGGTCGGGAAAATCAGTCTTTTAACCCTAATTGGCAAGTATATAAACTACTTTTCCTCTCTCATTTTGGGGAGGAGGGAAAAAGGCGTGGAAACAATATTCAAACATTCAAGCATTCAAGCATTCAAGCATTCAAGCATTCCTTCAAGCAATTGATCATTCTAAGTCTCCATTCAAGGCTAGGTGTTGCATTCAAGACAAGGATTCAACCATTGAAGAGGAGATCACATACTACAACATACAACATACAACATACAACAACATCTATACCTTCGCATATAAGGATACAAACATCCTTACAACAAGGTATTAGTACTTGTTTTACATTACATTTACAACATTTCTCATTTCTTGGTTAATTCCAAAACCGGGGTTTGACCTAAGGGCAAACCCCTAATCCCTAACCCCCCAATCGTCTTCGCTTTTCTATGTGTAGGTTGCAGTACGCGGCTGAAATTGAAGATCTGGAATCCTTGTGCAGAGATGAACAGATCCCCCTTCGTTTCGCGGATTTTTCGGAGGACCGTGTGCACGTCGGGCGCCATCGTCCTGTCAACTTTTGCTCAAATTTGTAGAACAGCACCGTCTCGACATTTTACTGCTAATTCCAGGTCCGCAGCTTCATATCATATCCCTATCTCAGTTTATAAGTGAATCTTTCTCACTTTCTATGCATTCCTAGCTTAATCATTCTATCCACATTCTTTACAAAAGAGGGTATCCTTGCTATCACAACCCTTGAAACTCATATAGAATCCAATCTTGCATTGCTTGGGATTGGATCTTGTGGGTTTCAACCCCTCTTTTGAATGTAAAGTCCCTCCTAAGTGAAAACCATCAACCCTAGTGACTCTCCCTTCTCTCTCCTCGGAGTTGGGGAGGGGAGAACAACTAGGGTTCGATTTTTCTGCTTTACACCTTCAAAGATAATTTATCATTTGTAGTCATAGGTGTGCTTACTGGTTTATAGTTTTCCATGCCAAATTTCTTTAGTAATTCCTTCAAGTACTTAGATTGACATAGGAATATACCTTTATCAGTCTGTGAAATCTGCAATCCTAAAAAGAATTTTATCTCTCCAATCATAGACATTTCAAATTCTTGCTGCATTTTGTTAGAAAAGTCTTTACACAAACCATCTTCTCCTCCAAAGACTATATCATCAACAAAAACTTCAATAACCAAGATGTCATCATTAGTCACTTTGTAGTATAGATTGTTGTTAGCATTACCTTTAGTGTAACCAAGCTTCAAAAGATATTTGTCCAATCTAGCATACCAAGCTCTAGGAGCTTGTTTCAATCCATATAAAGCTTTCCTTAACCTGCAAACCATGTGTTTGTTATCCGTCAAAGAAAATCCATCAGGTTGTTCAATGTAAACTTCTTCTTCAAGATCTCCATTCATAAATGCACATTTAACATCCATTTGATATACTTTATAGTTCTTGTGTGCTGCAAAAGCCAATAAAAGTCTGACTGCTTCAATTCTAGCCACCGGTGCAAAGGTTTCATTGTAATCAACTCCTTCTTTCTGAGAATATCCCTTACACACCAATATTTCTTTGTTTCTGATTACCATGCCATCTTCATTAAGTTTATTTCTGAAAACCCATTTAGTTTCAATTACATTTTTGTCTTTAGGCCGGGGAACTAATGACCAAGTGTTATTCCTTTCAATTTGTTCCAATTCATCTTCCATAGCTTTAATCCAATATTTATCTTCACATGCCTCATTAATTGATGTAGGTTCAATTTGAGAAATAAGACATACCTCCTCATTTGTCAATCTTCCTCTAGTCATAACTCCTTGAAATTTGTCTCCAATTATCTGATCTTCAGAATGATTCAATCTTACATACCGGGGTGTTTTTACTCGATGTTGTTCTTCAGTGACTATTGAATCTCCAGATGATGCCGGTGTAACTGGATCACCATTATGTACCGGTGTATTCACATTAGGTTCATTTTTTATTATCTCTATTGCCGGTTTAGAATCTATGTACCTTGAATTTCATCTAAATTGTTCATCAATTTTCACATTTGCACTATTGACAATTTTCTGCAATCTCTTGTTAAAACATCTATATGCCTTGCTCTTAGATGAATAACCAAGAAATATTCCTTCATCACTTCTAGGATCAAATTTGCCAATATACTCATCTCTTCTAATATAGCATTTACTTCCAAATATTTTGAAATATTTAAGAGTAGGAGTATTACCAAACCATAGTTCATGTGGGGTCTTACCAGTTTCTCCTCTAATGTGAACTTTTTTGAATGTATAAACTGTTGTATTGACCACTTCTCTCCAGTTTATACGAGGTAGATTTGGTTATGATATCATACTTCTGGCTGCATCCAAGATAGTTCTATTTTTTATTTCCACAACTCCATTATGCTGGGGTGTCTAGGGTGCTGACAATTGTCTTCTGATCCCATTCACTTCACAGAATGCATTAAATTCCTTAGATGTGAATTCACCTCCTTGATCTGATCTCAAACATTTGATTTTCTTGCCTGTTTCATTTTCTACCATCACCTTGAATAGTTTGAATTTCCCAAATGCTTCAAATTTTTCTCTGAGAAAAGTAACCCAACACATTCTAGAATAGTCATCAATGATTAGCATAAAGTATCTATCTCCTTGTATACTTCTAGTTCTTGCTGGACCATATAAATCAATATGAATTAAATCAAGAACATTGTTAGACTTCTCCGGAATACTCTTGAAAGTTGCTCTAACTTGCTTTCCAAATTGACATTCCTTACATACCAGATTGTGAGGTTTAACAATCTTAGGTAAATCTCTAACAGCCTTAGTTGTACTGATTTTCACAATGCAATCAAAATTTACATGACAAAGTCTCTTATGCCATAACCAACTTTCATCTATATGTGCAATCAAACATGCTTTCTCATTGTTGTTCAAATGAAAGATATTACCTCTAGTCTGATTACCTATTGCAATTTCAAAACCAGTTCTGTTTAAGATTTTGCATTTACCATTCTTGAATTGTAACTGAAATCCTTTCTCAACTAATTGACCAACACTCAAAAGATTATGCTTCAAACCTTCAACATAGTAAACATTATCAGTATTGTGCTTACCATCAAAAGATATAGTGTCTTTTCCTTTGATCAAACAAGCTTTATCATCTCCAAATCTTACTAGACCTCCATTGTAATCCTAAAAGGTTAAGAATTTACTCTTATCACCAGTCATATGATGTGAACATCCTGAATCAATAATCCATTCATCCTTATCTTCAACTTTAGCTGCCAGGGCTTGCTCTACCAGTTGAACAGTAGGTTTCAGTTGATCTTCTTTTATAGCAACAAAATCCCAGTAACTCCTTCATCAGCATAATAACAAGATTCGTCTCTATTCTTCTTAAACTTGTATTTCTGATAGTCACGGTTAGGCTTATATGTTCTTTTAGCTTCTTCTCTTAATCCTGCATGTCTATCAGGACATCTAAAAGCCATATGACCTATCTTATTACAGTTAAAACATTTAAAGGGTGTTTTACCTTCATACTTACTTCCAATTGGACCTTTAGGCATTTTCCTTGCAAATAGTGCTTCAAGTTCTTCAAGTTCTTCATTTTCTCTCCTGTTTTCTTCAAGTTCTCTTGCATAGAAGGCTTTCCAATCAGATTTATCATGTGATGATGATGATGATGTAGTTGATGATGATGCCTTAAAAGATAGATGTATCTTGATAGTAGTAACATGACCAAATTCCTCAAGCTCAAAAACTGAAAGTTTTCCAACCGAAGTGTCTCTAGATACTGATGCATTAGGCATTGTTCTTAATTCATTTATAGCAATAACTTTTGTATGCGGGAAAAGCAGGTCGATAAAACTCAATATGTGAAAATATTCTAAAAGACTTGTCCACACACACACAGGACTTCTTGGTGCAAGCTATGGAGTAACGACGTGTTACTCAGCTTCCCAAGGTGGGTCCCATGGTTCTCTATCTCACAATGTCCCTCAAACCAATGTTTTTGCTCTCAGATCACTGAGCAAAAGGGTTTAGGGATGGCAAATGCAAGAACGAGGGATGTTTTAATAGATTTTAGAATGAAAGGTATGCTAAGCTATGCATGATTCTAGAAATGAAATAAACTAAATGATAAAATGACAAGATTAGTATGAATACTATCCTAAAATGATATATTGGTCTATGATTGAGCTAAATGATAAAGAAAGTATTCTAAACATGCATATTTAGACTAATTCCTAATTTAAAAGAGGCTAAAATGATGAGCATAAAATGAGATATGAAAGCTTGAATGTATTTGAGCATAAGTTTGATACTACAAATTTGGAGGATGATCAAAATGGATGAATGAGAGCTCTATTTATAGCACAAACAAGGCAATGGATGCTCAAGATTGAAAGATTCAATCAAGGGTTGAGTTTGAAAGTTGGGGATCCATGTTTGCAATTTGCACCAATGAAATGGTGACAAGTGTCAACATAGGGTTGGGTTGAGAGAAGGGATAGGAGACATTAAAGGCCTGAGAAGACCTTATGGTTATCTAGATGGTAAGGGTCAAGCTTAAGTTAAGATTACCCATTGGACTAAGAGTTAACCCAAGGATAAACCTTTGTGCAAATGATTAAGAGATAATCATGGTCAAAGCATTAAAGGCCTGATGAGACCCTTGGGTTGGGTGAAGGTTGAGTTAAAACAAATTCTTTAACCATGTAAGAGGGTTTGAGCTAACCATTAATGGTTATTGAAGACTTTGGGGGATTAAGTGGTTGAAGGTTGGAAGCCTTTAATGGCTATCAAAGACTTTGAGGAATTAAGTGGTTGAAGGTTGGAAGCCTTTAATGGTTATCAAAGACTTTGAGGTTTGAGAAGTGACTTCCCTTTGCTTAGGGATGTGACAAAGTTTAGAATGATGGGTTAGGCTAATTAGAAGCAATTAGAAGATTCTAGAAGGGATTAGAAAGGGGTTTAGGATTTTGCAAGTGGATGGAGGAATAATAGGATTTAATTGAAATAAAGTAATTTAATTCAATTTGGTTGCAATTTGTGGAAATTAAATAAATTAGATTTATTCAATTTTAGGATAACTATTTAATTAAATTTGAATTTAATTAAAAGTGGATAGGGGGGATTTAATTGAATAAAATGATTTATTCATTAAATGGGTATAGTGAATTTTATTTAAATAAATTGAGTAATTTACTTAATAAAATAGAAGAATGTGGATAATTTAATTAAATTGGATTTAATCAAATAGAGGAATGAACATAAAATATTCATTTAGGAATATGGTCATTTTTATACGTCTACAACTTTCATTTTGTATGCCGGTGGAAAATCTCTTAAAACTTTAGAAACAATCTCATCTTCACTTAAGGTTCCTCCACAACATTGTATACCCAAAAAAAATTCATTTACTCTTTCCATAAAAGCATAAATTCTTTCTTCTTCTTCCATTTTCAGATTTTCTTACCTGACCCGGAAGCATTCAAGTTTTGCAATTTTGACTATGGAATCTCCTTCATTCAATGTTTCCATTTTGTCCCAAATAGCTTTAGCAGTAGATCTATTTGACAATCCCATGACTTGCTGATCGGACAATGCACTCAAAAGTGCTTCTCTTGCTTTGCAATCATTTTCGTCATCTTTAGCTAAGTTAGGTGGAATAGGTTGACCTTGAGTAGGAACAGTATAGCCATTCTTTGTAACATCCCATATATCCTTTCCAATACAATTCAGGTGTGTCTCCATCCTGATCTTCCATATGCCATAGTTAGTTCCATCAAGTTTCAGACTGTCCTTCCCAAAATAGTTAGAAGACATTGGATCTCCTCAAGCTATTAAACTTCTGCAAAAAGAGGACTAGGCTCTGATACCAATTGTTAGGTCCCAGAGACAATTGAGGGGGGGGGGATGAATCAGTTGTCCAATAAATTCAACCAAAATTAACTTAACCAAAAATTAATGCTTAATACCGGTAAACCAAACTTTATGCTGGTAGACAGCCTTAATAGTTAATTGCAATACCGGTAAAGATTAATGACGTGGAAACCCTGTAAGGGGAAAAACCACGATGGGAAGCCCTACCCACAATCAAATGATACTACTACAGATAGTATGTGTGTACAATATGGATTCTGCACATGCAAAAAGGCCAGCTGCCTAGAGCTCACTGCTCAATCACAAAATGAGAGTCACGCTGACTACAATTGGATGATTAAATCCAATGATAATGTACTGCACAAAATAGCATCTTCATATGCTGGATTTAGTACCAGTTTAGTTCTGATTGCCTTCACAAAATCCTTCCTTCAACCTTCAAATGTTGTCTACGTGTATAGCTCTTCTTATTTTTGCATATACCTTATTGCAAATCTTTTCACATTCACAATCCCTTCTATATTCGATCTTACAAATAAGATCTTACATATATACCATAACCTAAGACCAATTTGAATAGGTCGGCTCACTAAAAGATATTACAATAAAATCAATTACAAACAAATAAATATTCGATGCATGATGTCGGCTCAATGCATTTACAATAATAATAAATCATCTCCATAATGTGTCATGCTGATCTGGAATAGATATGACTGTCGGTGCTTATCCTGGACCTATTTGCCGGTAATAGCAAATATGCAAACCCGAATAAACAGTTAACCAAATTGCCAAAACCAAGTGATCGAATAATGTCTTCAACATAACCAAGTAGTCTCCAAGTCATTCCAAGTGTTAGTGACCAATATAATTTGTCGGTGAACCAAATACCAGTGACTTGCATAAGTCTCTGACTTGTCAGTGAACATAACCAAAGATCTCCAAGTGCTGATAAGTGTTGACAAGCGATGACAAGTGTTGACATCAATGACAAAACCATATCAACATATCCAAAATGCCAACATTCTGGTCATCCTTTCTGCTACACCATTGTGTTGTGGTGTCCTTGGAGCAGACATCTGTCTTTTGATACCCTATTCATCACAATACTTGACAAACTCATCAAATGTGAATTCTCCTCCTCGATCAAATCTTAAGCATTTCAATTTTTTACCGGTCTCATTCTTAACTAGAGCTTTAAATTCTTAAATTTACTAAAGGCTTCATATTTCTCCTTTAGGAATGTAACCCACATCATCCTAGAATAGTCATTGGTAAAAAGCATGAAATATCTATCACCAAAATAGCTTTTTGTTCTCATAGGACCATAGAGATCAGTATGAACCAAATCCAAAATGTTTTCAGATGTACACTTCTTTCTCTTAAATGAAATAGAGGTCATATTACCAATTTGACAGTCTTTACATATCACTTTATCTGGTTTAACAATTTGTGGTAATCCTCTCACAACACTAGACTTGCTTACATTCACCAAGTTATCAAAATTCATATGACAACATCTCTTTCACCACAACCAACTATCTTCCATCTTTGCAGCTAGACAACTATTGCTATTAACATTTAAATGAAATAAGTTACCTCTTGTTTTTTTTTTCTGGTAGCAATCAGTTCACCATTTCCTCGAAGAATTTTGCAAGTTCCACCATTAAACTCAAGCAAATAACCTTTATCATTGAGTTTTCCAACACTTAACAGATTATTTTTCAGACCATCAACCCAAAATACACCATCAGTATTATTCTTCCCATTCAAATAAATAGAACATTTATCTTTCACCATGTAGGGAGAGTCATTTCCAAATATAACAATACCTCCATCAAATTTATTAAGAGTTAGGAACTTACTCTTATCTCCGGTCATATGGTGTGAATAGCCATTTTCTATAATCTACTCATTATTGTTTTCTACATGAGAAACCAGTGCCTTCTCATCAAACAATTCCTCCTTTACATCTACAAACACAATCTCTTCATTGTCATCTTCATCTTCAGATTCTTCATCGGTCACACCTTAATCCACTACAACATAACAATGTTTTCTACCTTTCCCTTTAAATTTCTTGAACTTATCTTTCTTCTCGGTGTTAGGGAAGTTAGCAGCAATATGACCAATCTTACTACAAGAGAAACAATTTAAAGGTATCTTTCCTTTATACTTACCAGTGCCTCTTGGAAATCTCTTGGCTAGCAGTTCTTCAAGTTCTATTACTTGATCTTCATTGTCTTCACTTTCCCGGTTACCTCCATGACTAGATCTGCACTCATGACTCTGACATGCATTCTTTCCTTTTCTAGAAGATGAACCGATAACAAAAGCTTTAAAAGCAGATACAGTAGATTTTGCCACACTATTGTCAAAACTAATTAACTCAAAGGTTGTAAGCTTACCAATCAAAGAGTCAATAGTTACCTTATCCTTTGAAATGGATCTCAGTTCTTGGATTGTTGATACTCTAATAGCATACTGAGGTTGAAGAGTTCTAAGCATTTTACTTACTGCCACATCATCATCAATTTTACCACCAACACCTTTTATACCGCAAACAACTTCTTTAATTCTCTAACCATACTGTGTAATTTTTTCTCCTTCTTGCATTTTCATATCATCAAATTTTCCTCTCAAGCTTTAATCTTTTGCTCTTTGTACATGCTCATCTCCTCCATGAATTGTTTCTAATTTTTCCCAAACCTCATGTGCAGATTCCAATCCTTGAACATCAATATATTCTGAATCAGATAAAGTACTTACAATAGCTTCAAGGGCTTGCATGTTCTCCTGGTGATCTTTAAGTTCATCTGGTGTCAAGAGAGCAATATTAGGAGCCACATATGTTGTTTCAACATGTTTCCAATATTAAGCACCAAGACCTTTGAGATATATCTTCATTCTGTCTTTCTAGATCTTATAGTTATCCTTGTTAAATTTCGGACCCTCTTTCTTCATCATCTTGTCTTCCTCAAAACATTTTCCTCAAGCAGTTAAGCTTTTCTGCACACAGAGGACCACAATTCTAATACCAATTGTTAATCCTATGAGGATCCGGTTAATACTGAGAGGGGGGGGTGAATCAGTATTAACACAATTTATAACTTCAAATCAAAATACCATTTACAACGGATTTGATATCATTTAATACATGGATCTATTCCTTTAGCAGATCTCATACACTTGACACCCACTTATGAAATCTTATTAATCAGAATATACACCAACTAGATATTTGATCAACACATACTCATATTGACTTATTATCAGATCAAAATACTTCATTTATCAATTCATTAACATTATCGGTAACCATTTACAAATCTCTGATAAACAACAGTAAACTTATCATAACCGGTAATCAGAAATAATTCATGAAAACATAAACACTATGAAAAGACATTTGACACATGAACACCACAATTTTTGACGTGGAAACCCAAATGGGAAAAACCACGGTGGGGATTGGAACCCACAATAATTTGTACTCTTTCGAAGTACTCCATGTTAGGAGCTTAGCCTAGTTAGGAGCTTACAATATGTCTGGTTAGGGGCAGACCCTGTTAGGAGTCACCCGGTTAAGGGATTTGCCTATCACTCCAGCTAGGAGCTTAATGATCTATTAGGATCAACCTGGTTAGAGGATTTAAACACTCTTTTGTGAGCTGCCCTATTAGGGGACTTAGATGACAAAGGCATGTTAGGACCTACCCGGTTAAGGGATTTATGCTATTGTAACTGTTAGGGAACAAGAGTGAAAAACGATATATTACTTTGCACTTTCAGCTTGCTAAATCAGATCCATTTATGCTTCACAGTCTGCAACACTCGAGAAAATCTCTATCTTCTCTAGGATGACTTAACTCATTCTCCTAATGTCACCGACAACATGAAACATCAATTGTGTAGCCCTAAATAGCCATAACAACTAAGTCGGCCATAACACCTAATTACAATTCAAATCATCTCAGATCAATATCTAGATCATTACAATAATTTGCAATGTAATATCAACTGTTGATTATTCATAACCCATCACAAAAATCTGATCTATACATAAGTCAAACCCTTAGAACATTTTGCTAAGAACTTTGCACATTCCTAAGAAATTATACCATCTTCCACACCAAAACACAATTCAAATTATTCACGCGAGTTGTGTTGTGTTATCTCCTTCATCTAGATTCACCACCAGTCACTGTCATATCAAAAAACATTAGCAGTTGAGTGAATTCATCACCGGTCCTAAAACCTTAGCACAACTCCATCAGAAATTCAAAACATTCCTTTTGGTAATCAACATAGGATGCGGTTCTGGTCACACACAAATCCATCATAAAAGATTATCTCACAAACTACAAGTCTCCAACCATCACCGATTTACCGATTCCATCAAAATCTTTTCTTTTACTGGTTGAAGTCTTAATTCTTAATCCTGTCGATAAACCCTTCATACTTACAAATTCTAAATCAGGTAGACCAAATTACTTATCAAACAAGTCAGACATCAAATTTCATCTGTAACCATCATCAAATATTAATTGACATAGGTTTCCATCAATGATAACACAAATAATTGATCATGTCATCATCATTCTTCTATTGATACAGTCATCAACTCATCTGCATCAGTTATGCCAATCATGCCAACAACAACAAATTTTTGATATTTTTACCAAGCCTTTGCATGTAGATACATTTGTCTACTTGAGAAACAAGTTAGGGGTATATACCCCTCTTGATGGGAACTAGATGCATTGAGTTGCATCAATCTGGTGGACTTCATAGTCTTATCCTCTTGTTTGGATTGATGATTTGGTGCTTCTACTCTAATGGAGTGGTTAGTGTGTTTATGGGGGAGAGAATCATGATTTGTTCGGTTTTATTTTTTGAAGACCTTTGTCATTGATGTCAAAGGGGAGAGAAGCATGTGAAAAACTGCTTTATCTGTCTGATCTTAGGGGAGTCTATTGGAGATGTTTTCTTTCTTTGCATTGATTTTTTTTCACATTCATATGTTGCTATCAATGCCAAAGGGGGAGATTGTTGGATATTGTTGCTGCTAGGATATGTTGTTGTCATTGATGTCAACATATTCTTGTGATTTATTGCTCCACTAATTGCAAATTGATTTATTGGGATCATAGTTCAGTGTTTGGAGTATCTCTAGTGTCATTACATCTTTTTGTATTGGTTTCAGTGATCTGGGAAGCTTAATTGATCATTTCATATGATTCGGTTTGCAATTTGGTTTTTCTGATCAGTGCTTTGCAGAGTTCAGTATTTCCTCTAGTATATTCCAGTGTGATCAGATCTTGAGCTGATATTTTAAGAGATTTTTTGGGACGTTCTTCTGTATCTTCATTTCAGATGGTTCATGATTTGGTGCTCCGTGGGTTATCTTTCTTTGTGACAGTTGTTGTTGTTCGAGTATTCTTGAGGATCAGATGTTGATCGATGAAGATTTGATAAGTGGTGTTGGTGCAACTGTTGTTGATGATTCTAACGTTCTTTTTGGTGTTTCCTAATTATGTCCTATTTGTTTTGATGATCTGCATTGATCGTTGTGCGAGTTTTTTGTGATTTTGCTGAACTGGTGTTGTTCTTCGTGTTATGTGGTATTCTTGGTGCTGTAGCGTGTTGCGGTTGATCTTAGCATGATTTACAGTGGTGTTGCATATTTGGATATTTGAATTAGGTCCTTGTTATGTCATGTATATCATTATATTGGTCCGGTGGTTGATATTTGTATCGTGTAATGTAATTTTGTAATTAGGTGTTAAGGGTTTAGCCGACCTTGTTGTCAAGGTTGATGAATTGTATAAATAGGTGTCATATTCATGTAATTTATGCATGTGTGTGATGTCTGCATTATCAGAGAATGATGTATGTGCGAACAAAGGAATTCATCCTTCGGTGTGATTGAGTAGAGTTTTCGTGGGTTGCAGAGAATATATGTGTGCTTAACCGAAACTGTCATTAGGAATTAGCAGATGTTATCATTGCAGCTCATTCCTTCCAGATTGTAGTCTGAATCTTGTTGTAAGTTAGTGAGAATTCCTTGTAAGATAGTGAACCTTCCCTAAGGGTTGTAGCCTTCCGATTTATTATATTTTGAGCAGTGAGCTCTAGGCAATGAGCTTAAATGTAGGTGCATTCCCCATTGTAATATTTACACATACTATTGCAGAGTATCATCTTATTGTGGGTAGGTTCCCACCGTGGTTTTTCCCTTAATCGGGTTTTCCATATCAAAATCTTGGTGTTGTGTGTTGTGCTATCTATTTTCTTATCCATGTTGTTATTGCAGTGTATCAGATTTGTGATTGTGGTTAAGTTTGTTAATCCGGTGAAAACTGATTCCCCCCCCCCCTCTCAATTTTCCTTCATTGTTGTTTCCAAAATTTGCCTCATAAACTCAGTATTCTAAGCCTTGAACTACTCAACTGTGTGCATGATGATTTGAATTGATTTGCATTATCTTCCTAGGTGAGTTGGTTGAACTTGAAGCTTACTTAGGCATTATTAGGTGCAGGAGGAAGTTCAAACTGCTACATATTGTTTTCTTCTAATAACTCTTTCTCCTAAAAAACATCAAGCTTCCATTTCTATCTCAGCAAAAATAATTTCACCATCACTGAGCTCTGTTTGTAGATTGTGTGTTCAAACATCCCTAGTCTTTCTTGTGTCTCTATCTCATTAATGCATTTGATGGATACTCTGCCTCTTGACTATTTTTTTGATAGTACTCTGTCATCTCACTGTTTTTAGTGTCTTACTTGAGTGGAGGACTGTGGAAGCTCATCATGGCACCCTAATGATTGATCTTTGTTACTCTATCTCAAATTCCTGCTCTTTAATTGCAACCATCGCTTGTGTGACTATTCCCAAGAAAAAGTGCAAGTTTAGTCTCATCTAGTGCTACTACTATGCCCCTATGATTGGTAGTATTGAAGAAAAGTCTTTTTTTTGTCCTTTATGAATGATACAAGTCTGCTCCTTTGTCTTGAGGTGTTTTGCTTCATTGATACTTTGATTGTACTTGTTTGTAATGTATGGGTTTATGCCCTATTTTGAATGGGTCTAAGTTGTATTATGATCTTAATCATCTTTTCTAGAATATTTATGACAACCCTTACAAAACCCTAAACACTATTATCACTGTCTCTTCATGTTTTCTAATTACAGAAGTATTCTTGGATTGTTAAAGGACTACTTTAGCCTTTCATACCTCTTTGAATTGGTCCTTTGTCCTTCTCATGGTGGTGTGACCTTTCTTAAAAGATACAACAAACCCTTTTTCATTGCAAAAATATTATCTTTTATTCATTGATTACAAATCATGTTTGATGGCCTTGTCATTAGCTATCAAAGGTTTTGACAGTCCCTTGTGATTTGGGTTTGATTCTTGTCATAGTCATGTATGCAGATGTTATCTGGAAGATTTGGTGGAGATTTGAGGCTTCACCAAGCAATTTCATGAAAATCAAAGTAATAGGTTGAAGCATTTATTACAACATTGAATTAGGTTTTCAGAGGTTAAAAAGGCATCTCAAAGGTTCATTTTTCACAATGTGATCAAAAGAAAAGAGAATTGCAGTGAAGAGAGGAGATTTGGTGATCTAAATTGAGCTTCTAACTATCCGAAAGAGATTTCTTGCACCTGGTTCAATCAAATGGTATTAATCTATTTCGTGAAGCTATCTATTTTCAAACCCTAGATTCAAAATGGCATCAACATTCAAAATTGCTACCCCGTTGGTTGTTGAGATTAAGGATAGGGCTAGACCTATTTTCAAGAAACACCCTTCAAGTCTGTCGAAGATGATCCAGAAGGAGCATTTTCTTCGATACCCTATGGAATTCTTCACAATGAGGATATCAGGGAATACATCCATTGTGATCTTGAGGAGCTTGGCAGTGCTGATATGATGTCCCTATACAACAAACATTTGGCGGACAGCTTGGGGAACCTTAAACTGGAATATCAAAATCTTCAAGATAAGGGTTTTGTGCAGTTCATCCATTTCTTATTATTTGATGAAGCCAAATGGATCTAATACATCCTCATCCAAGTCCATGATGAGTTCATGTGGCTAGATAGGCCCTATAAGATCACTAAGCAGGCAATTCAAGTTGTGACATGCCTGAGTGCAACTGGTGAAGTACCTGGTCTGAGAAAGGTATCAAATAAAATTGTAATAGCAACTACCAGTTCAAAGTTTGACAAAAAATAAATGACTATCAGTGATATCTTGGCGCATAATGTTCTATTTGCATTAATGGTGGTTGGTTATAAAGTTTATCAGTCAAGCAGACATAATTCGATATTCGGGACTGCAATATTTTCAGCATATCAGATGCTTAAGGAAGATAAGAGGTATGATTTGTGCATAGTCCTATTGTTCTCAAAAATGAGAAACCCAATTTCACCTGCAAACTATCTACGAGAAAGCCAATCTCAATCAATGAAAAAGCTTCAGGGCTTGGACAACAATAAAATAGGATCCTAATGATCCTCCTACACTTCAGGCTCTACAAGACCTAGGGGGCGACACCCTTTTGATGCATAAAATACAACCAATTACAGACATATGGCATCAACAAAAGTGGATGAATCTCAAAAGGCTCAACAACAAGGAGGTTACTGCAGATGGGCTAGATCTACATTGACATCTCAACTAGATTGGAGCATGAGATAGGTGGAACATCTAAAACTACAAACATAAAAGCAAATGGATACTTGATATTATAAAAGCTCTGAGAATCCCCAAAATCTGAAAGACGAGTGCCTTATCCAAGGGCATGGAGTCATACATCAAACTGTAAATGGAAACTTCTATTACAAATCCTATTTATTAAGAAAGATATCCTTGCATTAATGCCTAATATTAATACATTCTAAACTCAAACAGAGGATCATACATATCCAGACATTATCTTGAATTCAAAATGATTGCCCATAGAATTTAAACCCTTCCTTGAAGAGTACCTAGGAACACTCATTACACTCCCACTTTGAGAGGACAACCCCAAACTCCCTTGAGATTGGATTTATTGAAAAATTTTATGTGACCTACAACAGAAAATTTTTATAGCAAGAAGATACTATATTGCTTGAAAAGGAACATTCACTATACAAATTTGAAAAAAACTCAGAAAATGGAAACCGAGATTCAAGAGCCTTGCTCACAAAAAATTTGGAACCTCTACAAAATGAGAAGACCCCCCGAATAAGAAGGAAAGGGAGGACAAAATCATATTTCATTCTCTGACAATAGCAACTACCCTATCTTTCAGCATTAACTGTTTCGCACAACTTGGCCTGCAAAACATCCAATCTCTCTTACCGAAAAATCCAATCTGAGATCCAGAGGTAACTATCCGAAAAATACTTTCCATGGGTTACACTTGACTACAAAATTAGATTCCTTGGATTAAGATCTTTCTAACGATATATAACACTTATATATCGGGCAAAAAATAATCCCTTAGGCGCATTAATCCCTTTGCAGATCGGTCGTTTAATTTTCTACTTGTTCACCATAGTTAGAAACTATATTTTAAATCTTTGAATTTCCCCGCGCAAACATCTACCATGCATCTCTGCCACATGGCACCTTCTGATACATTTCAAGGCCCTTATCCTGCGACCTCAGCACCACTTAGGTTCACTGCCAGAATGGAACTCTTTGTTTCTTCCTTGGACTTGGTTGGTCTTTTTATTTCCTCTGGGCTGCCCTTCTTTTCTATCGGGCCCCACCGCTTGGTCGCCAAGTCAAGGCTATTAGCCATCGCACATTTTTTCATTCTGACTTGGCGATAGTCATTGATCTTCCTTGGATCACTTTTGATTTGCCTTTACCTATCTGGCTTTTACCTCACCTGAGTGGCTCCCATTATCACTTTCTCTTATGGCGGGCCCGACACGTGTCACATCCTGACTTCCCCTTGGATCCATCTACCCGCCACCTTGGACTTGCCACTGGACTTGGGCCCACCCTAATTCTTCTTATACTCCCACTGCGTGGCACCTCCTAACTCGCCCCAAGCCCACCTAGACTGCCACCTGGTCAGTCGCTATGTCGCAGGTGATAACAATCAGGCATCTTCACATGGCGGTATAGCGACAACCGTAGATCTTCCCTCAAGCTACTCGATCCTTAACATCTAGGTCACCTTCCTTTTAGCGCATGTCCGTTGTCGCCAAGTTGTATGGGATATTTGGAGAGAACCTTCATATCACAACATGGTGACAACTGTTAGATCATATCACCCAATCGTTGATCTTTCCTAACCCGCTCGACCTTTAGCTTCTCTAAATGGCTCTCGCTTATGCCACGATGACACCACTTAGCATCTATGGATTCGCTTTGAGATCTTCTTGGACTCCACCTATCTAGTCAGGTCTGCCACTTGTCAACCTTTGGTTCGCCACTTGACCCACCTGGGCCACCAAGTCATCTCCACCGGACCCACCACCTCCTTTGGTTTGTTCGGCATCAACCTTTCGGCCAAACTTCCTCTTTGGCTAACCATTTTCTTATCTCATCGAAACCACATTTTTATCGATGCCTTCACTTTTCGATGGAACCAGTTGATATTTCTTCGATGCACCTTTGTCGATCGAACCGAGCATTCGGTGAACTGCCTACACGTCTTATTGAAATCTTAGTTTCATCGACACCTTCTATGTCAATGAAACTAATGCCTTTGGTGGGTCCTCCCTGAGATCCATTGAAGTAATGGTCTGCTCAATATACACCTTGATGATGTGCCACCTGTCTACCACATGGCACCATTTGATTGGCTCCGGAGTTCACAACTGGGCGCCACCTGTCGCGAGGCTATTCATTTTGGGCTCTCTACTCTGACACCTTAGCATGGCCTCCACTAACCACCAGAATGAATCTCTTGCCTTAACCGCTTGCATTAACTGTCGGCCATGGTTCACCGCTAGTGGTTTGTCGCCAAGCCACAAGTGATATCTGGCGAGCATTTTTACGTCGCGACATAGCGACAGCCCTTGGATCCATCTTGATCACTGTTAATATTTGTCGATCTACTCGACTCTTAGCCCCTCTGAGCAGCTACATCCTATGCCATGGTGTCATCATGTGTCTGCCACTTATCTAATACCTCATCAACTGCGTGTCACCACACGACACCTCATAACTTTCTCAGTGCTTACCTCGACACCACTTGGCCTGCCAGCTCATCAGTTGCCAAGTCGCAGCTATTAACAGTCAAACACTTTCATCTTGTGGTATAGCAACAACCATAGATCTTCTTTGAACTTGCCCAATATTTAATTTCCCCTTTTGTTGCAAAATTAGGCTGCTCTGAGATGCACGCGCAAGTGGGACCCACCACTTCCTTGATTGGCCACTTGCCAAAAGCCTGAAAGCTTTGACACTAAGGATGTACATGGCTGTGCATTTAAATATTAAAACTCTCCTCCCCATGACCAATGTGGGATAAATGGTCTACGCCTGGCCCTTTGCTCTGTCACATGACTCCTGCCATTTGCCTTTTCCTGAAGGTTTTTGAGCCTCTTCAAGAACCATGCAGGGGCACTGGCAATACACCAACCAATTACATTTACTTGGAATTTTCACGCAAGGGGAGGATGCAAACTGGGTTTTGTTTTGTCCTTCCTTGAAATGAATCCTTATCGAGCTGACCCATTAGGTAGTCCTTTGATAACAGATGCAAAAATTAGAAATGGGCCTCCCAAATTCATCAAAATTTTATAGGTCCCAACAAGTCCTTGTGAATGAACTAATAAGTAACTTGAAGAAGATTAAGCAGGACAAGAAACATACTTTCAAGTATGGGTCTCTTTTTATTTGTTTGGCATTATATTTCTTGAAAGAGATGCCCCATATAAAAGGAAAGGTCCAATGGGCCTATGATAGACTAGTGGCAATGAAAATCAAGCAAGGGTAGTGGGCCATAGGTGATGCTACAATGATTGTTAGATGGCTCAAATAACTAGAGGACAACTGAGAGGGGGGATGAATCAGTTGTCACCGGATTATAGAACTTTAAGCATTCAAATCTTTATTACCAGAACACATAAAATCAATACCAGAATCCATAAAACAAATACTGGAATGACTGTTATAACAATTAAACATAAACATAAATCACAAAACAATTACCATCCATCCAGAACACATGACACGAAGATTTGTACATGGAAAACCTAGTAAAGGGAAAAACCACGGTGGGAAGCATACCCACAGTTAGATAATACTTTTGCAGTAAGTATGTGATTACAATAATGAGGGGCCTGCACATGTAGGAAGGCCAACAACCTAGAGTGCACTGCTCATCACAAAAAGGAGCCTCACTGACTACAAAATAAATCCAAACTACAATCCAGAATGAAGATTGAAATGCAAAGATAACATCTCCTATGCCTAAGAATAGTTCTGGTTAAGCTCAATACCGGAGCTCTTACACCTCTCTTACCAACCCAATTCAATCACCTATGATCGACCAAAACCTCTGCATATGATTACAAAATTATTCGCACACAAATAATCCTATATCCCATTACCATGATCTACAAAGAGATCTTACATCATATTTATACCAACCTGGGACCTAAACAATCAGGTCGGCCACCTAAAAGATAACAAAATAAGTTCATAACATAAACGCACAATCCAATGATCAACCAAGTTGTCTTAGGTCGAAAACAATGTAAACCAATCATTAAATTCCCCCAGATAACGCATCAGGAACATCCTCCAACACGTTACATAAACCGGTCCATAACCTAGATAGCACTGGACCCAAAATAGGTCGCCATAAACCAAATCCAACACCACTGATCAATAGGAACACGAACAAGATAAACAACAACATCCCAAAAGCCATCTAGAAGCCGCACCAACACCACTTATCACATGCATCAAAATATCTTCAACAAATCTTTGTCGATAAAACCCTTACCGGTGACCAAAAGGCTTACTACAAAAAATGATAGCTCCTGAGTCATCAAATCCCAAACAAACTTATCATGATACACATCTGAATAGCATGAATGATAGATCTAAACCAATTCTACAAACCAAAGAATACTGGAGCTTACTGAATCAATGTCAAAAACCAACCACTCTATCGGAACAAACCGGAAACTGATAAACAACCAAAACAATCGATGTTGCCATCAATGAAAAAACTTCAATGCAACACATAATAAATTCCTCCAAATTACCAACAATCTCCCCCTTTGGCGTTGATGGCAATACTAGATGTGAAAAACATCCAAGTGCCAAGAAATGCCAAACAAGTCTCCCCCTATGGAAGACAACCAATAATCTCTCACAAAATGATATAGCAATGAAGCTCTGAACCAAACTCCCCTAATGAATATATCTCTCCCTTATGTTTTCACAAGAATAACTCTCCCCCTTTGACATCAATGCCAGAAATCTGACATAAACATCAAAGAAAAATCATCAATTCTCTGAATCTTACAGTTGACTACTCCCCCTGAGTAGTAGCACCAACACATCAATCCAAAATGAGTAATATCTCTGATAATGCATACCAGATTGATGCCAATCATCATCACTCAGGTCTCTACCAAAGGGGCAAAAACCCTCAATCTGTCTCTAAAGTACTCAAATGATTCTTTAGGCAAAGGTTTAGTGAAGATGTCTACAATCTTCTCTTTAGTGTTCACATAAACCAGTCTGGCTTCATTTTCTTCCACCTTCTCCTTCAAAAAGTTATATTTGATAGATATGTGCTTTGTCTTATAATGAAATACTGGATTCTTTGATTTATCAATAGCAACAGAGTTATCACAGTGAATAACTACCGGTTCATTACAATCCACCTTTATATCCTTCAACATTTACTTCATCCATAGAACTTGTGTACAATTAGTAGCAGCAACAACATACTCAGCTTTAGCAGTAGATAAAGTGGTGCATGACTTATTTTTGTTGATCCATGAAACAAGTTTCTTTCCAAGAAATAAAGCTCCACCGGATGTGCTCTTTCGGTCATCAACATCTCCAGCCCAATCTGTATTTGTATATGCGCATAATGTGAAGTCATCATTTTTAGGATACCACAAACCATATTCAGTTGTTCCCTACAAATACCTGAAAATCCTTTTCACCACACTCTCATGATTTTCTTTAGGATCACTATGATATCTTGATACAATAAAAATTGCATTCATTATATCCAGTCTAGTCTGAGTCAGATATAACAAACCACCAAACATAGACTTGTACCTAGTAGGATTTACTGGTGCAGATGCATCATTCTTTGTCAATTTCTCACTTGTAACCACCAAAGTACCAACCGGTTTAGAATTTTCCAGCCCATATTTCTTCAACAACGCTCTAGCATAGTTAGTTTGACAAATGAAAATACCTTTATCAGTCTGAGTAATTTGCAAACCTAAGAAAAATTTCATCTCCCCAATCATAGACATCTCAAATTCATTCTTCATATTGTTAGAGAATTCCATACACAACTTATCTTCACCTCCAAAAATGATATCATCAACAGAGACCTCAATAATCAATATTCCATCATCAGTGATCTTATAATATAAATTACTGTCAGCATTACCTTTAGTGAAATCAAGCTTCAAAAGATATTTATCCAGTCTTGCATACCAAGCTCTAGGGGCTTGTTTCAATCCATATGAAACTTTCTTTAACCTACAAACCATGTTTTTGTCATTTGAAAGTGAAAATCCATTAGGTTGCTCAATATAAACTTCCTCTTCAATATCTCCATTTATAAATGCACACATAACATCCATCTGATAAACTTTGTAGTTCTTATGTGTAGCATAAGCAAGAAATAATCTCACAACTTCAATCCTAGCTACCAATGCAAAGGTTTCACCATAATCAATTCCTTCCTTTTGAGAATATCCATTACAAACCAATCTAGCTTTATTCCTCACAACTTGTCCATATTCATTCAATATATTCCTAAAAACCCATTTAGTTCCAATAACATTCTTATTTTTAGGTTGGGGAACTAAAGTCCATGTGTTATTCTTTTTTATCTGATCTAATTTTTCTTCCATATCTTTCATCCAACTTTCATCTTTACAAGATTCAATTACCGATGCTGGTTCAACTTGAGAAATAAAACATACCTCATCAGTTGCCAACCTTCTTCTTGTCATCACTCCTTTGTTTTTGTCTCCAATGATCTGATCTTCTGAATGATTCAACCTTACATACCTAGGAGTCTTCTAATTTTATGTTCCTCTATCCTGATCTTTAGTTACTGTTGAATTTTTTGATACTGCCAGAGTAACTAGTTCAACATTTTGTTCCGGTGTAGGTGCTACCAATTCAGTTATGATCATTTCCACTGCCGGTTCTCTCTCATAAGTTCTGATTTGACTTATATTCTGCTCATCCACCTTGACATTTGTGCTCTCCATAATTCTTTGCAATCTTTTGTTATAACATCTATATGTTTTTCTTTCATTAGAATTACCAAGAAATATTACTTCATCACATCTAGGATCAAACTTTCCAATAGAATCATCTCTTTTGATATAGTATTTACTACCAAAAGTTCTGAAATGCTTAACTGTTGGTGTATGACCAAACCATAACTCATAAGGTGTCTTACTGGTATCTCCTTTGATATGAATTTTGTTGAATGTGTATATCGATGTGCTTACAGCTTCTCTCCAGTAAACATGAGGTATATTAGCTTCCATCATCATACTTCTAGTTGCATCCAAGATAGTTTTGTTCTTCCTTTCCACAACTCCATTCTACTGAGGTGTCTGGGGTGCAAACAACTATCTCCTTATCCCATTCTTTTCACAATAGTTGTTAAATTCACCAGATGTGAATTCTCCACCATGATCCGACCTTAAGTATTTAATCTTCAATCTTGTCTCTGTCTCAACTTTAGCTTTAAAGATTTTAAACTTTTCAAATGCTTCAAACTTCTCTCTTAGAAAAGTAACCCACATCATTCTTGAATAGTCATCAATGATTAGCATGAAATATCTATCACCCTGAAAACTTTTGATTCTAGTAGGACCACATAAATCAGTATGAATAAGATCAAGAACATCAATAGATTTGTCTTGTATACTCTTAAAAGAAGTTCTGACTTGCTTTCCTATTTGACATTCCTTACATATCGGATTATAGGGCTTTACAATCTTAGGTATATCTCTAACTGCCTTAGTAGAACTAATCTTCACAATGCAATCAAAATTCACATGACACAACCTCTTATGCCATAGCCAACTCTCATCAGTTTGTGTAATCAAACATGTCTTCTCACCGGAGTTCAAATGAATGATATTACCTTTAGTTTGTGTATCGGTTACAATCTCCAATCTAGATCTATTGATAATCTTGCATTTTCCATCCTTGAACTATAATTGAAATCCCTTATCTGCCAACTATCCTACACTCAAAAGATTGTGCCTTAAACCTTCAACATAATAAACATTATCATTGTTATGCTTACAATCCAATGATATTGTTCCTCTTCCCTTGATCATACATGCTTTGTCATCTCCAAATCTAACCAAACCACAATCAAATTATTGCATAGATAAGAACTTCCTTTTATCTCCAGTCATATGATGTAAACATCCACTGTCGATTACCCATTCATCCTTGTCTTCAATTTTAGAAGAAAGGGCCTTCTCTTTAGGTATTGGATCATCTTCCTTGATAGCCAAAAATACCCATCCATTTCCATTGTCGGATCCACTAGTTGAATCTTGTGTTGGTTCATCATCAGAATCAGTCATACCTTCATCATCCACATAGTAACATGATTTGTCTTTGTTCCTCTTATACTTATTCTTGTTCTGATAATCATGGTTAGGCCTAAAAGATCTTCTAGCTCTTTCTTCAAATCTTGAATTCCTTTGAGGACATCTAGATGCAAAATGACCTATCTTATTACATACAAAGCATTTAAAAGGTGATTTTCCTTCATACTTACGTCTTGTCGGTCTTTTAGGTACTCTTCTAGAAAATAAGGCTTCAAGTTGCTCAAACTCTTCATCTTCTTTCTTCATATCCTCTATTTCCTTCGTATATAAATTTTTCCAATCACTCTTTTTGGTAGATGATGTAGATGCGTAAAAAGCGGGTTCAGATTTTACAGCTCTAGAAGGTCCGAAGTCCTCAAGTTGAAAAGAAGATAACTTCCCAACCAAGGTATCCCTATTAACAAAGGTGTTTGCCATAGTTCTCAACTCATTAATTGCAGTAGCCTTCATCTTATAAGCCAGTGGCAAAGCTCTCAATACTTTAGAAATTATTTCATCTTCGCTCAGAGATTCACCATAACATTGAATTACCATGATAATCTCATTAACTCTTTCCATAAAAGCAGTAATCCTTTCGTCTTCTTCCATCTTTAGGTTCTCATACCTCACCCGGTAACCATCAAGTTTAGAAATTTTAATAGTAGGGTCACCTTCATTTAGAGTCTCCAATTTGTCCCATATAGCCTTTGCAGTTGATTGGTCAGTTAGTCCCATTATTTGCTGATCAGAAAGTGCACACAAAAGGTCTTCTCTAGCTCTATAATCATTCTCAATCTCCTTATCTAGGCCTACCAGAGGAGGGTTTCCAGATGTTGGATTAAATGGTGTTACACCATTCTTAGTGATCTCCCAGATTTCCTTTCCAAGACATCTCGGGTGAGTCTCCATACAAATCTTCCATACCCTGTAATTTGTTCCATCAAGCCTAAGAATTTCTCTCCAGAAAATAGCTGCAGATGTGTTTGATGAACTTGAACTGCTAGATGCCATAGGATCTTCCTTCTATGGTTAAGCTTTTGCAGAGAGGACCAAGCTCTGATACCAATTGTTAGATAGCTCAAATAACTAGAAGACAACTGAGAGGGGGGGTGAATCATTTGTCACCGGATTATAGAACTTTAAGAATTCAACTATTTATTATCGGAACACATAACAATATCGGATGCATAAACCAAATACTGGAATGATTGATATAGAAATTAAACATAAACTTAAATCACAGAATAGTTACCATCCATCCAGAACACATGACACCAATATTTGTACATGGAAAACCCAGTAAAGGGAAAAACCACGATGGGAAGTCTACCCACAGTCAGAACACTACTCTATCGGTAGAACCCTTATCGATGACCAAAAGGTTTACTAGAACAAATGATTGCTCTTGAGTCATCAAATCCTAAACCAAATAATCATGATACACATTTGAATAGCATGAACGACAAATCCAAACCAAAGCATACCAGATCAATATCATAAACCAGCCACTCTACCAGAACCAACCAGAAACTAGTAAACAACCAAAACAATCGGTGTTGCCATCAATGACAAAAATTCAATGCAACACATAATCAATTCCTCTAAATTGCCAACAGAGAATATCTACATTATGGGGCTATTTAAAGACCTTTCAGGCCTCCATGAAAGCTCGAGAAAGATTCCCTAAGGAGATTGTAGAGAAGTATGAGAAAACAATTTGTTTCATAGTTGATAAAGATCACTGCCATATGGAAGCAGTTGACCCATGGGGTATGAAGTTGATTCTGTTATGCTTGAAGCATATGCTCAACATGTATTGAGACAACCAGTAGATCCTAAGGAAGAAAGATTTGGTACCTTTAAGGAGAAGGAATTAAGCCTACACACGCAATTCACTGATGTCGGAAGAAAGAGAAAGGAAGTGAAGGTTGTTACAGAACATATGGGACTAACAAAGGAGGCTATATAGAGGACAAGAGCTCTAAATATACTAAAAGAAGAGGATGTAATCAAGCCATAGCCCAAACCAGCAAACCCTCCTAAGAAATCCAAGGAAAAGCCTCGCAAGTCTGCACCTCTCTGAAGTGAAGAAATCGGTACCTCCACCTAAGCCCAAGCTAGGAGTAACAACTAGTGGAGTTAAGAAGAGGAAAAAAGAGAAGCCTTCAAGGTGGTATGTTGCAGCTAAGGAGGAGACAGAGTCGAATGAAGAAGTCCAGAAAGTTAAGAAGACTGCTACTTATGCTTGAGTAGCCAGAAAACCATCCAATGATGCTCCACCCTCCAAGAAGACAAAGACTCAAGGAGAGCCATTCGGAAAGCCTAGAGGGAGAAAGAAGTAGAAATCTCAGATAGATGAAGCTTTGGATTCTAGTAAGGTTGAGTTCATCCCTCCTAAATCCTTAGAATACATAAAGAATGAAATTATTAAGGATGAAAATTTGAATAATCTTGCCATATATTATGAGAATGTGGATGATAAGGAGCGGAGAGAAATTGAGGAAGCAGTTGTCTAATATATGAACAAATTCAGTAGAGCTTTAATTCAATTAGCATATAAGTTACCTAAAGAGCTGTATGATATTCTTGATATCAGGAGAAATAATGTCTGCCGAAAATATGAAGAAATGTAGGAATATTTATTGGTTAATACTTGTTCAGCTATCTTTAGGAATGAAGTTGAAAGATTATTAAAATTGGCAAAAGAAAATTTCAGAAGCAAAAGAGGGGTCAACAGAATAATGCTCAGTAAAATTGATAAAGTTGTAAAACAAACTAAGAAAATAATAAGTCTTTTTGTTAGAGCAAAGATATGAAGTGAATCAGATAGAGGATGTCACCCAGCCAGTAAAGCACACTCCTGAAGACACTTCCTTTTTGAAAGTAACTACAGAAGTCTCTAGTGGTCAGGAGGATTAGCCATCTATTTCTTCAGTTGTGCAAGAAGCAGCACAAGATGCACCTTTTAAGAATATAATAGCAGACATCTCCGGTGAATCTACTCAAGACCCTCTTGAGATAGAAGTAATTGCAGAGATGATAGCAGAGGATATTGCAAAAGTTGAAAAGAGTGTGAGTGCAAAGGAGAAGGGTGATGAGCCAACAGAGAAACCTCTGGTAACCATGACTACAGTCAATATCACTAACAAAGGTAAGAAGATTGATGTAGATGATGATTTTTCTCATGGTGTGGTTGATTTAAGCACTCTTTCCCCTCTTCAAGCATTGAAACTTGCCACCCATACTCAAATTAAGGCAAGTGAAGACCTGTTGAAATCTTAGTCCAAATATAAAGAGGTCATCTCTCTTGCAACTAAGGTTTTGGAAAATATTTTACCAAGTTTCAGTCAGGATTCTGGTACTTCTCCCTCCGGGAAGCTTAAGAACTTGTTAAATGTTGTTAACAGTCATTTTGTATCTCTAGAGAAGGCTGCAGATGAATCTGTATAGAAAATATTTAATGAGATGAGATTGCGGAATAAATTGAAAGAAGTTGAGAGAGATAGGACGACCCTAAAGACAACAATGAAGAGTATGGAAGAGGCATTGGATGAAGGCGGGAAAATATTCAAATCATGTCTGGTTTTACCCAAATTTACTGCAGACATTGATTAGCAAATAGGATATTTTGAGGGTAAGTTAGTTGGTGTGGGTCAATATTTTTCACCTCAATCGGTCTTTCCAAGTTCACTTGAAGCACAAAATTTGGATTATATTGGTAAAATAAAGAGTTTGAATCAATACAAGGAGAAAATTTTGAGCAGAGTGGGAGATCTGAGAAGTTTGATAACTCCTCAGATGGATACCTTGTTGGGAGCACAACAGGATGCAATAAGTGCCTTAGGTAAATCGGTGCCATCTGATCTTCAAATTCTTGACATTCATTCATTCATATACAGTTCCCTAATAAGTGTTTTGGAGTGTTTCCTGAGAGGATGGAACGAGTATCTGAAATCCTTAAAGGTGACTTACTCTGACATCTTCAAGTTCATGTAAACAATTGCATTCATTCATTCTTTTATACATAATTTTTGGTGGATTCCCACCCTTTTCCAATGATGTCAACGGGGGGAAGAGAGAGTAGTGAAAAATGGAGTAAGCAGTTCAACGAGAGTCAGTCAGATTTTTGGTGTTTTGCAAATTTTGGGATACTTATCACTTTTCACCTGTGTTGCCATCAATGCCAAATGGGGAGATTGTTGGCATTTGATGTTCCGATGAAGATTGGTGTTTCCCGATGCTTATAGATTCTTAGGAGTTTTCATTGATGGCAACTCAGCCTACTAATCTGATCTGGTATGAACTTTTGGCTAACTGGATGTCTTGGATAAAGTATCTCTGGATTAAGGTTTTTTAGTGCAGCTCAATATATAGTTTTGTGATTTCTGGTGAAGTAGGTTCTGATTTTGGTGATTAGTGATTAGTTGGTTGGGTATATGGAGAAAATTATCATGGCAATCCACCCTTTGGTGTTAATTCTTATACTTGATTAAAGTTCTGGTATCCGGTAGAGCAACAAAACAGAGTATTCTTAATGTTTGGTGGTGTATCGTGTGTCTAGATTCTTTAAGTTCATTCTAGTGATTGGAAATGTGTTTGGAGAGATATGTGAGACCTACGGGAAGTGTGTGATCTTGTATTTTGGGTCTAAAATATGGTTCGGTAATAGATCTAAGACAACTTGCAGCTACACATTTCATTGTTTTTATATTTTTTGAAGCCGACTTGTGGGAGATTAATTTTGCTAGTCTGAATATATATGATTGATTTGGATTATGCATTTGGGGTGATATATGGTGTTATAGACTCTTTTGAAGTGATTGAGTGGAGTTTCACGTGTGCATCTTGATCTTGGTTGATCCTGTAAATAGTTGCAGAGAAGAACAGAGCAGATAAGCAGATCAATTGCAATGGATCATTTTGCACTTAACCGGAACTAATTTTTGGCATAATCATATGCTATTTTCCAATTTCCTACTTATTGTAATCAGTTTGTAATCTCTTGTAAGGTAGTGAGCCTTCCTTCGGGGTTGTTGCCCTATTTTTGTAACTTGAGAAGTGAGCTCTAGGTAGTGTGCCTGAATGCAAGTGCATTACCCCTATGTAATATTGTTTTGTTACTGGCCATAGTGGAATAATATTTTTAGTTCAAATCCCACCGTGGTTTTCTCTTTTGGGTTTCTATGTAAAAATCTTGGTGTTATGGTTGCATGGCTATTTGTCTTTTGTTGTTGCACTTTACTTTCTTTCTTATGCATCCGGTAGTTGAAGAATAAGCATAACAAGTTTGAAATTAGCAGAACACTGATTCACCCCCCACCTCTCAGTGTTCATTAATTCCAACAAGACTTGTGTGAATAATATTATAATTGATGTCAAACCAGTCACCTGATTCTATACCAAATAGTGTATGCAGGCCCAGATATAAATTCAGACATTTTGGATGTTATGGATGTTAGATGGATATAGTTATGCAAGGATTGTATGCGGTCAATATGTATGTGCAATTCAGGTGTTTCATTTTTTGCTTAGAAGTTATCATGCAACATGGACAACTTTGGGTGATGACCTTTTGAGGTCCCATTGAGTTCCCATTGACCCCAGTATCTTAGTGTTAGGAATTCTTGTTGATCCATGTATCAGCTATGTATCCCAGAGTTTTTTTTTATGTCTATCAGAAGTATCTCTTCGAGTTTTGTGATTGTGGTTTCCTTGGTATGTGTGGAGTCTACATTTTGGAGATATTAAGCTTAATCTTGTGATGATAGGTCTGTTCTCTTGGGTCTAGATGACCCTTGCCCTTTTTTTGGTAATCTCGACATATGCATTAGTAATTGAAAGTGTGTAAAGGAATTATGTAGAGGTATTATGGAGGCTCACATGAGCTTATTGATAATGTGTTGGGCTTGGCCGACACACTATTCTCTAATTTTATCCTCTGGTATATATACATATACATGGGTGATGAATGAAAAAGGCATCGATCAAGAGAGAGTGTGTGTGATGTGCGGAAGATAGTTGGTAGCAAAAGAAGTATTGTATGTGAGAGTTGCAGAAAATGAAGATAATCAGTGTCATAGTAGTGCAGTAGGCCTTTAACAGACTTGTTGCACAATAGTGGTGCAAAGATCCCTAACTAGATCTTCTGTAAAATCTGATATTTGTAATTTGAGCTTAAACTTGGAACTGATATCATGCATTCAGAGATGCAAACCTTCTCAATTCAACCTTTTTAATTGCAGTGAGCATTCCAGTAGTTAGCCATTTTATTTTTGTATCTGCAATGAGCAATCTGATAGTGAGCCATTTTTGTAATCTAGTAGTGAGCCACCTGTTTGTAAACACAACTATAACTAGTTATATTTTCCTGAGAGTTAACAATCTCCGTGGTTTTTCCCATTCTCTGTGGTTTTTCCCATTTGGGTTTTCCACGTACAAATTATGGTGTTTATCTTGTGGTTATGTTCTTCTTAATTATTTTACTTCAGTTAAGTCTATTTGATATTTTGAGGATAGCTTCAATTGGTAAAAATTTTATTGTTTTACATAAGTGGGAATATTGATTCACCCCCCCCCCCCTCTTAGTATTTCGGTTCTTTCAACCTAATCAACATTTGGTATCAGATCTTTGGTCCCTTGCTTGCAAAGATTAACCGCTTGAGTGAGTGTTGGCAACAAGGCAAAAAAATGAGAAGGGGGGTGACTCAGTTTTCTCAAAACTTTACTTCACTTAAACACAATTTTAGATCTGATAAATAACAGTGAAATCATAAACCAACACCACATCAATAGCACACGTAACACCAAGATTTTTGACGTGCAAAACCCAATTAAGGGAAAAACCACAGTGGGAATCTACCCACAATATGATGATATCCTATTAGAAGTATATGAAATATTAAAATGGGCAATGCACATGCATTTAAGCACACTGCCTAGAGCTCACTGCTCAAAACACAACAACAACAACAAGGGCAACAACCTTGGGGAAGACTCATTGTCTTACAAAAAGATTCAGATTACATCGAGAAGATCATGAACTAATAGAATAACATCTCCTCATTCCTAGTTACAGTTCTGGTTAGGCTCATATATTGTGTTGTGAGGTATTCACACATCGCCCCATTGCAAATGAGGACCCCCACTTTTTTCTTGCTTTCTAGGTAGTGTCTGATGTCCTTAGCCATTAGCCTTTGCATTTGAAGAGGAATCTAAGGTCAAGAGGCCAAGAGTCTGGTGAATATCCTTGTGTGAAATGTGAAGTAAGTAAGTTTGTAAAGTCTGGATATCATGCTATTCAATCAGGGGCTCAAATAAAGAGTTTAAGAGTTTGCTAATTACAGAGTCCAAGAGTTCAAGGGTAAACTCCAATCACTTTAATTATCCTCAGTTGAAGTTGTTTCCAAGAGGCCTCATCTCACAATATTTTTTTTTTAAAATGAACCAATGTGAGTAATTTTAGATTTCAACTCACCTCATCCTCCAAGCCTCAAAACCACACTTCACATTTAGTGGTAGATGAGAAAATTTTCCCTTGACTGCATTATTTGAGAATAGGTGTAAATATGAGTTTGAACGTTTGAGCGAGATAGTTTAAGAATTGATTTCATATGCAATGAAATGATTGAAAGGCTCATTTTCAATCTACTTCATCTCCAAGTTTTCTAGAGGTTTGAACTTCATGATATCATTTTCAAGGGAACTTCATGAGTTGAGTTTTTGGAGTGAACTTCATGAGTTAGGCTTTTGGAGCGAACTTCATGTTTAAGGAGATTAGAGTGAACTACACCTTCAAGCTTTCATGAGTGAAGTTGGGAATAAAGGAATGACGTAAATTTGAACACTTAGTTCATGAGTTGCACTTTTTAAGAGAACTTCATGAGTTTCACTTTTGAAGCGAACTTCATGAGTTGCACTTTTGGAGCGAACTTCATGAGTTGCACTTTTAGAGCGAACTTTAGGAGTTGGGGATTTGGAGTGAACCTTACCTTCAATCCTTCATGAATGAAATGGAACCAGAGGAATGAAGGAAATTTGAGAGCACTTATTGTTGCCAATTGACACTCATTTGGTTGGTTTCACTATGTTGTCATTGATGGCAACATGGTATTGTGTTCCAGCTTCATTTTTTGGTTCTATGGTGTACCGGCAGGCACTTCATAGATACTTCACCGACAATAGCACCGATAGGGCAGAAGGATTTCTTTGTCTACCAGTATTGCAGGCCGACATGGTTTAGTAAAGGTTATCGGTATTGGAGGCTGACTTATCTTGGACCCAAAACCGACAAATTGATTTTAATATTTATACATTTATGTTATCTATCTGACATATTATTTTATATTGTATATATCTTTGTAAGCCGACACAAGGCATGTAAATTTTGTATAGGGTATATAGGTCAGTTTGATAGATCATTTTTGAGATATGTGAGACATAGATAGAGATATGGTTAAAAATTTGCGAATGTAATATGATGCAAAATATATCAGAGAGATCTTGCATGTGAGGAAATTCGTGTAAGGGTTATTCCGGTAAAGGGTTTAAGGCTTTAGACCGGAAGTGACAAAGCTTAAATCGGAACTATATTCTGGCATAGAAGATGTTATCTTAGTAGTTCTTACTTCTTTGGATTGTACTCTAGATATTTGTAGTCAGTGAGACTCCTTTTGTGATTGAGCAGTGTTCTCTAGGTTGTAAGCCTTACTGCAAGTGCAAGCCCCTCATATTTTGTAATATCTCTTCATATGGCCAGCAGATTGATATTGTGGGTCA
This sequence comes from Cryptomeria japonica, assembly GCF_030272615.1. Classification (NCBI taxonomy): domain Eukaryota; kingdom Viridiplantae; phylum Streptophyta; class Pinopsida; order Cupressales; family Cupressaceae; genus Cryptomeria; species Cryptomeria japonica. The sequence continues at coordinate 141,299,210 of NC_081410.1, forward strand.
CAAATCCCACTGAGGTTTTTCCTCTTTGAGGTTTTCCACGTATAAATCTATGTGTTATGGTTCTCATTTATGTGATTGGATTATTAGTTGCTTTACTTCTTTTAATTTTGCATATATTGGTATACCGGTTGGTGTATGCATGTTTTAATAAGGTTAAAACTTATCATTCTGGTATAACACTTATTCAACCCCCGTCCTCTCAGTGTTATTGGCTTCCAACAATTGGTATTAGGGCCTTGTGCCTCGGAGGAAGATCCTGAAACCAGAATCCATGGATATGGCTTTGGAAAAGAAACTTGAGATGGCACTTGAAGATTATGATGTTGAAAGATTGAAAAACTTAAAGCTACAAGATGAATTGAATTCTTCTAAGGAATTCATTCTTGTCCTACAAGAGAGGCTATCATCTGTTCAAGCTAGGAGGAAGGAACTTTTGCAAAGTCAAGATGATGAAGAGAAAGATGCACTTAAGGAACAATGTCAGAAATTGAGTTAGGACAATATGGTTATGAAAAATGAAATGTGAGTTATAACTATGAGGATGTATAAGGAGATTGAGGATAGAAAGAAGAAGGAAGAAAATCTTGTTGTATCCCTGAAGAACAAATTTGAAGAATGTGGTAGGTTGGTTCATGAAAATGATATGTTAAGAACTAATTTGCTACAACCTCATAGTAATGAACAAGAGCTTGAGAGACAAATGATAATTTTGAGAGAAGATTTAACTACTGCAAGTGAGTATAAAAAACAATTCAATATTAGCTCAGCACAGCTTGATGAGTTATTGAAGAGACAGAGGAAGATTGGAGATTCCAATGGACTTGGATTTGAGCAAGGACAAAGTTCTGGTACTGCTAATGAAGATAAAAAACATAAGGTATTGGTAAGGCAATTCAATGGTAGATTTTTTTGTTTGCAATTGATTTGGTCACATGGCTAGGCAATGTAGAAATAGAGAAAATCAAAACCCTGATTCTGCTCTTGGTAAATGTTCTAAATGCAATAAGTTTGGTCATAAGACAAAAGATTGCAGAATGAATGTTAAATGCTATGCTTGTGGAAAATTTGGACATATGGCTAATCAATGCAGGTCAAGCAATTTCACTGATTTTAGCAAATCAATTCAAAGGAACAATGTTACATGTTTTGCATGTAATGAGGTTGGACATATTGCTAAGTTCTATAGAAGTAGAAATCCATCGGTTGGTAATGGAGGATCTAATGAGAAAGGAAAAGAGAAGGTTAGTGAAATCCGGCAAAATCATACTCAGAGATGGGTTAGAAAGACTAAAGAACAATCATCAGATGGGAATGTCCTGCTTACTTATCCAATAGAAGAAGTTGCTCCTGCACCGGCAGAGAGTTCATCCGGTAACTGAGGCAGATGCCTTAGGGGTAGGCAAAATTTTTATGAAGATGCTGCATATGCCCTGGGAAGAGATTCTAGAAGATGTTCCAGATATTGGATATGATTATCCAGCATGGATATGTTCCAAGCAAGATTTGGCATCTTTCACCAGCGGTCATTTATGTCAATAAAAGATTAGGGTTTTTCTCAAAGGATAAAAAGGTTGAATACACTTCATTGTTAATCACCTTTCATTCAAAGCGATTCAGAGCAACTAAGTGCGATCAAAGGCAATACAAAGCAATCAGATTTCTTCTTGAGCGATCTCACCAACGTCTAGAAGAATTTATTGGACGTTTTCACCGAGAGAAATCAAAAGGTATTTATCTTTAACATGGAAGCGGGATCATCATCTATTCTTATATTTTTTTCAAATCTGATTGTGGTAGAGGTCAAGGACCGGCCTTATCCACATGTGGCTACCCTAGAAGATTCAGTTGGAGCATTGTCTCATGTTCTAGAGGGAGTCATCTATATAGAGGATGTTAGAGAATATATTCACTGTCACATCGAGGACTTGAGAACTTTAGAAATTAAGGGCATGTATATGAGTGAACTGATGGCTGAATTTGGAAAGATCAAATTGGCATACAAACATATTGAAGACCTAGGGTTTACAGACATTCTAGATATTCCAGAATTTGAGGATGAGATAATCAGATATGTTCTGAGCAGAGTACATGGGGAATTCATATGGCTAAACGGACCTTACAAGATTACTAAGGAATCCATCCGGGCAATCACTAGTTTACCATCGGTTGGGCAACATCAAGACAAGAAGGTTTCAAATGATTTCGTGAGGAAGATCACCGATGAAACATATGACAAAATATCCATGAAAGTGAGCACTATCACCAACACAAACATCAAATTTGGTAGCATGGTCATCGAGTATAAGGTAACTCAGTCAAATCGACTGAATTTTGTTTCTAGCTCATGCATTTTGGCTGCATACAAAATGATGAGAGAAAATGTAAAATTAGATCTATGCAGTTGGATGCTTGATGAGTTGTTAATAAATCTACGGAAGATTAAGGGTGAAAAGAAGCGTACATTCTGGTATGGCATCTTGATAGTTTACCTGATGTTATATTTCATGAATGATACACCTAGTTTTGGCAAAAGGCAATGGGCATTTGACATCTCAGTAGGAAGACAATTGAAATAGTCAATTGCTACTTTATGAAGTCAGAGAGATGATAAGGTATGGGGATATTTCAAAGCATTCCATAAATCTATGAGGTCTAGGGTAAGGGTACCTGATCATATTGTAGAAAAATATTCAACCAACATATGCTTCATGGTAAACAAGGATGAGACACTCATGGAAGCAGTTACACCCTGAAAGATTTGGATGCATAGATTCTTGATGCCTATGCAAAAATGTTGATTGATGCACCAATAGATGAGGTAGAGAATCCCTATGGTAATACACAGTAGAAAACTCATGAGGTTGAAACAGAGTTCAACCGGAAGAAAAGAGAGAAGCGGGAAGGGAAAGCAAGCAAATTTGTGGAGAAGGTCTCAAAGGAAATTCAAGCATTAATTGATGTTGTCCTAGAGAAAGGAAGAAAGAGGAAGGATCTTGAAGTTCATATTGAGCCTGTTATTGCAAAATCAAAATCTGAGGATGACACACCATTGGAATTTAAGAGGGTTGTTAGGAAGAAACCAGAGGAAAAAAAGGCAAAAGTTAAGAAGCAACCAGTTAGGAAGGTTACAATCAAAATACCGACACAAAAGCAAGCACCTAAAGTTACACCTACAACTGCATCCAGTCCTGCAAAGACAATGAAGAAGAATGACACTGATTCTGGTAAGGTTGCATCTAAAACTTGTGTAGAATTAGTAGATGAAATCACTAAAGATGGCATGTTGAAGAATGTTCAATTTTACTATGATCACTTAGAAGAGGATGAACAAAGAGAGGTAGAGGAAGCAATCCTACTATACTTGGATATTTATAAGAAAGCCTTAATAGAAATAGAAAATCAAATACCAGCTGAATTGAATAATATGTTAGATGCTAGAAGACTATCAGCTATGCAAGAAGATGAACATATTAAAATTCAAGAGCTATTATCTATCTGTGTTACTATTTCTCTTGATGAAATGGATAAGACAATTGAGGTGGCAGACAAAAAACATTTCAATAGAAAACATAGGATAACTAGTTTGATGTTGGGAAGAGTAAATGAAATAATAAAGGAGACTCAAAAAGCATGGGTTAAATTTCTTGGAGAAAATAGGGGATTCTTTACTTTACTAGAAACCAAGACAGACATTGTAGATACCCCAGTTGAAGGAAAAGGAAGGGGGATTATGGGCACTTCACCCTTAGCTTTGAAAAATATCAAGATAGTGGAAATTGAGCCCCTGGTAAATACAAATATATAGACAAATATTGAGACACCAATTAATACAAGGAGTGAACAAGCTAATATTGTACAGGATACTAATATTGAGCATAATTGTCCTTCAGTTACAAACGAACAGGTTGAGGTTATAGTTTCTACAGAGGAACTGGCAGTTACACCGATTGCACCAAGTGGTGAAGCCACCAGTGCAAGTGAGGAGGTTATAAAGGATAAATCTTTAGAGGAGAAGACAGGGGACTCTAGCAAGGTACCGGTTGTTGATCCATCATTATTGTCAATTGACACTTCATAGGTAGAAAAGAAAAACATCATAGAGATGAGTCCCACTGAACTGATGATGATGGCAACACAAA